>NW_008236246.1:466956-470547 GCF_000691975.1 Corvus brachyrhynchos | reverse complement strand
TCCCCCGCCACGGGAGAGCTGTGCCCCCCGCGAGGGGGGCGGTGGCCGCGCCTGCTTCTGGGAACGGCGACAAAGTATCTGCTGGATGGAGTTGAAGAAAAAATAATAACTGAGGCCTTTATGGGAAATTTCCGGGAAATGAGGTTTTTAGTTCGAATTTTAAATCATAACGTTTCATCCGAAGGTTTCGGACTCCTTGAATATCCCTGAATTATACTTTCGTTTTACCAGTGGGGAGACGGGGAAGAAGCCAGGGAGTGACCTGGTATGGACTCAGCAAAGGCCACAATGCTGAGTTTTAATTAAAGGTCTAGTAATGTGATAAATGAACAGGTCCATGGGCCTAAAATCCCCAGTGGGCAATGCCAGATCCCTAAAATGTCCCCTCAGCACATAGGGGTTTTACAGCTGAAGGGACCCTCACAGGACACAGAGCCCATTGGTTTGTCTCTTCCTACATCCTTTATTAATGTGAGAAATGGTTGATTAATACAAAAACTGAAATGTCTGGTTTCCTGCTCATTGTTGCTGTGGGCACAAAGCTCTTGCCTGGCATTGGGGGAGAAGTGAAACACGTGACAATTCCTATTTCAGGGTAGGAAAACAATCAAAAGTCCTTTATGGGAAAAATAAAGACTGGTCCTACAAAAGCACATGTGATTCAGTAGCTTGAGCAGGTTCTGAGGAGGCGTTTCAGGAGAGTGTGTGCAGCTGGAGCCAGCCCTTACAGCCTCCCTTGGCTTCATGTGGAATACTGCTGGATAAACAACGTGAAAAAGGGATTTTTTTTTTTTTGCAAAACCTTTTAAATACAACAAACCTATATCTCATCGGGCACTACAGCTTGCAACACAGAGAAAACGCCTTTTTATAAATTCACATATAATTGCATTCCACAAAACCCACCAAAACGAAATAATTAATGTCGTGGTTAGTATAGGACTTATCTCAAGCATTACATCTGGTTGGTGTGTGCAGAGCTGCAGGCAGATTGCCTCTTTCCTTCGTCTCTGTGGCTCTCCAGCTCCCTGCTGGCAGAGGGTGAGGAATCCCTTCCTCAAGGATTGTTCTGCTCATGCCTTTTTGTGTCTTCCACAGTCTCTAGGGCAGCAATTCCAGTGTGCTGAGACAAGGGCAAAGCCCTCCTGAGGCCCTCAGGGCTGTCAGGTCAGAAGAGATGGGGATCAGTCACAGGGGTGGGAAGGAGGAACATTCGATTCACCTGATCATCTGTTGGAGTTTCCATTTGCCTTCGTGTGGGTGATTCCCAGGCTTTGCCTAGCTCTGCTCCTGGATTTTGGGACTGGCTGGAAACACAAGGAAGCTGTGAGAAAATTTCTTTGGTACCAAGAATTAACCTTTCTTCCCCACGTGACTTCATGTTTTCCCTGTTTCATGAGACTCTTCTTAAACCAGCTGCACTGAACTTCCTCCTCCAGCCTCATCTTCCCCAAAAGGCATCCCCCCAGCACAGAGATCAGAGCGCTGCTTCCAAAAAACCCCAGTGTTTCCCACTGCTGTTGCTGTGCTTGTCATGCCAGATTGTCCTGCAGGATTCTTGGCTTGCTTGCTTTTATGTGTGTTATGCCCATTAATACCAGGCACATCTCAAATCCCTCAGCAAACAAGAACAAGTCAAATGCTATTTTCCAAAACCTGACTTTTCTGGAAGCACAATACTGAGGTGTCCCACCAAGATCTGCTCCAGCCATCCAAGTGCTGTGACTTTCTGATCTGGGCTTGAGAGATCCCACACGGACAACTTCCCTGTGCCTAATCACACAGAGAGTTTGCAAACAAGCCCTCCTTTCCTTAGCAGCTTGAGGCCTGTACATCCACTTCATTCTTTGGAGCACGCTGCTTCCCATGGCTTCTGATGCTTCTGCTCACTGTTGGGAAAGACCAGAACTGGTTCAGTCTCACATAATTAAAATTAACCCAAATTCTCTTTAAATAGCCTTGTCACATGTGTAAGGAAGCAAAGAGAAGGCGGAGCTGAAGGGACACCAGGGTGACAGGACACAACCAAAGACCTTTTTGAGGCATCTCTGCTGCAGACTGAGCAGTTGAAGGAACCACCAGTGGCCTTTCCATCCGCTGGCAGTGGGGAAAAGGGAATAATGTGATGTGGAGGGGTGAGAGGGAAGAAACATGAGACAGCTCCAGACCTGCCTCACCACATCCCTGCAGCAAAGTGTGCTGCAGGCTGATCTCCAGAGCCGAGCTTAGTACATGGCCTGGATGTTCCTGGGTCTTGCCCAGGCTCTGTACAGCATAACCAACACAGGAGAAGCTGTGGCTGTCCCATCCCTGGAAGTCCAAGGCCAGGTTGGACAGGGCTTGGAGCAACCAGGGATGGTGGAAGGTGTCCCTGCCCATGGCAGAGGGTGGGACTGGACAATTGCTAATGCCCCCTCCAACCCAAACCATTCTGTGATTTTTTGTCATTCTGTTTGTGGAACTCATCCAGGAGCAGAGCCTCAGTTTGTTTGGGATGCTGGAGCTTTGCTGCAAAACAATGACACACAATGATACCACAGCATCTGCAGGGAAGGAGGGCTACCTGCAGCAGAGACAGCTGTTTGAGCTGCCTCATTGTCCACAACAGAACACAAATGCATTTGATATCATGACAATCAAAACTGTGGGTTTATTTACACACATTTTCATATGGCAGTATTTTCAAAGGACAGGTATTACACAGACAAAGCAGCTGGACTCATGACCAGCTTTGGATTTTTCTGAATTTAAATAATGTACAACGACTTGAACAAAATAATGTCCCCTCTAACACCAGTACAATGCTCACTTGGAGAGGAGGAAGGAAGATCTGTTGCATTGCAGTCACTATGACTTTTGATCTGGTGTTTTGTTAAACTGTGAGCGTGGGGAGAAAGAGAGAGGTGGGCAATTGGCCACAGCTGTGATAGACAAGGCAGGGTTATGCGGGAGTTAATCTCTCCTCCTCCACTCTGAGGATATGGAAAGGGGAGTCCCGGCTGTGCCAGGAGCAGCCGTGGTGGGTGAAGGTCCATGGCTGCCCAGGAGCTGTTGTAACACGGGATGCTCCCCACGGGCAGCAGGGTCAGCTCTGCCAGGACAATCTGCCCCTAAAAATGCTGTGACCACTGGAGAGCCCTTCGAGGGCAGCGTGTGTCAGTGCTCTGGTGCTCCTACTCCACCTGCCCTCCACACAAGTGTGCTTCATGTTTAATGGTGCCCTGCCTCTCCGAAACCAGCTCTGCCTGTCAGAGCTTTCCTGTCCCTGACTAGGTGCCAATTTCCATCACTGAGGTATGGAAGAGCTTTCCAAAACCACTGGAATCACCTGGGTGCTACAGGAGCTCTTCCCGCTCCATCTGATTCTCTGCAAAAC
Organism: Corvus brachyrhynchos; assembly: GCF_000691975.1. Classification (NCBI taxonomy): domain Eukaryota; kingdom Metazoa; phylum Chordata; class Aves; order Passeriformes; family Corvidae; genus Corvus; species Corvus brachyrhynchos. Next base: position 467,171 of record NW_008236246.1, on the reverse strand, counting down.
TTTACCAACCCCTCAGTGCTTCTGATCTTCATAAAAGAGATGCAGGTTTCCTCTCAGGGTGTTTACCGAGGCCTGACTCCCCTTTCTCTCCCGGATCAGCCCTGTCGGGTTGGGCAGCAGTGGAAGGAGGCTCCAGCAGGCACCCGGAGGCTGACCCGGCCGGCCGACACTCAATGGCACTTTCAGACCTGCTGGCCCAGCCGCGGGACCCCTCC
>NW_008236246.1:459641-466724 GCF_000691975.1 Corvus brachyrhynchos | reverse complement strand
TCAGGGCTGCCTTGTCCTGTGCCAAGCCCCACCAGCAGTGATTGACCCCCCTGACCACCCCAGCAGCCCCTGCCCCGCCCGAAGTGCTGGGAGCAAGGCGGGCTCCAGCCCCTCTCCACGTCTGGGCACCCCCGGGACAGCGATGGGAACAGAACGGCACAGCCCCAAAACCAGAGCATCCTCATCTCCGCGCTGCAGGAGGGCAGCGCTGGCTCCTGCCCCGTCCCCCTCTGGGTGCTCCATGGTCAGGGGCAGCAGCAGTGCCCAAAGCCCCCAGGCAGGTCGAGAGGGGCGCTCAGCCCTAGGGAGAAACACGGATGAAGTGCTGATACTCAGTGGCTCCAGCCTGTCCCCATGTGAAACCAGTGCACACTGACGGCGTGCACTGCAAACCTGGGCAGAAGCAAGCTGGCCACATTCCGGATCATAATTTGTCACATTTAGCAAAGGCATCTTTTTAAAAAATGTATTTACTTTGTTTGTGTTACTTTGTTCCTTTTAAAATGGTTATTGTTTTTCTCAGCCCCTTTGGATTTTGTGTTCTGAGCTCCTCACTGACATCCATGACAAAGTTTCAGGACAAATTCTCATTCAGAGCTGTCGGATGCCTGCAAGGGCCAGGCTGAAATCAGCACAGGTACTCTGCACACACACATCTCTGCAATACAGCCCTTTATTTCGCAATGTCCATCTCACCTGTACTGAGGGAAACATCAGGTATTTCTTGGTACCTCACGTTAAATTTGTCAGCTCTTAAATTCATTAGATGTTAAATTCATCAGATCACAACAGATGGGCTCAAAATACTAGAGACACTGGGCCAGTTAGCAGATTAAAGGTGTCCATGTTGGATACATCTGTGCTATACTGATGCTGCTTTTAAACAGAAAAAAATGGGAAATAATTCAGAATACCTTTACTTCTCTTAGCCTAGGGGCATAGGTCTCATCTTCCAATCATTTTCGGTTTTCTCTGTTTTTGCAATACAGGCCATGATCCAGCAGAACACCTTGGAACATGCTTTATTTTAAGATTCTGGATAATTGCTGTGCAATTGTACTTTGGGACATATGAGTGCCCTTTTGAATCAAGACCAAAGTCTTTTACTCCCAAACATACACACAGAATCCAGCATCAGAAGTTGGTGAATTCAGTTAGTAAGGAGGAATTTCATCTTTCAAAGTGTTTTGTGACATTTCATGCAAAGTCCTGCACTGCCAGTGACTTCACCACGTATTTTGCAGCTGTTCATAGAGAACCTCCATGCCCAAGGGGCAGATCTGGGCTGGGACAGACCAGAAACCCCCAGATCATGTCCAGAGGGGTTCAACACACAAAACTGCCTTCTTCCCTTCCTGTGGAGCCTGGAGAGGTCTGCTCCAAGACACATTTATGAACTCTCCATCTTCGGGCAGTGACCAACTCTAGTGCTGATGGCAGAAAAATAAATAAATAGATTTGATGTCCCTGTCGTGAAGAAAGTCTCTTCTTGGTGGCACAGAACATACCTCAGATACAACATTTTGCTTCCCCTGTCCCAGCTGAGGGCATGGATGCACTTGGAACAGGAAATGCTACTGATGGTCCTGTCAGTGGGAGCTGCTGTGCTCCTCTCATGGGTGGCTGCACTTCAGCAGAGCATGAAAACACCTCTCTTGTCACTCAGCCCAACATGCTTCACTGGGCGTTCTGAGATCTGCAGCTCTTGGGTGGCAGGAACAATTACTCCAATTATCTGCCCTGTGACCCTGACTACCCCAAAACGAGCCACACACTCTCCATGGCATCAAGTGGCACAAACAGGGTGCCACAGGGTGCCTCGGGAGGAAGGTCAGGGTGAATGGTGTGATCATCAAATCAAAGAGCAAGACACCCATAAGCAGACATACATATCTAATATGTACAGTGGCCATGGGTGCATTTGCACCATGAAGGAAAACATCACATTTTAGACCATAGAAAATGATCAAACTCCAGAATTTTTTAGTGCCAGGTGTCTCTAACTTGCCAGCAAAAAGAGCAGGAAATGTCCAAATGTGGGCTGAATGATGTAGTGCAGATGTCAGCTGGGGTATTCTTCCCTTCTCAATTTCAGACACAAAATGCAGGAGCATTCTTTTATTTTCACTACATGCTGTGGACATAAAATTATCTCAGTAGTGTTTGGTTTGGTTTGTACCTTTTCTCTCACTCTTTTCAGCTTTTCCAATAGCTTCACTAGTACTAAAACATGGAGCTAAGTTACAGCCATGAATTCAGTCAGCAGAAATTCCCAAGCCTCTCTGTAGGAATGACACAGGCTTTTGGAACAGACTGAGATAAGGCAGCGGAAGGAAAGCTCTGAACCCACCCAAATGCTCTCCACGTGGTCTTCAGGCCGTGGTCTGTGGTTTTTCACAACTGTGTGGAGTACTGCTAAGATATCTCCAAAAAGTGTCTAAGAAAGTTAAACCTGTTACCTCTGAGCTGAAATTCATCACTGAGGAGGTTGAACTTCTGTAAGAGAACTACTGGGGGGTGCACAAGTTGTTAGAGGAAGAAACTGTTAGAGCTGTTGAAAACCATTGCTCTGGTTACAGAATCAGACTGCCAGTGAGTCTGTGCAGCAACTGGATTCAAAACATTTACTGCCAAAATTCAAGGTAGGTAGTGATGTGAGCACAGGAACTTCCCTGGGATGCTGCACGCTGGTAAAAATCAGCTGGCCCAGACAGAGTGTTGGAGGACTCTGCAGTATTCCAGCTGCAGACACCCACAAACACTACATTGGGCTGTATTAATTACTGCCTTACCCTGGAGGCAAAGAAGGAACTTGAGAAAGACATGAAGATGAGGATAATCATCATCAATAATAACATCATCATCAATAATAACATCATCAGCAGCAGCCGTTTTTTCCTTTGCTCATGTTCCTGCTCCCTAAAAGTAAGATTCAGGCTAGAACTGGGCTTTGGAAAGACTGAACTATTAGCAAGACTGCCAAAAGAAAAGTGTGCTCCTGCCACTCCTGTAACAAGGACTGGGCTGCTTGCAATCCAAATCATTGAAAAATAAAAAGAGAGCTGGATGTTGGTGCTGCCGACTCCTCTGGTGCTGTCAGGGTGGGGAGTGCAGAACATCTTCCCAGCAGTGTGTGGGGCTGGAGAAGGGGCCACTTCAGAACATGCACATCACTGGGGTTGTGTCAGCCTTGGTCACAGAACACGTCCCCTGGGAGGTGCTACAAGATCGTGGCTCCAGCAGCATCTGCACTCCTGGGGTCCTTCAGGCCAATGATGAAACTGTTGGTTCTCCTGGCCCCGTGCACCAGGGACACCACTGGGACTTTATCCACCTGATAGCCCCTGGCCATGAGAAATTCAATATCTTCCTCAGGAAACTCACCTGCAGGGATTTGAAAAGAGGAGTTGGTAACTGAAACCAGTGTTCGATGCAAATGCTGCTGGGGTCTGCAGTGGGGGGAAGCTGCCTGCAGCCCCTGCAGAAGGTTCCAGCTGGGCAAGCCAAGGGCCAGGGGCCACTGCTTTGTGCTGTGGGCTATGGGAGGATCTACACCACCATTTAAAGATGTGGGAGATTCTCCTCTTTGGAAGAAGGGGAAGATACGTGGTTGACACCAATTGTAGTTATTCTCCTTAGAGAACACAAGGCAGTGCCCACTCTTAGTTACAAATAAGAGTATTAACAATTATTAGTCAAAATAAGATGCAAGACAGCTCAAAACAAACAACAGTGAAGCAAGATGCCAAATGACAAACTTTGTGCTAAGTGTCCCAACTTCCCCTGCGTGTATTTCTTAATCTTCCAGACCTCTACCTCAGGTTGCTGCTCTTCTGCTTTTATTTGGCTCATTTGATGGTTTATAATTTCTGTATGAGTAGAAGTGCCCAAGGCCCCGGAGCTGGGGGTGCAGCTGGACAAATGGAGCAGGGACACAGAAGCCCCACTGGTGTTTAAGCTTTATATGTTGTGTCTTAACATGTATCTTGTTGATGCCAAATGTCCAAACTCACAAATTAGGACCTTGTGAAGTTTTAGATTTAATTCCATTTTAGTTTCCAAGTCTGCAGGGCAAACTCAGACTTTCCTCTGAAATGGGAAAGCCCAGGAACTTTGGCTATTTGGTGTGGAATGAGAACCAAATTTCACTTATGGTTCACTCTGGTGAAGTTTGGGGTGGTGTGAAGAACACCAAATAGACCACGACTTACAGTAACCAGGACAGGAGCTGACAGTACAGACTCCAGAGTGCCAGCACTGATGCTGTGTTTTCAGAGCTGTCAAGCTACAGGCCTTGCCATAAGCCGTGCCTTCTTCCCAGCTGCTGGAATTAAGGGACTTGGACTGAAAAGTGAAGGAATATAATTTATGGCAGTGGGAATAAAGTGCAGGAAGCTTTGAGCACTTCACATGTCTGGGTGAAGTTGAGGCTGCAGTCTTGTTGATTTGGATATCCTCAATGGCATCTGATCTCCAGAGGGATTTAAGGACAGGACAAGGCCACTAGCAGGAGGTGAGCTGGGACAGAGGGAGGGCTGGGGAGAAGCACCTGAAAGAGCTTGGAGAGGTGGTGCTGGAGGGGTCGGGGAGCATTTCCAAGACAAGAGGGAAAGGATACGGCTCAGCACAGACTCCAAGCTTTGAAGAAGTCGAATTCTGATTTTTGTCTTCCCCAAAACCCTCCACACCCCTGGGGACCCTAGAACATGGTGACCTGTGGCACTTCCATTGCAGAGTACTAAGAAAATCCTGCTCTTTTCCTAAACTTGCTGGATTTGTAGGCTGCGCCCCACCCAGTGTCCATACTCACTGTCAACCTGCAAGGTGTTGGACTGAAGCTGGGGGTGAAGTCGACCAAGGGACAAACTTTCACTCAGATTCTTGTTAAATGTTAAAACATTTACCAAAACCTGCAAGAGAATAAATTATCCTCAATAACACAAGAAGTGATGAGAACAGGAGAAGCCAACTTCCTGAGCATCCCCCGAACTGGTGGCTTCAGCATCTGCACATGCAGCAGGCAAAGGAGATTTTGAACCATTTACTGAACTGCATGAATTACTGCAGGGGTGTGCACACACTGAGGTCCTTGGAATATGGCCTGTAAGTTGTTGGTTGTAAAGTAGGACATTTTCAGGGTAGCGTGGGCTTTTTGTCACATAGCTCTTGCTAAACTAGCAGAGTTGTGTGTCTGGAACACGATGTGAGCTCTAAGTAAGTGTTTGTCACAGCCAAAAGCTCAGCACATGACTTCTCCCAACAAAGCACTACGAAGCAGTTCTGGGCTTTGGTTTTGCTCTGAGTAATGCTTTCCAAAAGGTAAGGAAACTGGGACCCCTTCCCGTGCTTTTCTTTTTAGCAATCCTTTACTGCTGTACATGCAATCAAGCCATTGGCAAGTACTTCTCTTCATTAAAAATCATAAATTAAGAGGAACTGCCCAATTTATATCCAGTGTTGAGCAGGAGGAATTCAGTTGGGAATGCCCTAAAAGGAGCTTTTCATACAGAAAAGGGCCAAAGGGCTGCCAGTTTCCTGCAATTTTCTGAATAACAAAACGTTCCTTTTTTTCTCAATCATCCTTAAGATGAGTTTTGAACAGGTATTAGAATGACAAAAACCATTGTAGATTGTGCCAAAAGGCTTCTCCTCTACAATTATGAGTGGTGTCACCAGGAAAGGTGCAAGAAAAGTAAATTGGTAACCCTTAGAGATTTGAAAACACCAAAGTGTGGAACTGGTGACATCAAAGATTGAACCAGTAACCTGTGGCCACCAGTTCTGACCCAGCCTGGGCCAATTAGGAAGGGAAAGGAGGGGACCCTACTCAGCTTTGAGCTGAGCAGCTGCTCTGGGAGGACACAGCGCTGACCTGGACGATGCTGCTCAGGGCTCTGTCCCCGTTGCTGGCCCCCAGACACAGGTAGGTCCCACACATCCCCTCGGAGGGCCTCACGATGGTGGGCAGCAGGAAGGACCGCGGCCGCTTCCGAGGCTGAAGGAGGTTTTGCTGCAGTTGAAGAAAAGTCACACCAAAAAATGTCAACAAGCCAACTCTCCCACAGAAGGAACATGGAGCTCATCAGCCTCTTCCAAAGAACCACCCCAGCAAAGTGGGGTGGGTTCACAATGCATAAGGCAGCGCTGAGGCCACCAGGGCAGGTCTGTATTCATTTCTTTCCAAGACCTGAAGACATTTTTCCTGCTACCTGTTACTTTTTAACCTGCAGAGCAACAATTCATGAAGAGAGTCCTTAATACAAGTCCACACTTACTTAAAGTGCATCTGGGCTGCAGTGTTGTTTGATAGTTCTGCATTGCAATAATAACTGCTGGACATGGAGCCCTCTGTTTTCTCACTTTCAGTGGCTCATATAATGAAAAACAGGAACTTTCTACAGGCTGTTGTCTCTGTTATTAATAAGGCATTAAATTGCTTCCCTGTTGTGAAGATGAAAATAAAATTGGAAAAAAAAAAAAGGTAAATAAAGAATTTGTCATGTCATTCATTACCAGCCTGGGAATGGAGTGGTTCATTGTTTTATTTTGCCAGGAGAAGTCCAACATCTGGCTGTTCAGGAGGATTCCAGATGGTGTTATTATTCCACTGCCAAAGGGACGATTCAAAGAACTGAAAAGAAACACAAAGAAATTTCATCAAAATCATCCCAGAGATTTTTGTACACCTTGAGGCTTTCAGGGTTCCAACTTTCTGTGCCACCTTGTTTTGATAGAGATTCTTTGGTGGTTCTCTAGGGCTGGTGAGATTGAGAAGAGGCAGTTTCCATGCACTAAGGAGCAGGAGCCACATAGGCCACAGCAGCTCTGTCCCTCCCTGTGTTTGAGCATTCCTTTTGCTGTGATGGATCTGCCTCCATCAGTCCGAAATTTGCCATCACCTCTCCCCCAGGGAGCAGATACAGGCCACTCCAGCCATGTTTCATCGTGAGAGGGCTCCAAGATTGCACAGGGCAGAGCAGCAGCAGCCCACACATCTCAAGCCCATCTCTCCCATTCCTCTGCTGCAGGACTGACTGGGACAGAGCAGCCCGGCTGCTCCAGGTCCGGTGCCATCCTGTCCTG
>NW_008236246.1:445478-459589 GCF_000691975.1 Corvus brachyrhynchos | reverse complement strand
TGAACCTACTCCCTCCTCCCTGCTCCCACTCTGAGCTCATTATGGAGGGAAGAGGCCAATCCTTTACCTCACCACGGCGACGATGAAGTCGTCGGGGCCCATGACGAGGACCTGGCTGGCGGCGGTCCCGCTCCCCAGGGGGAGCTGAGGCACGCGGAGATCAGACGGGAAGGACTGGGAGTCATTGATCAGCTGGCGCAGGGAATTGGCTTCTGATTTACTTCAGCAAGGAGGGAGGGAGAGAGGAAAGCAAGCAGTGAGCCTGGGGAGCTGGACATGTCCTAGTGTGTCTACACAGCTATGGCCAGGTGTCCCCGAGGGGCTGCACGAGGACAGGGAGCTGGTTTGGTTCACCCCAAGGAAGGAAGGGGTGACAAGGTGGCTCAGTCTGCACAGAGAGGCACTCAGTCTGCCATGGACCTCCAAAGGCTCTGTCTACTCCTGTTTGCCCTCACCAGGAGTAAACCCACCCCCAACAGCCAAGGTGACAACCCCAGCTGAATGCCAGGAGGAGGAGGACAAGTCCAGCCCAGCCCAGCCACCAGCCGTGGCTAAACGTGGCTCTGAGGTGGGACGCTGGGCTGAAACCCCAGGCCTGGCCTCTCCTGCAGATCTGGGTGTTCTGCAAGGCCCCGAGCCCCACAGTGGGGCAGGGAGAGGCAGAAATGGCACATGTGGCTCTGCCCACAGGGATGGCTGTTTGTCCAACCCACCCAAAGGGAATGTTTAGAGGAGTGGCAAAGTGGGAGGAACCCTCAAGCTCAAGCTGGCTCCAGGAAACCTCTGAGTGAGGACATCCTGTGACCCACCCCCAGAGCCCCGTGGTATCAGCTGTGATCCTTGTGAAAGAATGAGCCCTGGGAGGACACTCAGGGTCTGACCTTTCCTTCATAAAACAGAGGGAGAAAAAGCTCAGGGCAGAGCAAACCCGGGAATGATATCCAACCCACATATCCTGCAACTGTCACCGTGCCTGTCCTCCTCAGACATACCTCACCATGCCTTCTGCTGTGTGAGTGACAGACACGTCACCAGATGGATCTCCCAGGTTGCTCGCCAAACTCAGGGCTATTTTTAATGTCTAAAGAAAGAAGGGAAGGAAAGGAGAAGAGGAAGAGAGCAACAAAGAGGAGGAGGAGAAGGAGAGGAAAAGAGAGGAAAGGAGAGGAGAGGAGAGGAAAGGGGAGGGAGAGGAAAGGAAAAACATTTATGTGGCCCTGGAAATACAATTTCTGATACTCCAAACTGGAAGAGGTATCTGGTGTCCTGGTGTGTTGGCTAAAGCTTATGAAGAAAAATGACCAAAAGCCTGGGTTCTGGGAATACCTCAGTGCAGAGGGCTGCCACATGTGGGTATGGGAACCAAAGAGCCTCAGTCTGGCATGGCAAACTGTGCTGGGGGAGCCAAGCGAATCCAGCAGCATTTGTACAATCACAGAATCACAGAATGGTTGGAGTTGGAAAGGACCTTAAAGCTCATCACATTCCATCCCCCTGCCATGGACAGGGACACCTTCCCATGTTGCTCCAAGCTGCTCTTGAACACTTTCAGGGATGTGGCAACCACAGCTTCTCTGGGCAACCTCTGCCAGCAGCTCACCATTCTCACAGGGAAGAACTTCTTCCCTATATCCCATCTAACCCTGCCCTCTGGCAGTGGGAAGCCACAAGTGCAACGTGCCTGGCAGGAGCTGATGCCCAGCTCAGTGGTTCAGCTTCATCACCAGCTGGCAGACAGGGTCTCCAGGATGCCATTTACTTTCTATTTCCATTCCTGAGTGGTCACCACAAGAGCAGAGATCAGACTGAATCCCAATGGGACAGTGGGTGCTGGGCTCGCTGCTGCCTCTGAATCCCAGCTCGGCTGGCCCAGCACCAGTGCTGAGCAGAAATGAGCTGTTCTGCTCCCCAGCTGCTGCCCAGCTCCTGGCTGTAAACCATCCAAAGGGTTTGAACAGAAAGCATCAGTCCCAGCACACGTCAGGGAGTGATGGTGCAAAAGGAGGAAAGGATCTGGTTTCTCAAACATGCAGAATCCTGCCTAAGACAGTCCATTGAAAATGGGAAGGTGCAATTTCAAAGGACTGGGATTACAGCACAGCCAGGGCAGAGCCACAAGGAGAGAGAGAGAGCTGCTCCTCAGCCAAGCCAGCCTGTGCCGAGCAGAAACACACTCAACGTTCAGCTTGCAGGTCGAGCCATGCTCATTCAGGACTCAGAACAGCCCACTCCCCTGCAGGCAGCCAGTGAGATGGCACTGCTGGTCTGGAATGTGCCACACAGCAACAGCTTCTCCTTGGTTATCAACTGTGTGGAGAGTAGAACATGACAAACCTCTGGAGAAGGCAGCATTTCCATGGAGCAGTATCCACTGACCACCACACCATGGCGGGGGACAAGGGCTTGGTGGTCAGGGAAGAGCTCCATGGAAACATGCAGAGCACTTCCACCCCTGAGGTTAAGGACATCTTGGTCCTGGTTGTCCCAGGGCTGGATACCTGATGCTGCCCTAGCACTGTGATGCCTTTTCCAGGTCTTAAAATCAAGAATCAAACATGGTTAGAAGGGAAAAAGGGGTTTTACCTCTGTATTTGCTTTAAGGATCCTTGGGTGCACACATCCAGGTGGAATGTGCCAAAATGCACCCTGCAATGCCCACCCACGACAGATTGGGTATCACATTATAGGTGTTACTAATTAGCATATCTATCAAAGATTCCCCAATGAGAGGCTTGAATGAGCCCCTCTCCCTGAGGAACCTTCCCCTGGATGGTTCTATCTTAGTTTACAGAATGTGCTCTGGAGAGGACCTTGGGGTCCGGGGCTTCTAAGATGTTTAGTCTCCTAGCTTAACAAAATAAGTCTAAGAATGTAGGCTAAAAACCACTAAGAATACAAAAAGCTATAAAAGGTATATAAAAGGGGTATCAAAGAAAGGCAAAGAATCACCATGGCATCAACTGAGCCTCAGCAACATGTTCAGCTGTGGGACCCAGGCAATCAGGGTTACACATCTCCTGAAGTGACTGCCTTGGAGCTGGAGGTTGCTGCTCCAGGATAACCAACAGGTGAAACTCTTGGCAGAGCAAATAGACTCACCCAAAGCTTCCTGAAGAGAGCTCAAATATAACTCATGTGAGTCAACCTTCTGTGCCTCTGCACAGTGTGTAACTCCTCCAGTTGCTGCATTTTTGCTGAGACACTTCCAAGCACCCACTGTCCTGTCTGCTACAAGGATGTGGTTAAATCCCCGATTAAAATTTCCAACTCGTAAACCCCATCTGTGGATCTGTGGAGCATCTAAGAGCATAACTCTGCTTACAGAGCAGGAGACAGAGCACTTGCTCAACCTCCTGGGAAGCTGCAATGTTTTTGGTAGGACAGTCTAAATGCTGGAAAAATTCTGGACCACAGAGATCAGGAGGTGGGCAAAAATGTGTTTTTTTAAAATGTGGAGTATTGGTCAGTTTTCCTTGTCATCACCATGTAGAGGCTTTTGCTTGCAGCACACCTTGCAGTGCCCTTGGGTGCTCTGCAATGGCCAGGGCCACTGGAGCTCAGAGGTGGAGGAACTTGATGAGACCACCCTCAAGTGCTGTGGGGTCATTCTGCAGAGATGACTGTATACGAGAAATGGACAAAAGCAACAGTTTGTTCTCAAAAAGCTCTTCCCAAGCAGGAAAGATCCTCCTGCTCAGCCTCTGAGACAGCAACACTGCTCAGTTTTACACCTTAGCAATCTATTTGCTCATTCTCCTCTGGGAATAACCTACAAACATTTTTGTACAACCACAAAATAAATAAATCATTCTCTAGCAGCACAAGCAATTCAGCCAAATGTTGAACTTCCTCTTACCTCTGCCATCCAGTGCAAGATATTCCCTCTGGATCCTTGACCTGTGATGTTAAAGCCCTCAAGGATGTTCAGTGCTGCGATCAGGGCAGGACCTGCATGTGGAGGTGGGGGAGTGAAAACAAGGTGACCTGTGGAGGGAAGAGGAGAGGAATGAAGCTGCTTTTGTCAGACACCATCCAGTGAGAACACTTGTCCATGAGTTGTGTCCTTGAGGACAGGGAAACCCTTCCAGATTAGAGGGGAAATAATAGAAAGAGACACGATTTGAGAAGGGTTCCCCAGAACATCCCTGTTGTATCTTTCTGTTTCTTCATGAAGGATGAATGAAGCCCAAACAGGGATGCTTTTTCACCTCTGAAATTCAGTTCTTATTGGCTGGCTGTTGGTTTGTAGACTGCAGTATGGAAGAATGGAGATAGAATCAGAGAAAACCAGAATAGTTTAGGTTGGAAGGGACCTTAGAGGTCATCTAGTCTCACCCCCTGCCACGGGCAGGGACACCTTCCACTGTCCCAGGCTGCTCCAAGCCCCGTCCAACCTGGCCTTGGACACTTCCAGGGATCCAGGGGCAGCCACAGCTGCTCTGGGCACCCTGTGCCAGGGCCTCACAACCCTCACAGGGAGAAGTTGCTTCCTAACATCTAATCTAAATCTCTTCTCTTTTAGTAGAAAATTATCCCCCTTGTCCTGTCACTATCTGCCCATATTAAAAGTCACTTTCCCTCGTTTTTATAAACCCTTTTTACATACTGGAAGGCCACCTAAAAATGAGTTTGCAACATTACAGCTACAAGGAGGGTAAATACAGGGACTGCAAGAAAATGATGACATTTTAGAAACTTCTTGCATAGTTAGCTTTTCTCCCTTTGGGAACTGTCTTTAACTGTAGGTCCAGCTTCTACTGAGACGTTGCCTCAAGATGTGACCATGTTGCATCTTTAGACTTTCAAGGGAAAAAACATTTCAAACTCCTGAAAATTTTCTGAACCACCCATGACACATCAGTGTCAGCAGGGAATAGCAGGAAACTCCCTGGAAAGCCTTTCTGCAGACATCTCAGCACAGCTTTGACTTCAACTCTTGTTCAGTGCTGTTGCCACCCCTTGTGAGGTGAAGAGAACTTTCCCTGGAGCTGCATTGCAATGGGTGAGGGTGTACCTCGATAGATTGTGTGCACAGGATCCTCCACAGTGACACTGTAATTGCTGAAATCTTCCTCCACCAAGACTCCTCCGTAGTTGTGGACCTGCACGAGAGCAAAGCAGTGCACACTGAACAGGCTGGGCCAAGGCTCTCTGTGCTCCTCGTGCTGGCCCAGGGGAGCACACCCCTCACTGTCAAACACACTCCACTGAGATTCCTGAGCCAAGTGCCAGGTTCCTTCATCTTCCTTTCTGTGCTTTCACAACCCTGGTGACCTGGCTCACTGTTCAGCATCGCAGGAAGGCTCTGCACTCACCTGCAACAGCTCACCCACCCCAGGGGTGCTCCCAGGACATTCTGTCTGCCTGGGAAGGTGGGGATTGGCCCTGCCCTGCAGCCTTCCCTGCCCTGGCTGGCAAGCAGGAGTGTGTTAAGGGGTATTGAACACTGCCAGGATTATGGATCCAGGAGATATGGAGTCCAGGTGTGGCAGGTGGCCATCACTAGAAATTTCAACTAAAAAATCACTGTTCCCACCCTATTTGAAATGATTTTAGCTGACAGTGGGTATGCTGTAGCCTTGGTCTTCCTGTAAGACTCCTGTCAGAGGTACAATTTACCAGGGTTGGTAATTTTCATGAACACAGGAAACACGGGTGATTCCCTCCACGCAGGTCTTCTGTGACTGAGTCATGATGGAGATGGGGGAGGACCATCAGAGGGTGATTTCCAAACACAGAGCCCACAGATGTCTGAGGCTTGAGTGGAATGAACACATTAGAGATTCTTGATGAACTATTGAAGGAGCATCATTTGAACCACGGTGGCTCAATAAAATGGTGCCCTGACCACCCTGACTGCAGCCACACAGAGGAAAGTTGTTATGGTTTGTTGGGGGCTTTTTTTACCAGAATTACTTTGGTTTTGATATTTTTTCCAGAGCACCTGTACCAGGAGTTAAACTAGGGCAACCCCAAGTGGGACCAAGCCTGTCTAATCCTCTGCTTTCAAGACTCACAGGTTTCTTTTTCTAAACCATCTTCCTGGAGTCTGTATCCTGCAGTTCCACTAACCACAACAACTTGTTTCTCAACAGCCTCTCATTCTGGGGAAAAAGGCTTTGTCACCCAAATGAACAGAGCCCAGAGGGGGCTTCAAACTGGTTTTTGTTTTCCATCCAGACTGTCCTGGTTATAGAGGAAATGGACGTTTCACTTCTGTAGACGGTGGGAATGGGCTGTGTGTCACTGACACCACCGCAGGGACAGGAAAGGAAAAGGAGGCCTCTGTCCCCATCATTGTGCTGGCACCTGGCTTATCCCCCGTTTGTCACCTTAAGCAGGTGGCAGCCCCAGCCTGGCAGGTGACAGGGACAGTCCTGGCTCACCTCGGAGATCATCTCCTGGGTCAGGTTTCCGCTGTAGAAGGCTGACACCCCTTCTGCCCCCAGCAGCTGCAGCACGGCCGCGAGGTCCGGCCGCCGGACGAACATTCCAGGCAGCAGGGGCTGCCCATCGGGCAGGAAGAGCTCGTGGAATCGGTCAGAGTAGTTCAGGTCCTTCAGCTCACTCAGGGCTTTGGCTGCAGGTGAGAAGGGGAAGGACATCCAGAAAAAGCAGGGGTCAGGAAGGCGCAAAGGACCTGATGGGGGCGTTGGAGGCCTGCTGCTGCCTCTGGCCCTACTGCAAAACTAGAGGGGAGCTGGATCATGGGTCCTTTGGAACTGGCAAAGAAACCCAAAGAAACCCCAGCACCCCTCCCTGTCTGGCCCTGGGCACTGCCCAGTGTGGCTGCTCTGCCCTGGCTCTGCCCAGCCACGGCAAAGGGCTCCAGTTTGGCTGCCACCACGCTGTCCCCTGGCAGACTGTGGCTCACACATTGTTCAGCTCCCAATATCATCCATCTCCAGGAGCACAAAGCCCTGATTTCCCTGACTAACTGTGGATAGTAAAAAGCTAGGAGCAGAGGAATTTTCCAGCTGCTACATCTTGTGAAGTTTTTCTTTCTCATGCAAGCAAGCTGAAAACAGTTTTAGGATTTTTGTAAATCAAGACTTTATCTTGCACCTGCAAACTTGTTGTCCAAGTTGTTTTGGTACATTGGAGAAAATATTTTGAATGGGCGTTGTGGAACCTCCACCTATCCTTCTAGAGGGTGGGTGGTCAAGTGACCAATGGGGTCATGCCACCCTTGCAAATGAAGCTATATAAGCCGATTTATATCATTAAATATAGCCATTTTGGCCACTTATCCTGAAATTGGACTCATGTTGTTTTTCACTGTTCTCAGTACAACAGCAACAACTAACCACCTACATGCCCAGCTCCCTGCACAGTGAACTGCCCTGTACTGGGCAGCTGCCCACCAGGTACTCACCCAGGTCGTGTGTGACATTAAAGCCGTTCTGGGCGACACCGGCCGTGAGGCCCAGCAGCTCTGACCATGGGAGTCTGCCAAAGGAGAGAGGACAAGGAGAAACGGGCCTTGGAGGGGTGCAGTGGGGCAGGGTGGTGGGCAGCAAGCACAGGGCTTGGCTCTGCAGTCAGGGGCTCCTGGAAGACCAGGCTGTGGGGCCAGCAGGGGCGAAAAGGAGCACCGAGCTTTCAGAGCTTGTGTTTCTCCTTAACAGGATCATCTCAGTGCTCCAGGATGTGCCCCAGAGAGGAAGGGCAGTGCATGGATGGGGGAAGGGGCGTCTCAGGAGCAAAATCTCAAGCCAGGCTCTGGTCCTGAGCAAGTCATTCAGTTCCCTCCCTATCCCAACAGAGCACCAAGGACAGGCACACCTCTTAGGATGCAGCTAAAGAGAGAATGAAGAAGCACAGACATGAGAGGCAACGTGCTGCACCCCTAACAGAACACTTATGGTACATCTTCTTAGCCAAAATCTCACTTTGCAGAAAACATGACCTGATGCTGAATTTTGTCTTTTGTACATGAAATACCAAAAAATGAACATCTCTTTCAACACAAGCCTCCCGGTACTTAGCTAATGGTTTTGAGTGGTGGCTGAGAACGTGGCCTGATGGCAAGGGCTCATGGGAACCCCAGGGCACAGCCTGTGCCTCGTGTCTTACCTGCCATGTAACTGGTGTGCCTGGTGCATTCCTTGGATCATGCCTGGCACCCCCACGAGCAGACCTGGCTGTAAAATAGGAAGGACAAAAAGGAAGAGAGTAGTCTCCTTTCCACGAGGACACGGTCCCCAATTGCAAGTCAAGGAGGTGCAAGTCATGTTTACTTTAGAATTACCTGCATAGTTAGGAGAGGGGAAGAGGTCTGTAGCAAGCCACTTTACTATGGAATAAAAGGTTTTGAAAGGAGAGAGGCAAATTCAATCTTGTTTTCAACCCAGTTTGGTCAGGAGAAATAACTCAGCAGAACAACCTGGGATTATGCTCCTTCCTGGGGCTCTTGTTCTCCCAGCACCCTGCTGCCACAGGGATACGCCTCTTTACTCCCTAAAGCTCTGCAGGTATTTTGGGGCTGATAAAGAAGTATTTCCCCTAAATTCTCCATGTCTGTAGGGCCCAGGATCTCCCATGATGAGAGAGACCTCCTGTTACTTTGCTGGGCATCTGCCCTTTGGCCTGAAATTTGGAGGCAGGAGAGCTGGAGACAACAGCCCTGGAGGCAACGGCTGTGGGATACTGGTTCTCACCTTGGTGTCCTGCAGCAGGTCCTCTTCCAGTGGGATGCCCAGGGGAGCCACCTCACGGAAGTCGATCACCCAGCTCCTGTTCTTGCGGATGTCGTGGACCAGCATCACCCCGCCCCTGTGGCGAGACAGCGTCAGGGCACGGCCCGGCTGCTCCTGCAACAGCCGCTGCCGGAGAGCTCGGGCGGCACTGCAGCCAGGGCTGGTCCAGGGTGACGAGGGTCACTGGGGCAGGCCCCCAGCCGCAGCAGGGCCCCGGGGTGGCCGGAGGAGCAGGGAATGCTGCCGTCCTTCCCTAGGGCATACACCAGGACAGCCATGGCAGGGGCGGTGTGGGACACAGGCAGCCCTGTGCTGAGTCTGGTGAGGCTGGAGCAGTCCCCGCCTGCCTGACCAGGGAGCCACTGGCTCTGTTCCAATGCCAAGGTGGGACCATCTGGGATTTTCTTTCTAATCTGAGCAGTTTTGCAACAAAAGAGGGTTTTTGCTTACAGCAGCAATGGGTGGTGCAGCTGGAGCAGTGATCAGGTGGCTGCGGTTTATGCAACGCTCCTGAGCCCTCCTGCAGAGCCAGGAGCACCAGGCTGATGTGGATGCCACCCCGGGTGTGAGGGCTGCCCCCCCCCCCCCCCCCCCCCCCCCGGCAGCTGCCTGGAGCTGGGCTCGGGCTTCAGCCTCAGGAGCAGAGCTTGTGGAAGGCAGGACTCAGGCTCTGGAAGCACTGGGACTGAGGCCGGGGTGTTTGCAGCTCCTGGCACACTCACAGCAGAGCTCACCAGCCCTCTCGAGCCTGGGGCTTGGATGATCCTGGCAGTCACTACAGCAGAAACAAATTTCCCTGCCTGGGGGTCTCTGTCCTGTGCTGGCAGCACGGTGCACAGGAAGGGTCACTATGGCAGACTGTGGACACATCACTGCCTGATGTCAGAGCCCTGGCACCACACCCTGGGCCTGGCACTGCCACGGAGGCATTTCTCAGCTGCAGAGGGACTTTTTACAAGGGCAGACAGTGACAGAACAAGGGGGAATGGCTTTACACTGCCAGAGGGCAGGTTTACATCAGGTATTTGGAAGAAATATTCCTCTGTCTGAGGGGGAGGTGGTGGGGGCACCATGCTCTGGTGCAGGCTGCCCCATCCCTGGAAGTGTCCAAGGCCAGGCTGGATGGGGCTTGAAGCAACCTGGGATAGTGGAAGGTGTCCCTGCCCATGGCAGGGGTGGAACTGGATGGGTTTTAAGGTCTCTCCAACCCAAACCATTCTGGGGTTCTGTGAAACCACTCACTTGAGGACACCTGAAGACAAGAGCAGGGGCGAGTGCCCCACACTTACCCTCCCAGCCCCGAGGTGTGGGGGTTGACGATGCCGGCGCAGAGGGCTGAGGCGATGGCCGCATCCACCGAGGAGCCGCGCCTGGCCAGCACCTCGGTGCCCAGCGCGGTGCAGCGCGCGGCGTCCGTCACCACGGCGCCGCGGTGGAACAGCTGCCAGACAGGAGAGGGTTGTGCTGGGCTGTGCTGCTGGTGCTGCCCAGATCTGCACCCACCAATGTGGGACCTGAAGCCTGGGGCCAGTGCCGAGGCCATGGCTGATCCAACAAATGGCAGTGGGAACCGTATGTCCCCTGGCACATCCCCGCTCCAGTGCAGCTGCAGGTAGCCACGGCCACCATTTCAGACAGCTTTCCACACTCTGTGTGCCACTCTAAGCTGGGGGCCACGTCTCTCTCTGCCCCTCACAAGCCCAGAGCTGTCCCTGTGCTGCAGCCAGGCAGCCACTGGGAATGGGGATACAGCGGCAAAGAATGCAGCATGCCCCCAGAACCACAGCCTGTTCTCATCCATGTGCCAGTGCTGTGCTAATGCAGTCACACGATGTTTTAAAGAGTTGATTTCATCCCTGTGGCACAAATTGCAGCATCTCAACATGAGCCAGGCTGGCCTGGGGACATGCACAGACAGAAGGGCCATGGCAGCACACGGAGATGGTGATGGTGACTCCTGGCTGACGGTTACCCCAGCAGAGGTTCTGCAGGAGGATCCAACCCCGTGGCCATGCTGCCTTGGCTCTGCAATCAATCACTGGGCCGTGGGACAGATTAGCAGGAGGTTCACCTCTGTTTTCAGCTATTTCCCTGCTTGGTCCTGGATGAATCTTCCAGAGGTGAATCTGGGCATGTATGCCCATAATCCATAAAACTCTGTCCAAGTGGACAAGATGCCTACTGTTTAACCAAGGATTATTTTCTGAAAGCACTCCCATCTGGCTCAAGCCACAGCTGGAGTCACAGCAGTGGGGCTGTCTGTTCCCCACTAGCAGCACCCCCAAACCCTGGCCACGGGGCAAGCTCTGAGTCCGGCTTGGCTCTTCAAGCACAACCTCCAGGCACAGGAAAAGGCTTGCAAGCCAGTTTGGGGTGGAGCTGGGGGAGACTGAGCACCCGTGGCCTCACTGACACCAGCCATGGCTCCCCAGTACTCCCCTTGCCGAACTGCTAACCAGGAGGAAAGTTAGGGAGCTCTCCCATCTTTGGAGCCAAAGCCCAACCATAAAGCCACTGTTTTGTCTTACCTGAGGGTCCCCAAAATAGATCTGCATGATGAGGGCCACGGTGACGCCCGTGGCGAAGGTCAGGCAGGCGGTGATGATGACAGTCAGCCCGTCCTGCCGGCAGCTGCAGTCTCCGGAGAAGGGGTCCTTGCTGGTCTCCTGCAGAGGGGACACGTCCTGGCTTCCCATCTCCGAGGAGGAAGAGGGCAGGCGCTGCAGGCGCGCAGACTTCAGGAAGGAGTCTGGGTCTTTGTGGGCAGCAGGGAGGAAACAAGTGTGAGTTATTGAGCAACTCGGGGCTCTTATTGCAGTGTTTATCCAGCACTAACATTACACTGAGCCCCTTCCAGCATGGCTATCACCTTCCCTATTGATCCCAGCTCCCAGGAGCCTTTCTGGCTCGGATACTGCTTTGGGTCATTTTACTGATCCCTTCCTTTAGCTCTAGTTATTCCAAACTGACTTCCCTGGAGATTAAGAGAGACAAAAACCCCCTGAATTTTACTCCATTTCAGTCCATTCATCAGTCTTCAATGATAGGCCCACTCCTGTGCTCCATTAGGAGGGGTTCTTAACACAGCAAACAGGTCTCTGAAATGCAGCGAGACTGAAGAAGAGGAAATTAAGATATTAAAAAAAATGCAGCAGCTTTACTTGGAGCTGTGATAGAGCTAAAGCATCTGAGCAAAACAGAGGTAAAGCAAAACATTTGGCCTGTGCACAGAAAATACCTCTAGGGAAGCAAGGGCAGAGAGGAGCAAACCTGCAAACCAGAGGCCTTGGAACATCCACTCGCTCCGCTGCAGGAAGGACTCTGCTTTAATTCCTTGCTTCCTCTGGCAGATGAGGCCCACTGGGAAATGAAGCCGCACACTGGACACCCGGCTCCAAGATGGCAAAGCAGTGGGGCAGGGGTTTGCTGGGCCTCAGCAGGATGAAAAAGTCTCTTTTTTGCTCTGAAAGATGCCTTGAATCTCTGTGAGTGTCAGCTGCTGCCCTTGTGCTGGGAGGACACCGGCTGAGGATGCCCTGCCCGTCCCAGTGGCTGCCAGGCACATGGAGCTGCTGGGGCAGCTGTGAGGTCGTGCCCATCTCTGCTGGGCTCTGAAGTGGACCAAGTAGCTCAGGGCATCATCCAGGGCTTCTGGAAGAATTTTTTCGGGGGCTGCAGTGCTCTGTGCATCCACAGTAGGAAAAAGAGGAGCACCAAGTGGAAAAGACAAAATGAGAAGCTTGTCCCTCCATACAGGAGATGTTTCCTGGGTTTGGAAGGGGAGAGGGGAGGGGGCAGGAAGGCCCACAACCCCCATCAACTGCCTGTCCCTCTGCTCTGGCAGGTGGTATTGCCCTGGGCACTGTCAGCCCAGTCCTTGCCATGGCATTCACATGACCTGGCTGCAGCTCTCCTGAGGCCAGGGAAGGAGGGAGTTTTAATTTCAGTGATGCTGCAACCAGGAGTAAACTCCCACAGCCAGGGAATCCCCTCAGGGTGAATTTAATCTCGTTTGTGCTGTGGTGGTTTAGGAGTGGGACTGGGAAAGGCTTGGCTTTTCCAGACTGAGCCTCTGAGCACACACTGAGCCCCTCATGGGCTCTTCTGGTCTAAGTGAGCTGGACTGAGTGGGAGGACTGGCTGGTAGCCCCGGTGGGGGCCACAGCTGGCCTGGCAGGGGCTGCCATTGGGGTGGGGTGTCACATACAGCCCCTGGCACACCCAAGTAAGGCCCCAGCCCCAGCTGCAGGGAAACAGTGAGCAGTGAGTGGACTCCTCTGCCCAATCCCTCCAGGACACCATCCCTCCCCTCTGGTGACAGGCCAGCCCAGCACAAGGGGACATGAATACCTAGGAAGCAACTGTGGAAGAGGGCAGACCACGGCCCTCCCACCACGAAGTACCTCCATTCTCTGCCACAGACATCCTATTTTCAGTCTCTGTGACCACTGGTGTTGCAATAGGGACAGCAGAGCTGTGGTTTGGGGATGGGAGCAGCTGGAAGGGGTCACTTGGGAGCAGCAGGAGCCAGGAGCAGCCTGCAGAGCCAATGCCAGTGGCCCATCCCACCATCAATGTGCATGCTTTGAAAGAGAAGCCACCAAACCCCACTTGACTTCCATGGGGCCATGAAGGAGACGTGGCTTCATGGGGGAGCCAATGCTTTGGAGAACCAGGGCCACCTCAGCTCTGGAGCTGCAGCAATGAGACAGCAGAGACTGGAGCTGCTGGGGGGCTCTGCAGGTGCTCCTGCAACAAATGCCAGGAGAGCAGCAGCTTCTCCAGCTGCCCCACCTGCATGCATTGGCACAGCCAAAACTCCATCAGATTCTGGGTGTGTGACAAGAGGCCTCGTGCTTCTAGGAGAGTTGTTCCCACACCCCTGCAGGCAGCGGCTTCACCTCGACGGCCAGCAAAGCACAGGGTGGGAATGGGCAATGGGAGCTTCACCCGTGGGCACAGTGGGACAGGGCAGAGGGCAAGGGGTGCCTGGGGCTGTGCAAACTTGGGCCTGGGGGCTGGCAGGCACCTGGAGTGGGAAGCAGCCCCGGGGGGGAAGGGTAACGCCGCTTGAAGAAACATGACGTGGGGGAGGAACAACATTTCTCTAAACTATGGAGGAGGAAGCAATCAGTTAAAAATAGGCAGAGGATTTTCTCAGGGATCAAATGATCACCTGACTTTATTCCAGCTGAGCACCGGAGGCATGGAGCATCCCAGACCGAGGGATGCTCGAGGAGCATCCCGGATGGAGAGATGCTCATAGAGCATCCAAGGAGGCCATGCACAAGTGGTCCAGGCTGGAAGGCCAAGCTGGCTGTGGGAGAGCCCATCCCAGGCTGCCCGGGGAAGCTCTGTGCCGAACCCCTGGATCTCTCGCTGCCTTCCGTCCCTCGGGGTGAACGCGGGGCC
>NW_008236246.1:436648-444837 GCF_000691975.1 Corvus brachyrhynchos | reverse complement strand
CCTGCCTCCCGAAGGCTGAAAGAGTTTTCCAGGGGATGTGCATGGACATGATGTCGCCGCCACAGCCAGCCCGTAGCAGGGGGCTCACATGTCACCCCTTGTCGCGGGGCACGGGGGCACCCGGTGGGACCCTCAGCGAGCGGTGCTGTGAGAGAGCCGGGTGTCTGCTCTGCCACAGCCGTCCATCCTTGGCTGCTCGTGCGTGTGGCCCTCTGGGATGAGAACCGCAGATCGTGGTCCCCTCCGCAGCACAGCGGGTTTGGGTTGGTGTTTGCAGGTGCAGCTGGCCAGGCTCACCTGGCACTGGTGGCTCCCTGCTCCTGGCTCCAGCGGCACCGGCACAGGTGTCAGGAGGGGCTGAGGCTGCTGGGCAGCACAGGGAACCAGCACAGAGCCGGGGGGAGCCCAGATGGGGGCACAGGACCAGCCATGCCTGGGGCAGGCCTGAGCTGTGGTTACCAACAGCTCCCTTTTGGCAAAGAGTTGTGGTGGACATACATGCGGGAGTGGTATGCGGTGTGGGGGTGGGCTGGTTTACATGGATGTTTCTGAGATCAAACTGGCTGAAACATTTATTTTTTCCCACTACACTTCTTTCAGAGATTGACCTAAAAACCACCAGTAAAATAACTGGAAGATGGAAGATGTTGTTTCTTATCATGGTCCAAAAAAATGGTGAAAATTCCTTATCCCTGCAACAACACTGGGCTCTCTCTTGACTTGGCACATACACTTGGTTCTTTGGCTACCAGATCTGAAGAATCCATCTACTGCCCCTACGTATCCTGGACATCTGTTGTTTTGGGAGGCAGAGCATGCGGAGTGCTGGGCTGTTTGGCTCTGGGGAGGTCACCTGACAGGTATGTGTCCTACTTTCTCATCCTCCAATGAGCCAGCTAATCCCCTGCGTGAGCAGCTCCACTGGCTCGGTGTTCCTCAACGCAGGGACTTGTAAATCTTCCTTTGCTGTGGCACTGGCAAGGTTTTGGTTGTGCCTTCAGCAGCCCGAGGGCGTCATGGCCATTGCCAGCTATAGTAAATAAATAAATAGGAATAGGGATAGGAGTAGGAGTAGAATAGTTTGGCTTTTGCAAGCCAGTCTCAGCCTGCTCCACTTTCAGGCATCTCTCCAGTCTTCCTATCCCCAGCAGCTGGAGGGGTCTCTTCCCCATCACTGCATCTTCTCCAGGGCCAGGAGCTATGTCCACACTGCATCCTCTTCCACCCACTGCCTGGCAGAGGATCAACCCACCAACCCAGCCTCTGCCTCTGTGGTGTTTATGACAAACCCAAACCAATTGGCTGTGGCAGGAGCAGCCACCTCAGCCCCTGTGACCTGCCACCCCTTGGTCATGTCACGGCTGGCTCCAGCCTGACCAGCCCCTGCGGCTGTGGTGGGGCAGAAGGTCAGAGCCCTGGTCAGGGAGGGTTAATGTGACTCTGTCCCATTAGATCAGATCCCACGAGGCTCTAGAAGGAGCCACGCTGGGGGCAGTGGAGTTGCTCCTGAGAGCTGCGGGTCAGCAGGGGGCAGCAGGAAGCTCCTCGAGGCTGAGAGCCCTCAGCTCATCGCGTAGGGATTGTGCATTCCAGGGTACCCTTCTAAAATCTTGAGAATTCTTACAGTCAGGTAGTTCCAATTCTGTTTCGCAGCACGAATCTGTATTCAAATGTTGGCTGAGGTTTAATTGGTTTATCTAGTTTAATTGGTTTATAAAAGAAGTTTATTTGAATGTTACAAGCTTTGGGACAACTGTGGGCAGCTGAAAGCTTGGAAATCGAGCTGGGGAACTGCAGAGATGGTGACACCCCGTGAAGGGGACAGAGACTCCTTAGGGGGTGCTGCCACCCCAACAGGCACTGCTGGGTGCCAGTGGCAGGTCTGGCTGGGCTCTGACAGCTGGGATTGGCAGGACATGAGATGCCTGGGGGCACAGCCACCCTCCAACAGTCCTTGGCACCCACCCCAGTTTTCTCCCTTTAACACCCACAGTAACTTGCATTAGTTGTAGCACATCCTGTGCCTGGAGCCCAGGGACCACCAGAAACTCCTTTACCATTTCCACCCCACAAAACACTTGCTGCTCGCCTCTCAGCAAGGCTAGGCCAGGGGATACCTCTCTCCTTCCTGCCAGGGACTGGCTGCTCTTTGCTGAAAGCCAAGGTGATGTTCTGCAGGGAGCTCCACTGTGGGCAGTGCAGCCTCCTCTCTGCACCCCCGTGTGAGCTCCGTAAGGATACAGCTCCTGCTGGAACTGTATCCCGACAGCTGGGGCTCCCACAGCCCAGCTCTCCAGTGCAGAAAGGACCTTTTTCTCCCCGAGCTGAGGCTCTGGTAGCACTGACTCCCTCCAGCCATTGGCTCTTTCCCACCAAGGAGTGGAGAGAGCAGAGCAAGCTTGTTGCACCAGGGCAGAACTGTGAGGGCAGGGGTGCTGGCCAAGCCCTGCCCTCCCACAGCGTTCCCTGCTCCTGTCAGCCACTGCTCTCCTGTCCTCCCAGCACCAAACCATGCTCTCTGCTAGACCAAATCTCTGCAACCCTCCCCCCACTGTATTTACAGTTCTCATCGTTTGCAAGATGCTTGGCTCCCATCTCCTGGCTGCCACATTCCCTTGAGCTTCTTAAAATTAACTCCTTCCTTTGTGAGCAGACACCAAAGCCTTAGTTCTGTTGCTGACCAGCACAGGGGATACCAGCTCCTAGCCCCTGAGGCACCCCTTAAAACAAGAACCTGAAGAGATAAAAACCTGCAGCTGAGCAACAGCAATCAGTAAATTCTTTACAAGGAGCCTTGAAGAGATCGAGAGGCCAATGTCTGTTCATGGTCATGATCCTCCTCAACAGAGAATCCCCCTCAGCTCAGGTTCAGCTTCCAGCCACTAGAACTGCACCGAACTGTCCAAGGAAGTGAGCTGGTGGGAGCACAGGGAAGCAAGGAACAGAGCAAAGGGGCAGGGAAGCAGCTCTGCACTCTCTCTGCATGTGGTACAGCAGTGCTCCTAGTCCTGCTCCAGGCCACACCTGAGCACTCTAGAATGAGCAGTGGCACAGGGCAGGGACAGTCACTAAAGGAGCAGAACAGCTTGAACAGGCAACACTCAGCTTAGCCTGCTTAGCCGAAGCATGGATCCAAGCATTAGCTACCACTGCAACTGCTTCTGGCCTCTTCTCCAAGTGCAGCACAAGAGACCTGAGAATCCCAAAAACTTTACCAAAATATCCAACTCTGAAAGGAATCCCACACTCCTACCATTTTACAAAACATCAAAGACCAGAGGACACAGAAGTTGCACAGTGGATTATTCAGGCAACATTTATTGGAGCATTTCAAGTATACAATGGTTTTACTGATGGCTGTGAGCAGCTAAGATGCAGACAGATGCCAGCAGGAAAGGGTGACCTAGAACTAGCAGGCTGTGCAATTCTCATGGGAAGTTAATGATTTCAGCTGATAGGAGAGGAAAAGAAAGTAGCAGACTAAAAGTTTGAGCAAGTTTGGGGATAGGGAAGAGAAAATAAAGTTTTTATTTGAGATCATTTACTTAAATTGGCCACTCACAAGTAGCAGAAGCTGTCTGCTATTGCACTCGTCCCTTGGCATCCCAAGGACCTAAAATAACCAGGGCTGTTTCTTCCACCAAGAACAGACAGATTTTCCCTGGTAAAAACGGAGGCTCGCTCTGGCTCAGCACTTGGAGATTGAGATCCCTGGCTTTGCACTCCCAGTGAGAGCCAGGCTGTGGCACTTCCACCAGCGAGGAGGCAATGCAGGCTTGCAGCAAGAGCACACTAAACTATCAACCCCTCACTATAAGGCAGCAGTAGGTCAGGACTCTTTCTGGGTGCCTGAGCTGTTTAGAGAAGCAAGGGCCATATGGCAACAAGACTACAAGGTCCTCTGACAATAACAAGGACTGTGCGTGTTTCCCAAGAACTATTTCTGAAAGACACGTTCTTAAAAAATATCTTAAAGCAGAGACTCCCCACTGATGCACCAAAAGGGCATGGCTAAGGAGGGACTGAGCTATGAAGTGATCAAGCACCTCCCAGACCAGAGGTTGTGTACTCTGCCCAATTTGCAAATTGGTACTTCTGCATTTAAGATAATAGCTGCCTCGATTGTGTTTTAGTCTCCTGCATTTATGAACAAGGAGCAGTTGAATTCAAGAGCTTAAAACCAAACTGAAACGCTAACATTTAACAGGGTATATCCAGAATGACTCCTTCGAGACTACGAAGCTCTGAGGTATGTGATGGCAACTTCATAGTCAGGCTGGCAGAGTGCAGTGGAGCTTCTAAGCCTCCTGAATACATCTTGGTTCACCAAATGGAGCAATTCTTCCTAGCAAAATCACTTAAAAATTTATCTTCAGCAAAAAGCATTTAAAAATTCTGATCGACAACTGATTTGCAAGTAAAACAAAAAAATCTTAGAAATGGTAACAACACAGTCTGTTTAATCAAATCAGATCTGGTTACTACAAAAACATGCTAAGGATGGCCACCAGCTCATGTCCTGGGTGCTGCTGGGCCTTCTGCCCACGTATCTACAACTGCTTTTGAAACACTGTTTGTCTAAAGGACAACCATGGAAGACAAGTCAGGGTTTAATGACAGATTTCGAACAGAAGGGCATACATACATTAAATTAACAGAATTCAACCTTCAGCACACAGGAGTTTGATAGAGTTACTGGCTAGAGTCACAGGAAGTTCCAAATTTGAACAGTCTTGAACGACTTCCAAAAATTCCAATGGCTTTTTAATAGTTCCAATAATTCACAGGTGTATAAAACAGAGACAGGCTTCTCCAGCAGAAGAGTTGGGGCTCCTCCAGGCTACCCAGACCACTGGTACAGAGGAGAGCTGGTTTGACTTCCCCACTTTCCCACCAGTCCACTAAAGACTAGGATTTATTAGAACCTTCTCTATTTACTGACGACTGATTTGCTGCAGACTGTGTCAATCATAGTGGATGGCAGTATAGAAGATTATCCAAACAACCTGTGGGAAGGAAAGGAAGGGAGGGTTATTTGGATGCCTCTGGAGAGGGCTCAGACACAGCAAACGAGCCTCGGGCCTTGCTCTCACTAGGGGACTGGGGACTGAATTCCAGCTTTGAGGTGGTCCTGGAGAGATCTTAGGATCACCACGTGCCACAAATGGTGGCGTTCGACTTATCTGCTGCCTGGGGCGCCCAGCCTTTCCACATTAAAATCCCACCACAGCTCCTCCAGGGATTTAGAAGCACCAGCAAATCAAGTGCTGTGATCAGAGACTTCGGGGAGGGGAGTAAGGGAAAAACAAAGACACCCAAAACACCAGTCCAGGTGTAACTAGTTCGAGATGGGATGGAACTCCAGGATATCTGGGACAGAGGATGGGAGTGGTTGATGCATCCTTTCCTACAGAGAAACCCCAGGTGTCAGCACTGTATTTCACAGGCAGCAGCCATCAGATTTTGGGATTTTCTTTCCCAATCACTGCCACTTATTCAATGGTGTTAACACAATCTGTCTTCTCTCACCACTTCACCTGCTCTCCTTCCAGGTCTTCAGAAAGTGCACCAACACAATTCACAGATCAACTTAAAGAAAGCAAGAGGCATTACCAGAAACAGTGCAAAAGATGTCATGAATCCCTCCTTCGTCAGCTCCCACGTCCCACCATACTCCTCCTCATCTATCTGCTGGAAGCTGCTGAAGTAGAGGTACAGAACACCAGCATTGATCAGGCAGAATCTGCAGGGAAGAGGTTAGGAACCATCATTCAGTGGCACAGGCTGCAGGTACCCCACATACCATACAGTGAAATATCCTTCATCAGCAGACAGGAAGCAAAGAGAAATTCTTTTCCTGCAATGCTTCCCAGGCAGCTCAGTCACTTCCTTGAAAGAGCCCCTGCAGGCTATTGAGACCTTGGCTAGGCAGAGACATTTGCAAACAGAGACTCCCAGAGCAGATCCAGCACCTTCCCAGAGCCAGTGTCCAGAGAGCAGGGCTGTGTCCCCACCTCTGCTGTCCCTGTTCCAGGCACATGTCAGGGCCAAACAGATTTTCAGTTCATAACTCACTGCAGCCTTCAGACACCTCTGGGGAGGTGACCCAGCTCACATGTCTTGTGGGGATTCAATGCACACACCCCCTTCCAGGCACTGCCTTCCCCACTTCAGCCCTGACTGGCTGAAAGAGCCACGTCAGGAAGCCAGGAGTGCTGCCGGAGCTCTGCCGGTGCCACTCTGCCAGGGCCACTCTGCCTGCTTGGGACCTGCGGCCTCTCATGTTCTGAGCAAACCTTTTCTTTCACGGAGCAGCTGCCCCTCTTGTCTGCTGATAGAACCTCCTGTCTGAGCAGGGCTCCTGGCTCAAAGCCCAGGAGGTGCACACCTTCCCCCCATGGATCCTTCCTGGGTGATCACACCAGGAACCCCACTCCCAGCCCTTCCCACACACGCAGGACACATATACCAGGTAACTGAAACTCTAGTTCCCTTCTTCTGCCATTGCCCTTTTTAACAACAAAACAAATAATAATTTTAAAAAGTATTAATCAGGCTGAGGAGAAAGAAACTGATGGACATGTTATGATTTGGATGAATTTCATGGCAACCAACAGTCTGGAATGCAACGTTGGCTGTGAGACCCAGAGCACGCAGAGCCTGCCTTTAGCCAGCCCACTGTTCACAGCACAGCCTCAAACAGGCTCCCAGGCCAGGCCAAATGTGGGAAAGTACACGAGACAGAAAAGGAAATAAACCTTACACTGCTATTCCCACGAATCCCTTCAGTGGAACTACTCCCCAGATGATTCCCAAAATAACCGCAATGATCTGCCGGAACCAGTAGATCACATCTAAAAACTCGTCCTGAGGAGATAAAGCACAAGAAAAACGTTGGCATTTATTAAAGCACCACACAATTAACAGGTGAAAATTCAGCATACTTGGATCCCCACTCAGAGTATAAAATACTGCACTCAGAACAGATAAAGCAGCTTAGGGCATCATGCACCCTGGACTTCTCAGCTTCCACATTAAACACACAGCTTTGTCCTCCGACAGGCCAACTGCATTGGCAAACAAGTCTCTAGTCCCCTTATTTACTAAAGGTGCAATAATAATCCCCCAGAATAAAAGTTTGAAGAACTGTTTATGCTTTAAGACTGTTCCACCCACTCTGCCCCAGGCCCTCCTGCACCCAAGGGCGCTCAGGGCAACTCCAAAGCACAGCCATACCTCACTCACACCACGAGAACTGCTGTGCTTCCCGAGCAGCAGGGGTGTGCTCATTCCTTTTAGTCCAAGGCCCCACACTCCTGCAGCTGCTGCAGCCCAGCAGTGCTGGCTCACACTTTAGTAAGATTCACTTCAGCTGACGTCTCTTTCCTCAGCCTCCCCAGGACTGGGATTGTCTCAGCATTCCCCCAAACACCAAAGCCCTTGTGATCCCACCTAAGCCTGTGGGATGTGCCAGCTGTTCCGCTCCGTGTGGAAGATGTGGATCCACGTCAGATACAGACATTTCTGCTGGTCACTGAGCTTGTCAGGCAGCTCAGCCTTCAGTTCACATCCTACTGTGTCAAAACATTGGCACAGCTGTCCCTGCTCCCCTGCTGACTGAAATTCCAGCTCCATCTGCCAGAGGTGAGGGGGCAAGGCCATACGAGCCCCACCAGTTCGGGGAGCAACAGGTAAGGAAAAAGGGACACAGATTCCTGCCTGTCCCCCAAGGAAACAGAGCGTGCGCCTTCCCCACGCCAAAAGGCACAGCCAAAGCCAGGGAGCAGAGGCCCTGGAACACGCGCTGTGTGCCCAGGCCGGGCCAGGGAGCCGGCAGGAGCCGCGCTCCAGCGGGAGCTCCGGGCAGCTGGCGGCTGTGCTGCTGGGAGGCGGCAGCAGGGAGAAGCACTGAGCAGGAGCACTGCAGCACACGGGAAAACTTCGGCAACTGGATTCTATTTCCCCTTGAACTATACAAGGGCAATTTTTATTTGATCCAAAAAGAGTTTTAAACCACAAGCCAAAAGTAACTGAGGTGTTTTAACCCTGTGTTTGCCTTGGCTCCACGCCTGAAGAGCTGGGCGTGCTGCGGCACCCGGGGCACCGGCCGGGCCACGTGCGGGCATGGGGGACGCGGAAACACGGCCCCGGTTCTCGGTGGGGCGGCGGAATGCTCGGAACAGGAGCAT
>NW_008236246.1:432809-436079 GCF_000691975.1 Corvus brachyrhynchos | reverse complement strand
CAGACCAGACCAGACTAGACTAGGCTAGGCTATGCCAGGCCATGCCATGCCACTCCCCAGCGAAAGGGCCGGACAGCAGTTGCAGTGTTACTGGGTGGGAGAGGGGGCAGCCCTTCGCACCCCTGGGATGTCACTGAGCCTGCAAACACGGCCGCCACGTGGGGATCTCGGTTGACAGCCAGGCTCTGGAGGCTCCACAGTTGCTTCCTGGGTCCATAGGGCCGGAGGGTTGGGAGTCCTTAGAATACTCGCGGTTGTGCAGCTTCTTACCTGGTTATTCATCCCCCCTTAGAGCAGCTGAACATATGGGGGCTGTGGATAGAGTTATCACATGTGCACTGCTAAAGATTTGACTCTTTTTTATATTCTTGCCTTCCAGCAGCAGTGGTACTTAAACCAGTTGCCCTCCTCATGGGAACGACTCCTGCATGGCGTGGGCAGGGTGTATGGCTGGGTCTCACTCTCTGTTACCCTCCTCAGTGTGTGATTATGTGTGCAGAGAGGGGCCTTACTGACAATATTCCAGGTGCCCTTGGGCAGCTGAGCTTGGCAGTGCTGGGGCCACTCCAGGCACTGCTGGGAGCCGTGGATCCTGTGGGGATCCTCGCCAGTGCCAGTGGAGCTGAGTCCTGCCCAGGTGCCCTGTGTGAAGCCCTTCCTCCCTCCCCTGCTGTGCACATCCCACTGGCACTGGCACACCGTGAACTTCACTGTTCCTTTTTCCCCAGTAATAAACCCCAGGCCTGAGGTCCTGCATTTCTTTTTGTCTCACAGATCTGTAAGCACGACATGCTGAGCGTCTCCAGAGCCTGACTGCAGCTCCAAATGCTCCAGCAGCAGCTGCTTTGCTGCCAGCAGGACCTGGAGCCCGTGGGTGCAGGCTGACCCTGTGTGGGGTCAGCACAGAGGAGAAAACAGGCAGAGGACTCCCTGTCCCAGACCTCTGATCACTTCCAGCCAGGGCCATGTAATTTAAATACAGATTATGCAAGATACTTATGGACTTAACAAGTATCTTGCCCTGCTCCTGCAAGGCCATCAGGCCCCTGATCACCTCTAGCCCCTTGGGCATTTGCCGAAGCCAGAGGCTGGTCCAAGCCAAGGGACCCACGTGGCATGACCAGGAAGGGGACATGCAGTGCAGGGTCATCGCTGTGTCTCTGGCAGATCCTTTGCCTCTGACCCCCACACCACGGCAGGGCCAGGCCAGACATGTCCTGGCTCCAGCCCTGCTCCCAGGACACTCCTCTGGTGCTTGGGGAGAGTGGAAACAGTCACAGGGCTGGAAACGCTTGCATGGTGATGAAGACACTTGGTCAGGGAACTGACCTAAAATTCCTCCTCTTAAAAAAAATGGCTTGCTTTACTCCATTTCCATTGCCTGATCCACAGAGAGAGAGAAGCAAATTAAAATTGGGCTTGGAAGAGGGAGGCAGGAGAGGTGCCAGAGGGTACAAACGGGCCGCTGGTAAGGGATGTGTGTTGGCAGACACGAGGATAACATGGGCAGCCCTGGGCACAGGCAGGGGAAGGCAGGCAGGGCTGGATGGGGCTCAAGGGACAGCTGTGAGGAGCTGCCACGTGCCTACAGCCCCTCTTCACCAGCTCCCCTTGCAGGGGTCAGGCTGGACACTTGCCCAGTGGCGAGAAAGGAGGGGTCAGTGACGGACAGCAGCCACCCCGGAGAGGCTGGAGGTGGCTCCTGGGCTCCTGCTGGGCTCCTGGGAACACCTGGACCCTGCTGAGGCTGGGCTTCTCCAGCACAGAAAACTCTGGGACCAGCCACGGGGGGGCAGCTCGGGCTGTTTTTGCGGAGGCGGGCCTTCTCCAACACAAAAAACTCTGGGACCAGCCACGGGGTGGCAGCTCGGGCTGGCTGACTCCTGGTGGATTTTTGGTTTTGTTTTGTGGGTTTTTTTGGTTTTTTTTGTTTGTTTTTTGTTTTTGTTTGTTTGTTTGTTTGTTTTTTTTAGTGTCTTTTTTTCTCTCTTTTCTTATATTTTTTATTAAAAAGACAAACCTTCTGGGGTCCCCCTGTCCAGCTTACGGGCATGACAAAGGTTCTGTGCTTTCCCTGACTTGCCTCTGCCCTGGCATAGCATCCAGCAGCATTTTCAACTCTATTCCTGCATTTTGCTGGCTTCTGATCCCACAGCCTGGCCTTTGGAGGGGCTGCAGGCAGGACGCCTGCTTCCAGTGAAGGGTCAGGAACCTCTGTGGCTCCCCAGAGGAGGCAATGCCCCTGCACATTTCATCCAAGCAGCACAGGGACATGGGTAGGATGTCCCCAACTTGGGCAGGCTCTTGGCAGAGCAGGTCACCGGTCTTCTGAGCCAGTGGGAACAAACTCTGTGCCCTGGGCAGGGTCTGGCCAGGCTGCCAGAGGGCACGGCCACTGCTTCCATGTCAGGGTTGAAACAGGATTTTTTTTGCTTTTTAGCTGTTGTTTGCAGTGATGCCCTGCAGGAGAATGGCAGCTGAAGATTAGTTTGTGTCATTGCTCATTTCTGTTCTTCATCTGTGTTGCTGCAAGTGCAGCCTGTGTGCTCCATGCTGTCTCCTCAGCACCTCTGATCGGGGTCTGGTCCTCACCCTCAAGTTCCATCTCCATGGGCAGCGATGGAGCTCCTGGGAATGCTTAAGCAGAGCAGTCCTGCTCTGGCTGCCCACTCAGGGTTGGGTCCCCAGAACACTCCCTCTCAGAAGTGTGCCTGGTGTCTCCCTCTCCCACCTTCCTGCTCCTCTGCAGGCTGAATTCAGCCCCCAGTGTTGTGGGACCCCACAAAACAAAGACAAATCTCCTCTGGGATGATGTCTGGAGGGGCATCACCCTCCCAAGGGGGATCCCACAGGACCAGGAGCTCCTCTTGGTGCCTGCAGGACTGTGATGAGGCTCAGGACTGCTGATGGGAAGGAAATGTGAGCAAGACCTGCTGCCCTGGTGTCCCAGGACCAGCATGTGTGCTGCCTCAGGTGAAGGCTAGAAGCTCCCCAGCCCTGTTTCTCCAGGCTTTGGATCCCTGCTTGGGAACGGGGCAGTTCCCCAGCTGTTCTCTGCTCCAGGCCACTTTTTAGAGGCCCTTTGAGGGGCTGCTTGACCCTTCCAGCCACTGTTCCCTTTGCGTGGCCACGGGGACCATTGACAGAGGCCCCCCGTGGTGCAGCCTGTGGACACTCTCTGGCCTCTCCACGGAACCCCAGGGGCCCTGGTCCTCCATGCCTGCCAGCCGGGACCTGCCGCGCCGCAGCCAGAGCTGCTCCGGGGAGCCG
>NW_008236246.1:430430-432174 GCF_000691975.1 Corvus brachyrhynchos | reverse complement strand
CAGGCGAGGATTGGTCTTGAGCCAAGGTGTAGGTAACTGTCTGCAGTGCCTTGGAGCTGGGACATCCTGGCTTCCCCGGGAGTGCAGAGCTGCAGGAGAGGATCCTGCTGCCCATAGCTTCACCCACCTACTGATCTCTCAGACTGTTCCAGTCTGGAACATCTGCTTTTGCTCCAAGTCCTTTTGCTGATGACCACAGCCAAGATCCAGATGCATGCGTGATACTTCAGATATCTCCCCGGTGACCTGGGAGCAACTTCAGGCAATAAACTTCTGTAAGGCAGAAAAACTTTATTTAGCTCATTTCCTTCAGCCTTAAGCACAGAGGGATGTTGTGTTTTGTTTAGTCTTTCCCATGAAAACTTGAGGTCCTCTTGGCTTCCCTCCCAGCGTGCCCTTTTGGTACAAAATGTTTCGACTGTGATAAAAGCCAGGGAAGCTCTAAAACATGGATGTGTAGGAGAAGGCGGTGGCTGGAGCTGAATTCTTTGGACTGGAACATCCGCAAGTGTCAACAACCACCGCTGCTGACCAAAGATGGTCGGGTTCCTTCAGTCGCTGGAATTTTTTTCCTCTCTCCCTGGCAGGCTCTGTGCGTTTGTAGGAGGAGTTTGCGGTCACCTCCCCCCTCCGAGGCGCTGCGGCCACATTCCCCCGCCGAGGTGAGCCCCTTAATTCCCCTGGGAAAACAGCAAACCCCGGCCAGGGCACGTTATGCCGATTGCCCGAGGCCATGAAGACCTTGTGCCTGTGGTCCATGTCCCAGCCTCCCCGGGCATCGGAAGGTGCTGGGTGCTTGGCACACCAAGGGTGTCTGTGCCAGGGCTCCTCGTGGAAGGCTGCGGAACTTGTGCTTTGGAAGGGTTTGCGTGGGTCACATGGTGAGGTCCTTGTCTCCTAAACTTGGTGGGAAGCATCTAGTCCAGAAACCATCTGCTGAGCTTGCAGCCGAGCCCCGCAGCTGTGCGTGGGCCTGGCCAGGTCCCCAGTGTCTGGTGGAAGCTGGGGGAGGGCTGGGATGAACTCTGCGTCCCCGGGGTCGCTGCACACTTTGCTCTGGCTGCCTGATGCTGCCCTGCTCCTTCCTCCCTGGAATCTGTGCTGGTGGCTGTTGCTGGACTGGAGACACAGCCCAGGGCTCGGGTTCTGCTTTCCTCTCACCTCCAGGCTCCCTTTCCCATCTCCAATAAGGCCATAAAAGGAGCAGAAGGGCAGCCGCCTCCATTCCTGCAGTGCCGAGTGGGCTGCTCCTCCCGCAGCTCCCGGTGCCTCTGGCTGGCAGTGGGGCTCCCCTGGCACTAGAAACCCGCGTTGGTGAAGCTGAGCAGTGCCACATCCCACGGGCATCCTGAGCAGGGCTGTGCTGGAGGAAAGGGATGGTTTAACAACAAATGAAGCAGGGAAGATGAGCTGCTCCCTGCTCCCTCCTCCAGCGTGACACCCCGTGCTGCCGAGCAGCCCTGGGGCTGGGAGAGGAGCCTGCGGATGGCAGAGCTCGCTGCCCCTCCTGCCACCCTGGAGATGGGGTGGGACCTGCTGCCTGTGCGGGGCTGCCGGGTGGCCGTGTGTGGTGGGGGGGCCAGTGCTTGCCCACCAGTGAACGTGGCTGCTTCATGCTCACTGGTGCTCACAGCTCACTCTGGGAAGTGGCTCTGGGCAGAGGTTTAACCACAGTCCCCATGAGGAGCCAATGTTTGCCCTGCAGGAGTGTCCCTCGGGACAGCCCAGGCTGTTGGAATCACTC
>NW_008236246.1:424399-430345 GCF_000691975.1 Corvus brachyrhynchos | reverse complement strand
CCCGGGGTGTGCCGGGGAGGGCGGGCCACCCCCCCGGCAGCCTCGTCAGCACTTCCAGAGGTGGCTCCTGCTGGAGCAGCTTCTGAGGAGCCACCCTTGGGAAACCCTTGGTAGCATATCCCGGGAGATCATAGCTGCTGGATACGTGTGAACATCTCGGGGACGGGGATAGGCTGCTGCCTGTGCCAGAGGAGCTGCCCTGTCCCCTGCCTGCCACTCCTCCTTCGTGCCACTCATCCTGTCACAGCCTCCTCAGCCCAGCAGTGAGCTCCCACTGGGAGAGTGAGCTGGAGCAGCACAGGAGGAGCTGCAGGGGAGGGTGGAAGCAGGCAGGAGGGAGAAGGACGGGGCTGGGGCTGCCCTGGCAGCACTGCCATGTCCCTTTGGCTTGTCCCACCCTCCCCAGCACAGCCAGGAAGCAGCACCAGGATGGAGTTGCTTGCTTGGTTTTTACCAAGGAGGAAACACATGGCAGTTTATATTTCTGATAACAGTGGGTCCTTTCCTCTTTCAAACTAAACTATTTACTAATTTATGAACTCTTTAGGTTAGCCCCATGGTCCCTTGGGCCTGGCTCTCAGGTGGGGGAGGCACAAGCCCAGTGGGAGATCATTTTGCCTCCACTGCAGGAGGCTGGGAGATTGTTTTGGCAGGAGCAGTGGCAGAAGGACAAGGGAATGAGGGCAGCTGGTGAGCTGGGGACCAGATCAGTTTGTGACTGTCATGGTGTCACCCAGCACTGACCTCCTTGGCTCTGCTGCCCAGGATCCACAGTTCCTGGGCTGGAGCAGTGCTGGGATGGGCCTTTCAGCAGGCGGTGCCAGCAGCAGGACCGGTGTCCGTGAGTCTCCCTCTTGCTGAGGAGGAAGCTGGAGGTTTGGTGGCTGCACCACTTGTCTGAGCCAAGTCCACCCCAGCATGCAGGGCAGGATGGCCAGGCATTCCCTGCAATGCTCTGGGAGCCAAGTTTCTGGGAATCCCAGAAGGCATGGCTTCGAGGACCAGGGCAGCGTGGCCATCAAGCCCTTGTGCAGAGCAGGGACTGCTTGAGCTGAATCAGGTCTTGCTGCAGATTCCTGCACAGAATCCATGCACAGGAACCTTTCCCCACACTGACCCAAAAATCTCTTCCCAAGTCCCAGGCAGCCCAAGGCAGCTGTCAAACAGCAGAGGTGGAACGACTGAGCTGGACCTTGGGACTGAGCATCTTTCCAGGGCGCATTCTGGATCAAACTGCAGATCCATCTGCTGTCAAAATCGTACTTAATGCTGCTAAGGAGCACTGTCTCTGTGGAGAGGCTGCCAAGCCATGCTGCTGCTGGTCACAGTCAGGGCAGGGTAAATATTTGGATAATATTAATTCATGCGGTGAGAGCAAAACTCCTGCTTATTTCTATAGTCTTCTGCTAATAATTCTGCTAATAATTTGATGTGCTTTGAAAGCTGAGCCCAGTGCCATGGGCCAGCAGCAGAGCTTTTATTGCTGGCTCTGACTCGGCCTGGTGGAGTTGTGGTGTTGAACTGAGCCGAGGGATGTCAGCAGCACGCGCTGCCTGGGGTGTCACTGCTGCTTGGCAGGGCATGCAGAGAGGGGCTGACCTGCTGCAAAGAGCTCTGTGGTGCTGGAGGAAGCAGCAGGCAGAGATGGACCGGGGGGATGAGGTCTCCTGCTCACCCAGTGTGGGCACAGCTGGGCTCCCCAGTCCTGCTGCTCCCCTTGGCTGGCTGGTGACAAACATCTCTTTCCTGGGGACTGGGAAGGGATGGAGGGTTCGGGGGATGTGGGAGGATTTGGTGGCTGCTGTCAGGTGCTGGGCTCGGCACAAAGGAGGGAGCTGAGGGAGGTGTGGATTCCATCCTGGAATGGGGGGCATATGGGGGATGAGGGAGGACTCCTGGGGACATGGGGGATGTCCCCTGCAGATGAAGGGCCTTGCTTGGACTTGGTGGGTGCTCCCACAGTGGGATGAGAGTGTTCTCAGGGTGTGGGAAGAGTGCCCAGCCCCCTCTGAGCTTGGCTGGTCACCATGGTGTGTTGGGCTGTGATTTGGCACTGCCTGATGCCCCTGGAATGTCCTTCCAGCACAGCCCAGCTCTGGGAACCTGGAGACCACAGCAGGCTGAGGACCAGGCTGGTGGTCCCCTCCCCCAGCCTCTGCCTCTGCTACCCCTTGAGAGAATGATAGCAGGAGGGGAAGGAGAGACCTGGAGAGTGGTTCTGGTGTGGGGAGGGCAGGGGAAGGCTCTTTGAAGGCTGTTTGCTCTGCTCTGGTCCATGCCAGCAGCAGAGGATGTTCCCCAAGACCCCGTGGTCCCCCTGGAGTCAGCACTAAGGACCCAGCTGGGAAGCAGATCCCAGAGCAGCCCAGTCAGGGTGTCCAGCCCAGCAGGGACAGTCCTGGCCTGCAGCTCACTGGGGTGTGTCTCCATGAGATAGGATGTGGCTCCTGGATTGCTCCATCCCAGGGCACTGATGAGGAGCTGAGGTCCTGCTGCCCACCAGGCACGGGGCACACAGAGCACAGGACTGACACTCTGCTCTTCCACCAGAGAATCCCTTCAGGGCCCGTTCATTTGCCATTGCCCCTGCAGCTGCTCCCCAAGCCGGGCGCTGGCCTGGAGGAGGCCCAGGGCTGTGTGTGAGGGAGGAATGGCTGCGGCACAAACACGAGGGCTCGGAGCAGTGTCCCTTCCCTGGGCTGACCTCAGGCCAGCCTGTCCCATAGGCCAAGCTGGGCTTTGCTGCCATCCTGCTGGGCTAAGCCTGGCAGGATTCCCCTGGGAGAAACCTGAGCATCCTCCTGTCAGGCAGCGTGGTGGGCATGTTGAGCTCCCATGGAGCAGGGTGTCCCAAACCCTGGCTGCACCCTCACTCTGCCAGCGTGGGGATGCCACCGACCCCCTGCTCGGAGACTGAGGGGGCCTGGATGCCATCCTGGGGTGGGAGTGGGCTCTCTGCTCCAGCCCTGTTCCTGCTGGGGGCCCCAGTTCTGGCTGGGCACAGGAACCCCCACCTTGGAAGAACCAGGTTTTCCTGCTGTCGTCCTGCCTCGGTGGTGCTTGGGGTCCGCGTGGTCCCTGTGCCATTCCCCATGGGACACACACTGCCCCAGCTGTGTCCCCAAAGGTGGGGCTGTCCCACTGCTGCCCCCCTTCTCCTGGCATTCATCAGCACCATCCTCAGTGCCCTGCGGCCCTGGGGCTGCTTGGCTCCTCTCCCGGCTCTGCAGCCCACCGAGGCCAGTGGTCCCCTCTCTCCTCTGCCTCGGGGCCCTTCCCATGGGCTCCCCGGCCAGGGTGGGGGGCACCTGGACAGAGAGGGCAGCGGCAAGAGGTCTTTGACCCACTGGGAGGTGGGATGGATGGATGGATGGATGGACAGACAGATGGAGGGGCATGGGAAGCAGTGGTATGTGAGGAATGTGCCTGGAGCAGATAACCCCTCCCTGCTGGCTGCTGGGTGCTGGGGCTGCTTCTGTGCCACAGCATGGAGGGTTCGAGGCTGACCCACCAACCTGGCAGCTGGGCTGGGCCTGGGAGAGCCTGCCAGAGCAAGGGGAGGCTGGAGGGGCATGGCCACAGTGCCTGAAGTGTTGAGACATCCATCCCCATGTCCCCGGGACTGGCACCCAGCCCCGTGCTGGGCTGAGCATCTCTCCCTGTGCCCAGACATGCAGAGAGGACAGGCAGTGAGTGGGTTTGGAGGCTGCCTGCAGCCCCTGGGGGACAGTCCTGGGGAAGGGGAGCCAGTGAGCACTGCCTGCTCCATGACTGCCCACGGAACTCGTCAGAGCTCAAGTCCTGCCTGTCCCCATGTCTGACCCTGTGACCACCTCATCTCCCTGTGTTGCTGAAGTGTGTGACAGCTGGGGAAACTGAGGCACAGGACTGGAGGTGCCAGGGGCAGTGTGTCCCTGCCCTGGCCCCCCAGCTCAGCCTCCTGATGCTCCTGCCCCCAGGTAGCCCCCCAGCCACCAAGATGTCCAGCAAACGTGCCAAAGCCAAGACCACCAAAAAGCGCCCCCAGCGCGCCACCTCCAACGTCTTCGCCATGTTCGACCAGTCGCAGATCCAGGAGTTCAAGGAGGCCTTCAACATGATCGACCAGAACCGTGATGGCTTCATCGACAAGGAGGATCTGCACGACATGCTGGCTTCCCTCGGTGAGGACACTCTGCCCTCGTGCCCCGTGGGCCCCTCTGCCCCCAGGAACACCTCGGCAGCGAGGAGAGCTGCAGGGTGACCTCGTGCCCATGCCCAGTGCTGGACAGTGGCTGTGCTGGGATGCCTCAAAGCCTGGGGGAGGATTTCTCTGCTCCACCAGCTGAGCACAGATGGGGTGTTTGTGAGGCATCCAAGGGCAGGCAGCAGCTCTGTGTGCTGCTCACAGGCGCACTCAGGAGAAGGGAAGAGACCCTCGGGGCTGGAGAAGCTCTGCCCTGGGAGCAGCCACCAGCTGCAGCCATGGGGTGTGCGAGTAGTCTCACCCCAGAGTGTCACTGGGGCAGTCCCCTGTGGAACAAAGCCCTCCCGTTGCTCTCAGCTGGGGTGACACAGGCTGGTCTCTGTGCTGGTGAGATACCTGGACTGGTTGAGACTTGCAGGTCTGTGCCCACTCCCTGCCCCAAGCCATTCTCCTTTGCTGCAGACCATGGCTCCCTCCTCCCACTCCCGGCGGTACCTCCACTGCGCTTTGGGAGGTCTGTCAATGATTGACCTGGCAGCCAAACCTGTTCTGGAGGTCCTGCTCGACCATGGGAGGGATCTCGCTCCTCCTGGTGAGCCAGAGCTCTGGGAGCAGAGAGGGGCCGGCGCTGGGGGCACGGACCTCAGCAGAGCAGCTAAACCATCCCCGGTGCACCCGTGGTGGGAGCAGTGCCAGGGACATCAGCAGCATGAGGCTTGTGTGAGGAGATTGCTGCCCCTCTCCTCGGAGCTGCCAGGGGAAGGAAAAGCCATGGGTTTCATTCCAATAACTGCAAATTAATAACTGCACCTCCCCCGAGGCAGAGCTTGTTCCCAGGTGTGGATGAAAGCATTGGGAGAGGTGCTGAGGGGAGAGCACTGGGCACTGCAGAAAATCCATGTTCATGGGGTGGGTGAACAAGAACCAGCAGATCAATTTGCAATGGAAAAAAGCCCTTCCAGCTGTTTGCATGGGCTGAGCCCAGGGATGGGAGCTGGGGGAGCAGGGCCCTGCATCCACCCCCTGCCTGTGTCCCGCAGGGAAGAACCCCACTGATGAGTACCTGGAGGGGATGATGAGCGAGGCACCGGGGCCCATCAACTTCACCATGTTCCTCACCATGTTCGGGGAGAAGCTGAACGGCACCGACCCCGAGGACGTGATCCGCAACGCCTTCGCCTGCTTCGACGAGGAGGCGTCAGGTAGAGCACAGCCCCTCCGCCATGCAGCCAATCCGAGGGCTGGCCAAACCCTCGGGAACGGTCCCCGAACAGCTCCAGAGCGGGGTGTCTTTGGGACAGGTGGGGAAGGGGCCGTGCTCAGCCCTCCTCCTGCCCCCTGCCAACGCCGTCCCCTGCCCTCCTTGCAGGCTTCATCCACGAGGACCACCTGCGTGAGCTGCTGACCACCATGGGGGACAGGTTCACCGACGAGGAGGTGGATGAGATGTACCGGGAGGCGCCCATCGACAAAAAGGGCAACTTCAACTACGTGGAGTTCACCCGCATCCTGAAGCACGGGGCCAAGGACAAGGACGATTAGAGCCCAGGGCCACTCACCCCTTCTGCCTCATCCTGTGCACACCCCCTGCCCCTTGTCCCCCCCTTGCTGCCCCAGATTCCTCCCAGGAAACACCTCCCAGGACCATCACTCTCCATCAGGACACGCTTGGAGGGGACACACTCCCATCACTGTGTGCCCATCCAGCCCTTCCCTCCCATCACGTCTCCCACCCACAGGCCCCCCAGCCTGGCTGTGAC
>NW_008236246.1:418968-424387 GCF_000691975.1 Corvus brachyrhynchos | reverse complement strand
CCAGCAGCCATTGAACCCCTCAAAGCCACCATGCCACTGGTCCCAGGGCTGGGGTGAGCATCCCCCGCTGGTCTGCTGGGATTTGGGCTGGCTTGAGCCTGAGCGAGCCCAATTCAGGGCCATAGCACAGAGGAAAAGCATCTCTTCCTCTCCTCCCACACTCCCCTTTCAGGAAAGAACCCCCACTTTGTTCCTCCTCCCTGGCTGTTTTATGGCTTTAGAGCCTGAGATCTGAGGGATTCGGGAAGCTGAAGGGGTGTATAAAGCCTGAGGGGTGTGACAGACCTGTGCTCTGTGTGGCTCCCTCGTGACCAGTGCCGTGCTGTGCCTCGGGCTTTGGGAAGGTGGGTTTGGGCACTGCACCTCCTCACCTTGCTGCCCTTGTCAGTCAGGGCCCCTTCCAGTGGGGCAGCCTGTTTTTGAAACCAAATTGCTCTCAAATGATGTAAAGTCAGCTTGAGCATCATTTTCTGCGTTAGCTGGTGGGCTGAAGCTTGTTCTGCTTTGCCCCCGTGTCGGGATGGGCTGAGACACTTTGGCAAGGTGCTGACCATGCTCCCCACATCAGCTGATCCAGGGTCCCAGGGGCTTGGCTGCCTTTCTGTGTCACCCTGGGTGGGTGGGAGGGCAAGAGACAGAGAGGGTAAGAAATGGGGAGGGGGTTTGTCCCCTTGGTTTGGTTATTTGTCACCACCCTGACAAGGGTGTGGGAACATGGGGCGCTCCCACCTTGTGAAGCTGTGTTTGTAAAATGCTGCTTGAAGCCAGCCCATCTCCCTGCCCTGGAGGGAGGGATGAGATTCCAACAATTCTTTATCCAAAAGGGGGGACAAAACTACAAACCCTGGTGAGGCCATAGTGCATGGCAGAGATGCTCCCAGTGCTGGGAAGGCTTGGGTAGGGTCTGTGGGAGCTCCATGGGCATATGCTGGGATCAGAGGCATCAGAGACTTGCCAGGCCCCAGGTGATGCTCTCTCACCTGGGAGATGATCCATGAATGAAAAGCTTCTCCTTGGTCCCAGTGCTTCTATTTTGTAGGCACTACCAACACAGGAAAAAGGAACTAAATTGTCAGATATGAAGGGCTGAACCTGTGATCTCCAGGGAGATCCCCAGGGTCAGGGCTTGTGCTCTGCAGCAGCAGCCCCAAACCAGCCCACCTCCAGCCTCGTGGGTACCAAGCTTCTTCCCTAATTCCCTGCTGTGCTAGGGAAAACCTACAGTTCTCCCACTTCCAGAGAGAATTCCCAGGCCTGAAGGCTCCTGGAGGGTGGGATGCTTTATGAAACCTCCTTCACTGGGACACCCAGCAAAGTGAACATCCCACAGACATCACTTTGGGGCAGAGGAGCTGATGCTGGAGCTGTGGAGAGATCGTCTCCTGGGCCAGCTGCATCCAGGAGTGATTTCAGCCCCCCTGACCCCAAGGGATCACCTTGTGTGACCAGCCCAGATCCCCGCAGCACCAGGAGTGGGATGGACTTACTGCTGGTCCCAGCTGGGAGCTGCCACAGGCTCCAGCCTGCAGCTGTCAGAGGTGCTGCCTCAAGCAGCTCCCAAAACTGCTCGGTCTGAGCTGCCCCTTCACTGCCATGGCTGTGGTGGCACCGTGGGACTTTCAACCCTGAGGCAGCAAAGCAGAACAAATTTGTTATTGGACACTGGGGTATATGTGGGAAGAGTAAATAAACTTATTCCACTGGCTCAGGTTTCCCAGGCTGCCCCACCCCTGGAAGTGTCCAAGGCCACGTTAGACGGGACTTGGAGCGAGCTGGGATAGCGGAAGTTGTGGAGTGAGATGAGCTTTAGGGTCCTGTCCAACCCAAACCATTCTGGGATTTGATGGATCTCTGAAACCCCAGAACTATCTGGGCTCATGTGAACCTCATGAAGTTCAGCCAGGCCAAGTGCAGGGTCCTGCACCTGGGTCAGGGCAGCCCCACACCAGCACAGGCTGGGGCTGCTGGGTGGAGAGCAGCCCTCGAGAAGGACTTGGGGGTGC
This sequence comes from Corvus brachyrhynchos, assembly GCF_000691975.1. Classification (NCBI taxonomy): domain Eukaryota; kingdom Metazoa; phylum Chordata; class Aves; order Passeriformes; family Corvidae; genus Corvus; species Corvus brachyrhynchos. The sequence continues at coordinate 422,384 of NW_008236246.1, read as the reverse complement.
TGGTGGTGACAAATTGGATGTGACCTGGCCATGGGCACTGGCAGCCTAGAAAGTCAGCTGTACTTGGGCTGCATGAGAAGCAGCAGAGGCAGCAGGTGGACCAGACCTGACTCATTTCAAAGGTATTAAATAGCAGCAAAATAAAGACATTCATTTCAGAAGTGTTCGCTTGGGGCAGGAGGACACCAAGGTAGGCAAATAACCCCCTTTTGGTCAGTCTAGAAGAGCTGCTCCCAGTGCAGAAGTGTGTCCTGAGCTCGGAGGGCCCCTCCTATGTGTCAGTCTGTGCCCGTGGCTCCTGGGGCTGTCCCTGGCCCCATCCCCTCTGCAGCCTCCCCCCGGGTATTTGTCCACAGGGAGGAGCTTGAGCCTGCTCTGCTCCAGGCTGGGCAGTCGCAGCTCTCTCAGCCTCTCCTCATGGCAGAGATGCTGCAGTCCCTCCATCACCTTGATGGCCCTGTGCTGTACACTCGCCAGGCTGTCCCTGTCTCCTGTACTGGGCAGCCCAGCTCTGGGCCCAGCACTCCAGGGCTGCCCTCACTGGTGTGGAGCAGAGCGGAAGGATCCCCTCCCTCCGCCGGCTGTGACACAGCTCCCAGTGCAGCCCAGGACCCCCTGACCCCAGAGTGTTTGCTGTTCTCCAGTGCTGTGAGCTCCATCCTGGTGTCCCCACAGCTCCTCTCGCCATGTCCAGAGATGTAGGTTAGAGGAAAAGGGCACAGCAGTGCCTGCTGAGAGAGGGTCTGTCCTGCCCTACAGCCTCCAGAAAGGAAACAGAGCAGAGCTTCCCCAAGGGAAGGGGCAGGAGGAGATGGAGGGGCTGCAGTGCCCAGCTCCCAGGACCAGTCCTACTGGGGGAATCCCAGCCTGCAGCAGGTCCAGTGGCCCTGAGCAGGGAGCAGGACCTGCTGCTGGAGCAGTGGCCCCAAGGGCAGGGTGGCAGCAAACAGCCAGCACAGCCAACCACAAATCCAATTTTCCTTGCTAAAAATGCAGATTAAACATCAGAGGGTGGGCAAAGGATGGAGAGAGTCCTGTCTGGGAAGGGTCGGTACCCTGGGAGGCTGTCTGGGGATTCCATCATCCCCCTGGGGTTCCAAGCACCCCCCTGGGAGTTCCAGCCTCCCCTGGATTTCCAGCGCTTCCCCTGGGAGTTCCAGCTTCCCCTGGATTTCCAGCGCTTCCCCTGGGAGTTCCAGCTTCCCCTGGATTTCCAGCATCCCCCTGGGGTTCCCAGAATCCCCCTGGGTTTCCAGCATTCCCCCTCAGGCTCTTGTTGGCTGATTGTTGTTCAAATTGCTGAAGTTTAATAGTATTATCATGTCAATGGGCCTGGGCAGGGCCCAGCCTGGACGCGTTCGTGATGGGAAGGGCAGGGAGATGCACCACAGCCCCTTCCCTGGCCCCTCATCCCCGAGGCTCCTCACTCCCCATCAGCTGGGCGCTCCCCGGCTCCTGTGCCAGGCTGGGCTTGCCCAGGGATTTGGGCTCCTCCCGCGCTCCACTCTGGCACCAATGGGATTTTTCCAAAGCTGCTTCCATACAACCAGCCCGGGGAGCAAAGGGGGGTGGAGGGATGCGGGGTGGGGGGGGACTCGTGGCCCCGTGGGCGGGTGTTTGAGCCCAGGGAGCATTTCCCGGTTGTATCAATTCGGTGGAAGACTAAAACAGCGTTTGCCAAAAGGTGGGAGCAAAAGTAGCCTGCTCAGGAGGACAGTCTTGCTTGGGCAGGACACAGACCCTGGGCAGCGTCCACGGGATGAGCCCACCCTGCCCGCTGATGGTCCGGAGTGGGCAGGAGCCAGCCTGGCGTGAGAGGGCTGGAGGGCCAGGGGATGCTCCCAGCCCTGGGGTGGCCCTGCAGAGGGTGGGATGTGCTGCCAGGGCCCCCACACCCCACCTGTGCTTCACCAGCCCCTGCTGCCTTGGCATGAATGCAGCAGTAGCAGGTTGGGGCACAGTTCCACTCAGGTCATGGAAGATTGAGAACCAACAAAACAAATGCTTTAAGGAATTCTCCTTTTTCTTTTGCTATTTAATCCCTTATTGCACGACACAATCTGCTTTTCCCAGACCAAAAATCAACCATAAAAGAAGGTTTTTTGTAGCTTTTTTCAATACATGAAGGGATTTCCATCTTTTACCCTGCGAGCAGCAAAAAGGGAAGGGAGGGAGGGAGGGAGGGAGGGAGGGAGAGGAGCTGCAGGAGATGGTGGAGCCTGGGAGGAGGGAGCTGCCTCTGAGGCAGGGTGTCAGCAAGCCAGGTCTTCGTGGGGAGAGGTGGAGCAGGACCCGGTGGCCCTCGGGGTGCTGTGCCCCAGCAGCACACAGGTCACTGGGGGATGCACACGCGTGTGCTCGGCTTGGCAAGCACGAGCATGGATGTGCCCAAGACGAGGGATGGACATCCCGGGAAAGCACATCCCCAAGAGATCCCCCCCAGACAGGGGTCTCTGCGGGCAGGGCTCTGGGCTGGCTCCAGGACAGGGCCGTCTTGGCTTCCCATGGTGGCACCTTCTCCATCACAGGTGCTGGGATGTGGCACCACTGCTCTGAGCAGCTCTTCTCTCTTCTTCCCACTGATGAAGACACCGCTCCAGGGGACCCACGATGGACACATCCCCTTGGGCCCCACTGAGCACCTGGCAGAGGGTGACAGTGCGACCCAGCCCCACATCACAGAAGGGCACAGAGCTGTGCTGGGGAAATTCCATGCTCACCACACCTTGGACCAGCAGCACATAAATGGAGCAATTCGGTCTCCAAAACTCCAAAGGTGACCTTGGGCTCTGCTGGGATGGTGGAGAGACACAGGGAGAGCAGAAGAACTTTCAGAGACCTTGGGCAGCCTGATGGCCATGGCACAGTGATGGTTCCACCTGGTTCCTTCTTGGTCACCACCATTGCTTGGAAACACCTTCCTCTGTCACGGAGCAGTGATGTGCTGGGCTTCTGATTTCCCATCTGTCAAGGACCAAATGAAGCACTGGTGGAACTTCAGGGTGCTCTGAGGTCCCCAGGGTTGTCACCCACACCTGCCCCTGCACCTCCTGTCTGAAGGCCTGTCCCTGTCCCCTGCCCACAGACACCAGTAACCCCTGGGGCTCAGCTACAGGATTCAACCAGGGGGAAGGAACTTGTGCAGTGCCCTGTGGGGCACCCCGGCATGGATGCCCCTGGGTGGGAGTCCCAAGGTTGGTGTCCCCGGGTGGGTGTCCCCAGGTGAGCATCCCTGGATGGGTGTCCCTGGGCGTGTGTCTCCCGTGGGTGTCCCTGGTGGGTGTCCCTGGGGGGAATGTGCCCAGGTGGGTGTCCCCGGGACTGGTTGTCCCCATGTGGGTGCCCGTGGGTGGGTGTCCCCGAGGGTGCCCCTGTGCGGGTGCAGCTCTGCGGGGGGGGTTCCGCGGGGCCGGGCG
>NW_008236246.1:414481-417920 GCF_000691975.1 Corvus brachyrhynchos | reverse complement strand
GACCGGACACCGCCTGATGCTCCCTTCGGTTCCCCCTCTCCAGGATTCGGCCAGGAGGGTCCCGCGGGCAGCTCCACCATGTCGGACAGTGAGCCGGGGGACGAGGACGGCGCCACATCCCCCGACCCCTCGCAGTGCAAGAGGAAGAGAAGGGGCAACCTCCCCAAGGAGTCGGTGAAGATCCTGCGGGACTGGCTGTACGAGCACCGCTTCAACGCCTACCCCTCGGAGCAGGAGAAGCTCAGCCTCTCGGGGCAGACCAGCCTCTCCGTGCTGCAGGTAGGAGCCAGCCCCCAGCCGCTGGGGACACCGCTGGGGACACTGCCACGCTGTGTGGGACAGGAGAACCCCACTGAGGATCCCAAAGGACTGGGCAGGCTGGGATCATTTGCCACTGAAGGGCACTGAGGAGGCGAGGGAAGGGATGTTGGGGGAGGAAAGGCACCTGTGTGAAGGGGGGTCTCTTTGGGGAGCCGTCTGAGCCCTGGGGACCAGCTCTGCTGGAGCAGAGCATTCTGGCCAGCCAGAAGGTGGAGGGACTGGAGTGGGAGCAGGCTGAATACCCTGTTGTCAGTAAAAGCTGCACAGGTGGGAGGGTTTTGGGAGATGCTACTTTATCCTGTTCCCCTGAACACCCCCAGCAGAGGCCAGGATGACCACCCCCTGCACACAGAGCTGGGCAGAGGACAGCCCTGGGGCTGGGCAGGGCCAGGAGTTAGACTTGATGATCTTTGTGGATCCCTTCCAGCTCAGGATCTTCTGTGATTTTAACCAGAAGGCAGAGGCCGGGCTGGGCTTTGAGCCTTGTAGGCTGGTAAGTGCTGGCTGGCCCCTGGTCCCAGTTACACCAGCTGCATTAAGGGGAGCCCAGCTGGGGACTCCTGTCCAGGAGGGTCCCTGTCCTGCTGCTGGCTGTGGGCTGATGTTCTCCATGTGGCACCATGGCACAGGAGCCCTGGGCAGCAGGGGGGATGAGCAGCGCTCGTCCTTCCCGCGCTGGCGCGCTCCCTGCCTGTGCTCAGGGTGTCTGGAAGGGCCTGCCTGTCGCTGCTGTCCCTGTGCTCCCTGCACAGGCCTGGTGCCCCGGGCCCCATCCCCCTCTCCCAGCCTGACAGGGTGTGGGCTTCCCTCTGTTCTCTGGTTCCGGGGTGCAGTGGAGTGCAGGGCAGTGGGTTTGCTCCTCTCCTGGAGCTTCCTCTGTACCTCTCGCTCCTGTCCCTGTGGCTCAGCACAGTCCTGGCCAGCTGTCCCAGCCCAGACACCGAGTGTGGACAGGGGCTGTCTGCTTCCCCTCTTCCTGGCCAGCAAGGCAAACCTGCTCTTCCATTGTAATGTGTTTCTGGAAGTGTTGGCTGTGCCACAGGTGTGTGTCCAGCAGCTGCTCCTGGACAGGCTGGAGCTCCTGGACAGGCTAAAGGCTGAGTGTCAGGGTAGCAGCGATGGGCTTGGGGCTGTGGGAACTGGACTTGTCCTGGCCCAGGTTGGCATGACAGTGCCTGGCACACAGGGGTTGCCCAAGGGCTCTGGTGGGGCTGGCAGGTGCCAGGCTGTCAGTGCCCTGGGCCCCATGGGACGCGGGAGGAGGCTGGCACATGGGTGGGCTTGTGTTGAGGTGTGGCCTTGCTGTGTGCCAGCTGTTGTTTGCTCCAGGTGACCCCCACAGCCAGTGTGTGGCCCCTGTTCCCCCCAGGCAGGGGGTCCCAGCCCAATGGGTGGCATTTCCCAGTGCCATCCGAGACTGGGATTTCTGCCAGTCTGAAGGGATGCTGCAGGAATCCATGGGGATGCTCCCTCTGCCTGTTGGGGTGGAGGAATGGGACACTCCATGGTGTGGCCGTGGGTTTCAGTCTGTGGTGCTGATCTGACCCCTCCAAAAAGCCTCTGGAATGCAGGGCTCTGCCACAGCCACTGGCCAACCCCCCCCAGTTGTTTCTCTGTGCACCCCCCTGCCCGCTCCAGTGGCCTGGGGAGCTGGAGCCGGGCACTGGCAGCCAGGGAGCAGGGAGAGTGGGAAGCCATGTGCCTCCCTTGCAGAAATTCCAGAGCTAAGGAAGCGGCACCTGCTCCCACTGAGGCTTCCTGGACAGCAGCAGCTCTCCAAGCCAGTGCCCTGCTGCAGGATGGATGGGCTTTTCCTCCCTGTGAGGGGATGCTGCCCCCGCAGTGCTGGGGGGACAGATGCTGCCCAAAGGGACAGAGTGGGGTGTGCTGGTGGGGGGGAAGGGATGGCCCTGATTAAAAATCAATGAACTGCTTCAGAGGCAGAGCATGTCCCAGCTCTGTGACAGTGCCTGCTGTCACAGGGGCTGCGTGTGCCCGTCTCCGTGCCGTGTTCTCCAGTGGGAAGTGAATGCTGGAAGGAGCATGGTGGTGGGGACAGGCAGGATTTTGGGGGGTTCTCAGCACTGAGGAGTTGGGCTTTTTGTTGGGAGTCCATCTCTCTGGTTGGGGATCACAGTGGTGGATGGCCGTGGGATCACAGGATCATGTCAAGGGGGCCCAGCTGAGGCTTGCAAGGGAGGGGGTTTGGAACAGAAAAGGGAGTAAGACTGGTGTATTTGAGGGTTTTAATGCCAAATATTGTCTTAAAGACAAAAAAACGACAACTGACATCTTGCTGTGATTGAAGTTGTGGCAAGTTCTCTCTCCCTGGGGGAAATATTTTCCATAGCTGTTGATTTAGGAAAGATCAGGCATTTTTTCCCCCCTGATTTATTCTCTTCTAATTGTTTTCTAGGAAGACGGGACTTATTTTAATATAGCATTTTATATAAAGATGCTGAAACAATCCATGGCCAAGGCTCAATAATGGCAAAGGGCTGCCAGACGTGCAGCCTCTGTGCTGTGCAGATGTTTCGGGGAGCCTTTAGCGTGAGCTGTGACCCAGCTCATGGGCAGAGGCACGGGGAGGTGTCTGTGCTACCCTGTTCCCAGCCCTGTTAGGGGCTGAGGGGCTGCAGCTCCATCACCTGATGGTTTCTAGGTTTCTAGGGTTTTCCATCCATGCTGCTCTCCTGCCATCCATCTGCTCTGGCAGCCTCAGTGCTCCCATTCGGGTTGGCACCGGCAGCAGCGTGGAAACAGGGCTGAGCCCTAGGATGGGTCACCTGGAGAAGGAAAAACTGTCCCGAGCCTGGGGACCTGCAGGATGGGCTCCGAGCTGGCTGTATGCAATGCTGTGGGGGGGGAAGGGCAGGAGCTGTGCTGTCCCCGCCTGCAGCTGGGACCTTGGGGCTGCACTGGGGGACAGCACTGAGCCCCTCCTTCCCTGGGGGCAGCTCTGCTCAGGAGCCACCGCAGCTCCCGGGGCTCCGGGCAGTGGTGCTCTGGCTCGGGGGCGGCTTGGCCCCAGCAGCCCAGGCTGTGCCCGTTCCTGTGCTGCGATGGAGAGCGGGAGCTGTGGGGCGCAGTCCCGCAGCAGGGCTGCCAGGGCGGGGGG
>NW_008236246.1:411287-413434 GCF_000691975.1 Corvus brachyrhynchos | reverse complement strand
CCCGCCCCCCTTTTGTTTTTGGGGGGCCTTTCTGTTTCCCGGTGCTGGCCAGGGGCCCTACCTTGCCCAGGGAAGGGCAAAGGACAGATGAACTGGAAAACATGGAGTCTGTGGCATTTTATCATGGAAAAAATAGAACCCTCCTCTTCCTTTTTAGGTTGTTCTGGATGCTGCCAGTAGAAATCTCTATGGTGCTGTTTAGAAAGTTTTTTGTTGAAACATTTTCCCTTTAATTGTGATTTGTTACATGATTATTACATTTTATTTTCTGTTTTCTTTCTTTCTTTCTTTCTTTTTTTTTTTTTTTTTTAATCTATAAGCATTTCTACAACTTCCCCACGTTCCCCTCGAATTCATGCTGAATGTGTGCATGCTGTGCCCAGAGCAGTGAGCGCGTGGCCAAGCCTGGGCACAGCTGAGACTGTGAATTTTGTACCCAACTTCCTTTCTTTTTTTTTCCTTTTTTTTTTTTTTTCCATAAAACCTTTGGAAAGAGGCGTGGTGCGGGCACGGCCATGTGCGTCCTGCAAGTGCAGCCGGGGGTTCCTGGGAAGCAGCGGTGGGAAGGCGCAGGATGGAGGTGTTGCTCCCGGTCCCGTACCTCCCCGCCGCTCGCCAGTGCAGTGCTGGGGACCTCTAGTGACAAACTGGTGTGTGCTGGGAGCCGGGCCCGGGCGGGTCGGGGGCTCTGCGGCAGTATTTGGGCTCCTGGCTGGGCGTCGCTCGCTGTCCCTGGGTGCGGTGCCGCGGTCAGTCACTGCTGTGCCCTGGGGGGTGTCAGGTAATGACCGTGCCCTGCCCGAGGAACACCAATCCCGTGGGTAATTAGCCAGATGAGTTGATGACCAGAGGGGGTAAAGCTGCAGGACCGGGAGCTCTGCGACGCTGGGGGAGAGCACTGGAGGCAATGGGGCTAGAAGGGAAAAGCACTGATTTGGGGGACTGCTGTGTTCCCACCCCCCATTTCTTCAGAGGGAAGGTGCAGGGGAGAGGGTGCCGTGGGAAGGCTTCCCAGTAGTGTCACCTTGGCAGGTGCCCTGCGCAGTGCTGGGCCAGCTGGGGTGGGTGCTCCTCATGTGCCTGTGACCAGCCCCTCTCTCACGCCCACTTCCATTTCTGTGTCCAGCCTTCTCCCTTTGACACCTTTCCAGGGAAAGTCCTGAATTTTGGGACTCCCTCTTTCACCTTGGCAGCCCCCCGCAGCTCTGTCCCTTGCCCTAGGGGAGGGAGAGGCTTTTTGGTCTCCTGCTCTGGTCTCGCCCCAGTCAAACCAAAGTGGTTTCCTTCCCCCAGAGCTGTGCCTGCGCCAGGGGCTGGTGCTCCTGCCCTGGGATGGACCAGAGAGTGGGGAGGGCAGGAGTTATTGGAATTAAATTTATGGAGAAATAACAAACTACTGTAAATATCTTTTTGTTTTTTCTATTGTCAAATAAAAGTTTTTTTTAGTTTTGTTGGTTTTTTTAAAATATGAGCTGTGTGCCAGAGTGAACTGTGTCATTTGTGGGTGCCTCACTTGATTCTCCACCACCAGGAGAAACTCCTGGGCCACCCCGGAATAGCACCTGGGTGTCCCCCACTCTCCATGGGCTGCTGGGGCTTTGTGCTTGTGGTGAGAGATGTGGGATAGGGCACGTTCCCAGGGGAGTGGGGGGCTGGAGCCAGGGCAGGGTCTGCCAGCCCAGCTCGGGGGTCTGCTCTGTGCCAGGGGGTCGCAGCTGGGGACACCACAGCTCTGCTGCCCCTTCTGCAGCCCCAGACAGCACTTCAGGGCTCCCGAGCTGCACAGAGGGGCCAATGCCCCTTCGGACCCCCAGGCAGGTCGAGCAGAACCTCGGGGACCTGCTCCCCCCACCAGAGGCCCGCGGCTCCCGGGGGCTCAGGACACGGGGCCGGTGGGCGGTGTGAGGGCACAGGGGTCATGCGGGGGAGGCACCGCTCTGACCCCCCCACACCCACCTCCATCGCCTCCCAGGGCACCAGCGGGGACTGGTGGTGCTGGGAGGGGTCCTCCAGTGGGACCCCCGGCCCTGTCCCAGCCCTGCAGCCCCCCAGGCCCTGGGCTCTGGCCTGGGCACACGGAACAGCCTCATTAATGTGACACTCTCCTGTGTCCCAGAGCGGTTTGGGCTGGAAGCACGGGCCCAGCC
>NW_008236246.1:410862-411248 GCF_000691975.1 Corvus brachyrhynchos | reverse complement strand
CCAGGCTGCTCCCAGCCCCAATGTCCAGCCTGGCCTTGGACACTGCCAGGGATCCACGGGCAGCCACAGCTGGTCTGGGCACCCTGTGCCAAGGCCTGCCCACCCTCACAGGGAACAATTCCTTCCCAATATCCCATGTGTGTCCTTGATCTCTGTTAATGTGAAGCCATTCCCCCTTGCTGTGTCACTCCAGTCCCTTGTCCAAAGTCCCTCTCCAGCTCTCCTGGAGCCCCTTGAGGCCCCGGAAGGGGCTCTGAGGTCTCTCCGGAGCGTTCCCCTCTCCACGTTGAACATTCCCAGCTCTCCCAGCCTTTCATGCTTCCCACGCCACTGCCGACCCTGCCCCCAAAATCCGCACGAGTGGGTGGGTGAGGCTCCGGGACGCC
>NW_008236246.1:389353-410430 GCF_000691975.1 Corvus brachyrhynchos | reverse complement strand
CCCCCTCCCCGCAGCCTCACGCCCATTCGCCGCAGCGGCACGCACTGTGCTGTGATTGGCTGACAGGGCCATCCCGGAAGTGCTTTGATACACGGCCTCACCCCCTGTATCCACTGGGGGCGGCCATTTTGTTTCACCCGCCATCTTATGGCAGGGCGCAGCCATTTTGTTAAACGTCATGCCGCTCTGTGATTGGCTGACAGCCATCTCGTGACACCACCATCCCCACATGATCTCAGGCAGCCCCGTGATTGGCTGCCCGCGTCCTTGGGGCTCAGAATGAACAGGTGGATACAAGGTACGGAGATGAAATTATTCATAAATGTGTTTGTGTTAAATATCTGTAACAAGTACTTCTCGGATTTATAAAAGGTGTGTTTAAATATTTCTAACACATTTTTCTATGTGTGTTACACGTATTTATATGTATATGCATGTAGAATATGTAACTCCACCTCTATGTGTGTATGTATTTTAATATATGTAGGAGAATTTGAAATACTGTATTAATTATAAGATATAAGCAATATTAATTAATCTTTACAGCTTTGTAAATTCACTTACATGTTAAAATATATGCACATATATGTACAGAGAACATAAACATTACGGGCAGGCCCAGCCCAGGGCAGCAAGGATCGTTCCACAGCTCCGTAAGCAGCAGCTGGGAGGAGTAAATAATAAAAACAATAAGTTAACTCTCACCTTTCCTTGGTGTCCCCCCTTTCTCTGCCAGAGATCCCTAAAGCTGCATCTTTACAATCCGCCCCAAAACCCGACAGTGCAGCCCTGCAGTGTCTCTGCCCCCACGGAGCCTTGAGGTTTGGGAAAGGCCTCCAAGGGGAGCCCGGGCTGCTGCCAAACCCCAACAGGCCCCAGGTGCCACCTGCACAGACCTTGCCAAAGCCTCCAGGGCCAGGGACTCCACCCCTGCCCTGGGCAGCCCTGGCCCCCTTTCCCATGCAGGACTTTCCCCCAGTATTGAACCTGAGGCTGTTTTTCCTTGGCCCCTGGGAGCAGAGCCTGACCCCAACCTCCAGCCCCGTTTGAATCCCAGCACAGCTGAGCTTTGGGAATTCTATGGTTGGGGGCAGAGACCTCTGAGAGCGGCTTCATGGACAGCCCCAGACAGCACACAATGGGCAGCAGGCATCATTCAGGATTTCACTTTTATTTATTTTTTGCCTTCTGGATCACCAACACTCTCACTGAAACCTCTGGGATTCCACCTCCACCCCCATGACAGTAGCACACAATCTCCCAACTTGTTCAAACATGTGAAGAGGAAAAAAAAAAAAAAATCCCCAGCGAGATCCCTCAGGATGGGACAAAAACCTTCAGTGTGAGAGGGTGGCAAAGAATCAGGGGGGTGGCAGCTCTGGCTCCAAGGAGCCAGACCGGAAAGGAGACCTACAAAGGGGAAAAAAAAAATGGGCTAAAAAATATTTAGCAATCCTTCCTCTACCCAGAGAGCAGGGAGATAAGGAAAAAATAGTCATCTGCTTACACACAGGGTATATATTTTTACACACACTTGGACACACATCTAGATATAGTACATGTAAAAATATATGCTATACATCTGCCCACCCCCGCGGCGGCGTGGGCAGGATCCGTGTGTAGGAATTACTATACAGGTACTACTAAGTGTATATGTGCATATGTACACCCCCTCCTCCTGGACACGCTGAGCCCACAGCCGGGATGCTCCCGCAGCCCCCCGCTGCAGCAGCTCCTCTCTCCAGCAGCCATCCAAGGAAAATGGTGTTGGAAGGGGAAGAGGAGGGAAATCAAAGGGATGTGGCTCGTGCTCTGTGGTCCTTCAGCTCCGCTCCTGTGCCCGGAGCAGGGTCCGGCTCTCGGGATCCCCTGCGCCAGATTTATTGCACATTTTGCTTCTGGGCTGCATTTCAACCCCACATTCCACAGCCCCGGCGTCCTCTCCCTCCAACAAGCTGAGGATACGACCCCCTGTGCCCGTCCTCCCCCACCCCAACATCCCCATCCCAAGAACACAAAGCCCAGGAAGGCTGCTGGCTGGAGAGGGCAGCAGGACTAACACACCACAGGTGTTCTCTGCGGGGACAGCAGGGTCCGGACACGGGAACCGAAGCCATGCAAAGGGTGGGAGAACGGGAGCTGGAGGAGGGAAAAAATAAAGGATGAGAAGGGCAGAACAGATCTGAGGAGGAGGAAGAACACAGCATGGCAAGTGCTCAAGGCTTCGTGTTTTCTTGTCCTCTTCTTGTAAACAAGCTAATAATTCTCATGAGATAGAACAAGTAAAAAGACTGAAGTTCCAAGTCGAGGGGCTGGAGTTCCCAGGAGTCTGTCCAGTCCATTCAGCAACACCACAGCCGGGGAGAAAACGAGGGGCATTTTTTCTTTTTCTTTTTTTAAATTTTTTTGTTTTTTTTTTTTGTTAAAATCTTCATTACTTAAAGCTGAGAGAGAAAAAAGCCAACTCAGGAGCCCTTTTCAAGGATGGCTCATTGTCTCTAGACTGAATAAATCACACTAGTTTCGAGAGAACCTTTTTTTTTTCCATTTAATGACTTATAAAAGCCGCGGGCTGGCCGTGGCCGGGCTCAGAGGCGGGTCTGGGCCTCGGGGACGTAGATCTCGATGCTGTCAGCGCTCTCGGTGGCCGAGTTCTGCCGCACGGACGCCGCGCGCTTGGCCGCCATCAGCCGCTTCCGCGCCTCCTGCCGCTGCTTGTCCGAGTCGGAGCCTTTGTCCCGGCTCAGCTGCGATTTGGACTTGGCCGGCTTCTTTGGCACTGGAGGGGGGGGGTTTTTCTCTTCCTTTAGGGAGACAGTAAGGAAAAACCCAGACCTGATATAAATGTGTGCAGCTGGGCACCAGCTCGGCCCCGGCGGGGCCTTGCGGGAGGGGACTGGGATCATGTCGGGGAGAGCAGCTCTGGAGCAAGACACCCCTCAGCATCAGCTGCCCTGGTTTCTACAGTGAGCTGTTTGGGATTTCATGGAATCACAGAATGCCCTCAAATGGGAAAGGACCCACCAAAAGCATGGAATCACAGAATGGTCTGGGTTGGAAGATCATCCAGTTCCACCCCCTGCCATGGCAGGGACGCCTTCCACTAGACCCTGTCCAACCTGGCCTTGGACATTTCCTGGGATGGGCTGTGCACAATCCGGAGGTTGATGATCCACAGCCAGGATCATCAAGTCCAACCCCTGCACGGACACACCTGCAGGACGCCCTGTGCCTGGCAGCACTGTCCAAATGCTCCTGGAGCTCTGGCAGCCTCGGGGCTGGGACCATTCCCTGGGGAGCCTGGGCAGTGCCCAGCAGCCTCTGGGGGAAGAACCTTTTCCTCATCCCCAGCCTGACCCTCCCCTCCATGCAGCTTCCATGGTACAGGGCTCTTGTGGAGTGGCCTGGAGTTCACAGACTGTCTGGTTCAGCTGCAGCTCAGAGCACAGCACAGGGAGTATGAAGACACAACTTAATGTGGAACTGCAAAATTTTAATCAGCCACCCTGTCCTGAGCCACAGTCCTCCCCTACCCTTATCTGCAGAGCCAGGACACCACCTCTCCTGCATTTCCCAAAGGTTCCAGTTGTTTTTTACATTACTTAGGCACCAGGGATAGTTAAACCCATCCACACAGTGCTGGGAACACTTGAGGCCCCTGCACCACTGCTCAGCACCCCAGGCTTCCTCCATCCAACACCTTTTCCCGTTGTACAAAACTGTTCCCACTATTACTCAAGAGGAATGGCCTTGGTGCCTTGCAAGGCTGTGAGGTGACAAGTGCAGGATGGCCAAAGCCCTTGAGAGCATCTGTTTGCAGACAAAACCAGACCTCAGATACCCCAAATGTGTGCAAGGTACTCAGGCCACTTCCCAGTGCTCCTCACTCACCTTTCTCTCCGGTGTCTCTGCCAATTGCCAGCTATTAGCTTTGAGGTGGTACAGCTCATCAAACTTCATGCTGATGTCTTCAATGGACAGCTGGAGGAGATCCCAAAATCCAGCCAAGTCCTGGGCTGTGGGTCTGGGATTGGCGTTAGGGTTCTAGAAGGGGAAGCGTTAAGAACACCCTTTCAGAAGGAACACACCCAGCAGAGCAGCGTGCACAGCACATTCACCCCTTTTACGTCTGCCTGCAAACAAACCCCGTGAGAACCCACAGGAGAAACCAGCCCTGAACATGGACACACAAAGCTGTCATTTACAGCCCACATTATTTCTGCCCAGCTCAGGAAGCAGGTCCTGACTGCACTTCTCTTACAGCAGAGTAATCCTGAACCAGACACTCAGTGCTGGCACTAACCCCACAGCAGGATCCAACAGCAGTGCCCAGCATGGGAATCAGAGCCACAACACTGGTTTCTGACACAGAGACCCTGATTTCAGGGTGGGAAATAATGGAAATGGACACCCAGCTGTGATACCTGGATCTGCAGCACTCCAAGGAGCCAAAGTGAGCTTTCATGAGAAAAATTATTTTGCTACATTTCCCCCCAAAACAACCTGAAAGCATCAGTACTTCTTGGGCTGGGTTGAAAAATTTTAAGTAGCTTAAATTTCTTCCAAGAACAGGATTTTCCCAGTTCCCAGACAGCTGAACCACCACTGCAGGCCCTGGAAAGCATGGGATCAGATCTGAGCAGCTCACACAAAGCTCTGCTGGTGCTGCTGCTCAGCTGGGATCAGCACTTTATCTCCTCCTGCTCCTCAAGTCTCTCCAAGATTATTTTGCATGTAAGGAACTCTAAGGAAGTTTGCAAAATCCATATTACCATGAAGCCTGAGGGGAAAATCAAACCACAGATTCCATCAATCCCCATTAGCCCAGGTCAGCGCCGAGCAAGGGCAAACCCCTGCACTCCCTTTCAGAGATCAATTCCCAGTGACCTGGGGACAGTGTCACCAGCCACACACGCAAAGGGAGCACGTTTGGTCAAGAGCAGACTTTTCAAACAGTCCCCCCTATTTGGTCCAAGCTCAGGGGTTTGCCTCAAAAAGCCCTTCAGAAGCAGGAGGCAGCTCTGTGCTAACCCAGCCCTCCCCCAGCCCGGCACTGCAGGCTGTGGCTGCACTGGCTTTGTTTTCACAGGGACAGCAGCCTGTTAACACCTGACCAAGTCCCTGGGGTGCTGTTGAGAGGCACCCTCTCAGAAACCAGGAAGAAGAGATCCAGACTCACCAAGTTTTGTTCACAGAGGCCGTGGAATTGCTGGAACTTCTGTGACATCAGTAACTGTGCACTGCCCACTGCACTCAGGACTTTTCCTAAGACTGTGGGGGACAAAAAAAAAAAAGAAAATAAAAAAACCTGAGTTGAACAGACCATTAAATGTAGCAATGAGCTCCAGCATTCCTGGAGCAGAGAAACACTCGAGTCATCAGAAAAGCAGTTTCAGAGATCCTCAAGGCGCTAACTGCTCTCAGGAACAAGATGTTTTGAAACCACATTTGTCTGCCATTGCTCCTTCTGGCAGGCCAAACACAGACCTGTCTGAGGACATTACAACATCCAAGTTGGCAGAGAGCTCCTTAAACTGCCCTCAGCCCCTCAGAGGAGCCACCAGCACCACCTCAGCAAGGTCTGCTGGCACTTGCTAGAGATTGCAGCCTGCTCTCCCAGCCCTGCACAAGGGCAAGGTGACACAGGGACCACTCTCCAGCCTCCCTGTACCAGCAGGGATGAACACACAGGCCAGGCCTTTTAACACCCAGGACTTCATGGTGCTCTTAACAGTTTTTCCAAGCAGCCTCCGGGCATGAGCATGTTCCTCTGCTCACTAGAGGAAATACAGTCTGGGCTTTTCCCTTCCAGAGGCAGGCTCAGAGCCCCACAGCCCACAGTGCCTGCAGCTGCATCACCAACAGGGACCACCTGAGTCCCATCCCTGCTCTGCTGCTGCCCCTGAGCCTGCTCGGAGCGTTGGGAGCTCTTGGTGGGACAAGTGCACCCTGGGCTCTCTCACCCACCAAGGCTGTGGTTCCACAAGCAAGCAGCTTGCTGCTGGCAGTCACAGCAACAATGCCATGCAGGTCTTGCTGTCTTTCCTTGCCACAGGTCAAGCCAGGCCAGCCCCGAGGCAGGGAGATCCCTGGCACAGCCTGTCCCCCTGGCAGCCAGGGCAGCACCTCAGGGAATCGGATTAGGGATTAGCTCCTGGAGCCCCAGCAGTGACAGTGAGCTAAAACTGAGCCTCACCTTTGTTTCACCTTTCTCAGGTTTTAAAAACATCAAGACCAGGCTCCACACAAAGATCCTGCCCTCTGCAGCCTCGTCACCCACTCCTGTCACTCTGTATTCACCAGAGGCACAACTCCCACTGCAAAAAGCTCAGGTTTTGCCAAGGCATTTGAAAATAAAAGAACAAGCCCAGCTGTTCCATAAAATCAACTGGCCTCATGTTCCCTGTTCCAGGCTTTTGGTGTATCCAGCACAAATTCAGTGAGGCTTTCCCATGTGAAGAAACCTCCTCTTTGCTATGAAGACAAGTTCATCAACTGAACTGAGCAAACAAGCTCCGAAGTCGTGTTCCTTCTGCCCCACTGCCAGCTAAGCTTTCCCCTGCCTGTTTGAGAGTAATGGGTGAGGCAGGGAGAGATCCCACAGCCTCCCTGAAAGCTTTTTCCATTTAACCTTTTTTAAGATTAAATCCATTTAAGCTTTCAGCAGTTTTGAGTGGTCAGAAGCTGCACCATCCCCTGCACATCTTTTATGGGGCATCACAGCATTATTTCTTACTCCATTTGCTACAGGAAGTTTCATTACCCTTTCCAAGGAAAAATCATTCCTTGGCCCATCCTCATCTCCATGCTCTGGCTCTGTGGGCTGTCAGCAATTTCATAGAACCCCAGAATGGCTTGGGAGGGAAGGGACCTTAAAGCTCATCTCATCCCACGGGCAGGGACACCTTCCACTATCCCAGGCTGCTCCAAGCCCCGTCCAGCCTGGCCTTGGACACTGCCAGGGATATGGCAGCCACAATTTAACTGACCCAACTGCTTCTTGAGGGAGAAGCTGCCGGGCTGCTGCCCACACCCACCTTCCTCAGAGAGATTGTTCTCTTTGGTCTCCTGGTCCATCTGGCGGCACCAGCCCTCCAGGCGCTCGGTCTCCGCCTGCAGCAGCTTCAGGAACCAGAAGCCGTCCCGCCGGCAGGGCCCCGGCTGCGCCGGCTCCGACGGCGATGTGGAGGAGCTCTCGAGCCAGGGGTCAGGAGGAGGGAGAGAAGAAGGCTCCAGGGCTGGGTCGTTGTTTTCTCCATAGGAGAGGTTTCTCTTAATCTGTGAGGGCTTGGCTGGTTGCCTGGTGGAGGCATCAACACCAACAGAGTTGTTGTGCTGGGGGCACTCAGCGAGGCTTCTCTCAGATGATTTACAGCTGGAGTTATTGGGCTCCTGTGTGTCAGAGTCTGTGTCCTGTTTGGAGGACATGCTGCGAGAGTGGCTGTTTCTGGAGGGATCAAAAGCCATGGTTCAATAGCAGATATTGGCCTGGCTGGCCTCCCACACCAACAGCAAAATCCATGGCCACAGCAGAGCCTCTCCCTGCCCCTCCTCACACACAGACACACCACACACTCAGACAGACAGAATTATAAGGTTGCCTGCTTACTGCAGTCGGCCGTTCAGACGAGAGGGCTGACGCATGTCTATAATTACAGCTTGGAATTTTTTTATTTTTTATTTAATTTCAAGCTCCCATTGATTTGGCTGTTAGAGAACAAGTGCTTTTTGCAGTGGGTGTGTGCTGTGGAGGAAGAGCTCTCCGTGGGCCTCATTCAACACCACTCACTGGCACAAAGCAGGGAAGAAGGTCTAAGCACAAGTGGGGGAGGCACAATTTAAAATAAAAGGAAACTGCACAAGCTTGCGTCTCACTTACCGCCACTCGTCCTCTACCTGTACCCCGATGGACTGGAATTTGGTGGCTGGTGGAGGAGGCTCCTCTTTTGCCACTGGCTGAAGGCAGTCAACCTTATTGAACAAAAAAAAATACAGACAAAAACAGACACGAGAACTTGCGGCTGGAATCCACGTTAGTCGACCAGGAGTGTGCACACACACAGAGCATGCTGACACCACACGGGAGGGCTGGCTAAGGACAGGCACGAGGCTACTGCTCAGCTCTGCTCCCACCTCAGGATCAGGGCTGTGTCCTGCCAGGCTGCTGCTGCTGCCACCACCTGTGCCAAGAGCCCTGGGCTCTGCATGGCTGGGGCTGTGTCCCTGCGCCTGTGGCATCCCAGAGAGTCAAGGACCACGGCATTCAAGGGAGGACAGCGAGGTGATTGAGATTGACAGCAAAGCCTCTCTCCCAGGGATTGACACCCTGGATAAGAGGGTTAGAAGATTTTAGGAATGATATCCAGGTGACTTAGGAACCAACTCAGAAAAGGAAAAGGAGACGAACGCAGTCAGCCTCTCCAGTGTTTCTCTCCCCTCACCGCCCTTTCAGGTGTTCTGTCCCACCAGCCGTGCAGAGAGGCCTTCACTGTCACCTGTCTGAACTGGCCTTGCTGTAAAGCTGATGGAGAACTTGTTCAGCACACACAGAGCAGCTCAAAGCTCAGATCCTGCCCTTGGAGCTGCCCAAGCTCCCGTCTGCTGGTAACCAGCACCTGGGACAGAACCAGAGCTCACAGCTACCTGTAATTGAGAAACCTGTCCCAGAGGAGAGCACAGCCCCAGAGGATGCAGTTTTGCTGACTGAAGTATGGATTTACACTAGTCACTGGTTCTCGTTTGACTGCGTAATCAACAGCTCATTTGCATCTGCTCCCACAGAGTTAAATGCTTCCAGCAAGGGAAGCACCAACCTGCTGGGAACACTGAGCAGCAAGGAATTGCTCCCTTCTGCCTGCAGCCCTGGGACCATTTGGCACTGCAGCAGCCCATCCCACGTGGACATCAAGCAGAAGGGCCCACCTCTCAGGGGAGGCTTGTCCCAAGAACCATGGTGGGCAAGGAGCAGACTGCTGGGAAGCAATACAGAGTACAGGGCACAGGCAGACTGGCAGCAAGAGGCCTCTTCAGAGGGACTCATCCAGTTAACATGGCCCCTCTGCTCTAGAAAACACTTCAAATTTGTACTAGAAGAACTCAGTCCTTTCTGGGCTGTTAAGGGAAAGTGCTGCTGTCTCTCACCCTGGAAGCACTGGCAGTTACTCTGACAAGGCAGTGAGTGGCTCTTGCTATTCTAAGTGAGCTCAGATGCACACCCGGTCACAGAAAAGGCACACGCTAAATGGATGGGGTAAGGACATTCCTTGGGACGAAGGAGAACAAACTATTCCATACTTGTATTCCTATAGACGATAGCTTTCTTTTGGGGATATTCTCCACTTTAGGCTCTTCGTTAGTCAGAGTCCCTTTGTCACTTTTCAAAGTTGCATTTTTCTGAGGTAACTCTGGGGTGTCTCTGGCCGGAGTCACGACGCTGCCCCTGGTCACGCTGGGTGTCCTGGTGCTGTCCAAGCTGTCTGAGGAATTGCTGAGCCCCGACTGGCTGGTGACCTCACTCTTGTGGTCCTGGCTGTCCAGGTAGGTGTCCTGCGCCGACTCAGTGCTGCTCTGCACAGTGACAGAGATGAACGGCTTGGACGTGGTCCGAGGTGGGACGGGAGGTGGAGTCTTTTTATATGCCACTAGGCATGATGAACCTGCAGGGACGGAGGGGGGAGAACGGAGAACGCAGGAGACGGGAAAGAAATACAGTGAAAGAGAGAGAAAAAGCAGGTCAGTCACGACATCCAAGAGGAGCCTCCAAGCAGCAGCTGGAGGCAGAGGTGCAGAACCAGCCCACAGGCAGCAGCTCACGCTGGGGACCCACACCAAAGCATAGGGAAAGCGAAGGCAGAGCCAGAGCTAGCTTGCAAAAGAAGTCAAAAGGAATACCATGATGCGTGGAAATCTGGAAATGGAGAAGAGGGATAGAAAAGCCTCCCAAGAATGCTACAGGGTTTGGCAGGTGTAAGCCTCCACAGTGGGGAAATATTCTTTGGCTAAACCCTATATTTTAGTGTCCTAGTACGGCCAAGTGTCTCAGCTCTTTGTCCCATCAGTTGACAAGTTTCAGTGTCTGGATCAGGGTGATGGTTTTTCCTACAAAAATGGAAAGAAGCCATAAAATGTGTTAGATGTTGATGGCAGGAACACACATTTGAAACCCCTGACAAGCCCAGCTGCTTCACACCAGGGCAAAAGACCCAGGAGTGGTGAGGCTGCTATTCTGTGGCCCCAGATCCAAGTGGCAGCGAGGCTGGAGATGTGTGCCCAGCAGACACAGAACACACGTATCCCACACCAACCAGGACAGCAGCCACAGCCCCAACCTGCTCCTGTCTCTGGCTGGACAGGATGGAAACCCCCCAGCGAAAATACATGGAAAATACAAGTAAAATCCATGTGGATCCTGCAGCAGCCGTGTGTTTAGGCTCTCAGATTTCCAAGGATATACAAGCCCCTGAGGCCACAGTACCTCTCCAGCTGCTGTCCAGCCAGGACAGGCTGCACTGGGCAGGGTGTGGCCAAACACACTGACCAGCCACCTTCCTATACACAACTGACCCCCTTTATCACCCTACCCCTGTGCTCTTGGTCCTCCTCAAGTCACCAGACTCCCTTTCTTATCCTACCTTTGGTTCCTCCCATTAAGTCCCGTGCAATCCCAAGCTGCTTTTCCCCTGCACATCCCAGCCCTTGCCAGCAGCCTCCTTAGTCCCAGAGAGCTGCAGTTACTCCCCATGTCACACCTGCCTCACCATTTCCAGTGGAGCCAGAGCCAGTCCCAAGCATCCCTGGGAGCCACGTTCCCTGTGGGGCAATCACAGAGCTGCCCCACGAGCCTTATTGACAGTATGTGGACATGCCTGCATTTACACATCCTACTATTTACCATATTAAGAGCTAAAGCTCCACTTCAAAGGAGGAAATAAAAGGGAGGAATTACAGAGGAGGAGATCTGTGTTTCCAGCAGCATTTTTGTGCCCAGAGATGCTGAGCAGCACCTGGCAGAGGAGAAGTGAGAGGCCTGTGCAGGGCTGCCAACCCAGCTGCCTCCAGCCTGGATGGGAGCTCAGAAAGCACCGAATGCATCCCAGTTCCCTCAGGCCACTGCACCAAGCCCAGCACAAACTGAGCAGTGTCCTGACGGCAGGAGAGCAGGACCCATCCCACCACCCGTCACTCTCTGACTCACATGGGTGAGGGGTGACCACAGTCCCCCTGCCAGAGCTGCCTGATGTGGAGCATCATCTCCAACAGCAATTCCTCGGCCCAGTCTCACGGCCTGACTCACACAGCCCATCTCAATGGGGCAGTGTAGGAGCAGCCTGACCAGAGCCATGGCAGAGGCAGCCCTGGATCAGCTGTGTCTACCCCCCAAAACAACAGGTTACTCCTGTTCCTGCACCAGGGCTACAGCAGCCACTGGCCAGGGCAAGCCAGAGCCACCCCAGCTGGCAGAGGTGAAAGCATGTCACATGTCTCTTCACGGACAGTTAAATACCTCCCCATGGCCCCTGCTCTTCTCCAGGGACAGTGCTCAGGGTGTCCCGCTACCCACAGCCCCTGTGACACAGTCCTGCTTGGAGCTGGACTGGCCACAGCCCTTGGTGGCTTAGCTGGCACGGTCACCAGGAGCTCAGCCCAGCTCCCCAGCTGCTGTGGCCACCACCAGGGCTGGGACTGGAAAGGAAATCGATGGCTATTCTACATTGAACAGCCCAGCCACGCAAAACAAGGGGAGGGCACAGCAGCACAGAGAGTTTCTGGGGCAGATCAGTGGTGTCCAGAGTCAGTAAGCCAGACCCAAAGCCATTCTCCACTTACCAACAGACAGCACGGACACTGTGCTGCTCTGTTAAAGGGGAAAACCACAGTATCCCCCTGGCTTGTCCCTGGGAACCCTTTGTGCCACCTGGCTGGGCTGAAGGGCAGCACAGGCTTTGCTGGAAGGGAAACACCCGGGACCGACAGAACACACCCCTGCTCATGTATCTGTGCTCAAAGGGCTGACCACCCAAAAGTAAGTCTAAGGCTCTAAGAAACATTGCAAATGACAAACACAAAGGGATCAGGAGCTTTGAAGAACTGGGGATGCATTAGTTAGTGCAATTGCAAATTAACCTCACTGAAGCCCTCTGCAAACATGAAACAGGACTTCTGACTGCCCAGGAAACTCAGAAACCACACCTTGCAAGGACAGGCTTCAAAAGCCAAAGTCAGAGCAAGCCCACCCAGAACAGCCTGTCCTTGGCCCTCAACACAACGCTGAACTAAGCTTCAGTGCTTCCTGCATCTGTGGGAAACAAGAATACCCCACTGTTTCCATAGGAGAATTGGCTCTGAGGCCAATCCCATCAGTGAGGAGCATTCCAGTAGCTGACTTACCCCTCCAAAGGGTTACAGCTCA
The DNA here is from genome assembly GCF_000691975.1 of Corvus brachyrhynchos. Classification (NCBI taxonomy): domain Eukaryota; kingdom Metazoa; phylum Chordata; class Aves; order Passeriformes; family Corvidae; genus Corvus; species Corvus brachyrhynchos. The sequence goes on along the minus strand of NW_008236246.1, from coordinate 398,021 downwards.
GCAGGCATGGATCTGCTCGGGACTTGCTGAGGTCACACTATTTTAAAATCAGCTTGTGCTGCAATGTGGAATTACAGTTCCTGTGGGCACTGGAGCAGGACCTCACTCTGCAGGACCAGCAGCTCAGTTTGTTTGGGAACACCATCCCTGCTCCAAAAAGGTGTGGAACAACAGGAGAACACAGAAGTCATGCTTAAGCTTCCAGTTTTGCAGCACTAGGCTCTTCCTGCTCACACCATCTTCCACGGCTAATTTCAGCAAGCAGCTGGAATTCACAGCATGCTGTGGATGATTGATTTTGGGGAGGAGGATGTTTGTTTATAGTCTTTCTTCTGTAATTATTTTTAGAAAGCAGCACATTTCCAAACTAGCACCTTGCACCTGCCCTCAGGGGCTTGGGCAATCCCTGGGCAGAGGAGCTGGTTGCAGAGCCTTACACTGGAGAGTCCCTCTGGACCCTCAAAATCCAGCTGGGCATGCTGGAATCCTCTCCCTCTCCTTACAGAGGTATTTGCTTCTTGGAAGACTAAAAGTAGAGTCGTAAGGGAATGTGAAATTCAGTCCCTGTTCCCATCCCACCAGGCTGGTACCTGCTCAGTACCTGGCAGCAGCACCAGGAGCACAGCCACATTTGGGCACCACAATTGCCCTCAAGTGTGTCTGGCCTGAAGTGCCAGTGTTCTGCTGCTATTGCTGATTCAATACAGCCTGGTGACATTTCCAATCATTCCAGGAACTTCAAAGACCTACTCAAACGATCCTTATTTTTGTTAAATCACCTCAAAGGCCCCCAGCCACGGTCAGCTGTGGAGGCAGGTTCCCCTGCCCTCAAACATCAGCAGGCCTGGCTGCTATCCCTGTCCTGCTCCATGCATCCCCCTTTCCCTATGGGAAGGGCTGGAAGAACGACCTCATTTCCTCACACATGAAGCAGAACGCTCTAAAATTATCTCTCCTACAAGACAAGCTCATTTGCCTTTTAAATAGAACAACCATAGAATCATCTTGCAGCAAATGGCATCAGTGGCATTATCCCCTCAGAGATTCCAGCTGCAGGGCTTTGGGCTGCCCTTTGCCACAGGGTCTCCTGGCTGGAAGGAGCTGCTTTGGGAGGCAGTTTCCAATAGCAAAGGGAACTGGAACAGCCACATTCCAAGCGACCTGACCTCTGATTTTCATCAGCTCGAGGAACACTTCAAGGTTGGAGCTGTAGTGAACTGCAGGATGTTTTATTTGTAGAGAGTCCAAGTGAAAGTGAGCCCCAGTGACAATCTGCACTGAAGACAATCCGGACACACGGATTTTATGGTTCACAACTATTACTGTCCCTGTCTGGCTCTGTGGGGTCACATGCATGCACACACAGATGCACGGCTAGCTTCAGTATAAAGCCACTGACAAAGAGGCAGGAAAGCTCCTTGCGTGCATTCCAACAGGAGCATTTATTGCTTCCACACTGTTGAAGGCTGCAGAGGCAAATACCAACATGATCCCAAACCCCCCAGTTTTATCCAGGGGCGGGGAAAAGGCAGGACCAGGGAACGGGGACCAATGGAGAACTCTGGGGGAGTGATGAGGGGAAGAGGCTGACAGCCAACTGGGGAATCCAAATTGGGGTAGATTAACATAACAGAACAATGCATCCCGGGAGAAGCCTTTCTGGTCACCCTAACATGAAGTGGTTCTTGTGGTACTAGGGACTTGTCTTACTGAAAACTCTCTGTCCCTTGTAATGTGTGTTCACCGGCCACCACACACAACAATCACTTCAGACCTGATTTTTCTGCACACTGAAGGTCAAGATACCTGCACCAGTTAGAGGCACTGCGAGAAATCTACCCAAATTTTGTTAGTCAACAGGAAAATCATACAAGTCAGAAATCATAGAGGCTTGGGTTGGAGGGACCTTAAAGACCATCTTTTTCCATCCCCTGCCCTGGGCAGGGACACCTTCCATTATCTCAGGGTACTCCAAGCCCCATCCAACCTGACCTTGGGCACTTCCAGGGATCCAGGGGCAGCCACAGCTGCTCTGGGCACCCTGTGCCAGGGCCTCCCCACCGTCACAGGGGTGATTTTTTTCCTAATCTAAATCTCTCCTCTTTAAAACAATTTCTGCTTGTCCTATCACTATCTGCCCATGTGAAAAATCACATGGCTCCCATATATTTCCATCTAGACATGATGGGAAATGCCTGTGAAGATGCCACCTCTTGCTCTGACAGAATGACTGTCTTTAGAGTGCTGGAGGAGATTTAAAAGACGTTTTATAGTGGTTAAACAAAACTCCTGGAAAGCAAAGTCAAGTGACTGCATTTGTTCAGAGAGGCAGTTTATGGAAATGCTATAAATACCTCCTGCCTCAGTGCCTTGCCTTTGTAAATCTCAGTAGCACTGATCTTTGAAAAACTAAAAATCTCACCTTGGTACTACACAGAGGTAACAGACACCTGATGGTAACCACGAGTGGGCTGTGGGAGCCAGGGAAGGACCGTGGGCTCTCCTGTGAGTCCTCACTCCAAGCTGCAGGGTGACCCCAGGAGCAGCAGCATCCTGGCACAAGCAGCTCCCCAGAGCACAGCCCAAACCATGTGCCACCTCTGTGGTGGTGCCCACAGAGCCCTGCAGAGTGCCCAGCCCAGCAGAGCCCTTTAACTCTCAGATGATCCCAAGAACACCATGAACACTTCACCAGCTGTTTCTGCTTGTCACAGAGCCTGTACACCAGCCAGGCTGTGCTTGTGAGTCAGGGGACGGAGAATTCCCCAGCAGCTCCTCCCAGGCAGCAGCACCAGAGAAGAGCCCTCTCACCTCTTGTGACAGCCCTGCATAAACCCAGCCTGGACACCCAAAGCACCTTGAGTACTTCTCGAGGAGGTCAGAGGAGAAATTCAACATTCCCCTTCTTATTGCCCTACCCATCCTCAGCTTTCATCCCCAGCACGGCTCAGGCAGAGCAGCAGTGCTTGGGCATGGCTGGAGTGGCAGCTGGGACAAGGGGACCACTGCAGGCTTGTCACTTGTCCCACCACATAACGCTCTTGTTCCCAGGACAGAAAGCCAGGCCTTGGGCTCTGTGCCACGGGACACCCTCAGCCCAGCCCTGGGACTCCAGGCAGAGGCAGGAGCACCCCAGCAGTGTTAGGGAGCACAGCACAGGGCAGGTGGGTCTGCAGCAGGGACCAAGGAGAGGTGAGGGGCAGCGGGCTGGGGTCACACCCTGACACTCCAAGGCAGAAGTGTCCCTCTGACCACTGCAGCTGTTCCCACCAGCAGCTACAGAAGGTGAGCAGCCCTCACTCAGAATTACACCCCAGCCACTTTTCCTGACCCATGGAAGCGGCCATTTCCCCCTGAACAGCATCAACTCACTTGTGAGGTAAGCACAGAGAGGGGAGACGCCCTTCCTGAGCACCACTGCTCCCACACAGGCTCCTCTGGGAGCAGCCTCCCCCCAGCCCCACACGTGCCTGACCCACGCTGCAGCTCCCCCTTGGCACAGCCTGCCCGGGTGTGCAGACTGCACTTCACCTATCTGGCATTTTGTTACACAAAGAAATGACTTCTCAGCTTTAAGCAAACGCCTTCCTCAAAGCCCTCCCTGAGCAGCCAGAGAGGCTGGCACAGCACTAAACAGACCTGTGCCAACAGCTCTTGGCTGCCCAGCTGGGAGACACTTCCAGCTGCTGCTCCAAGCGAGCGCACAGCTGTCAGAGATTTGTTACCCCCTGCTCCTGTTCAGGTCCAGCACACCTGTACACCCCAAAGGCTCTGCTGGCAGGACAGTATTTTATCACCCAAGTATCCATCTGGTACCTGGTGTTAGGAAAAAAGGGGCTGCCCTGCACTTGTCCGACCACTGCCAAGTACAGCAAGTTCCTGCATATCACTGAAATGAAAGGACTGGACAGATCTGCAGAAAAAGGACCTCAAACTCAAGGCAGCATCTCTCAAATGTTGCAGTCAGAAGCAAATACAGAAGCAAAGGGCTCTCTCTGAACATCAGCTCTGTGTGTGTAGACTAACAGTAGAGCTCTCATCCAGAAATGCACCACAAAATGCTCTGCACAACCATTTGTGTTCTCTGGTCAACTATGACTGAGATGCCCTTAGGGAGAGCTGCCACACAGGGTGACCAGGGACGCCTGGGGCAGGCACAGGGGCACTCAGGGCTGCATGAGCCCCAGCAGCCAGTTCTAACCATAGACCCAGTATTTTGGGAGGGAACATTTAACCAGAGCAGGAAAGGCTGATGGCTGTGAACTCTTTACATGAGGGACTTTGGATTTTTCAATATACCAGAAGTTTAAGCATCATGGAGAGGCTCCAGTTTCAAATTCCTGAGCACAGAAATGATAATGAGCACTGATACACTGAGAAATGTTATACTGGGAAGGCAAGGCAGGTTGCTTTTGTTAAAAAAAAAAAAAGCTTCTTGTAGAAGGTCACGAATTTAAAAGAGCCATGAAGCAACAGAAGACACCCTCCAAGAGTGCTGGGGTTAAAAACAGGGTACCTCACACTGCTGGCTCCTGGCAGCTCTGGCCATCCCTCTTTAGCACAGCCCGCTGCAGAGTCAGCAGGGCCACAGCAGATGCTGCAGGGGACGCCAGCCACAGGCACTCCCAGCCCCAGCTGCAGCAGCAGCTGACACTGGAGCTGCTGAGTGGGCTAGAGGAGATACTGGGATTTCTCCCCACCCTCCCAAAAGCGATTGTCAGGGGTTTTAAAGTGAGTTGAAGCCATGGTGAGCAGCTCCACCCTGCTCCAGCCACACATCCAGCCAGTGTCCTTCTGTCCTGGGGGCTCAGACAGATCTCCAACCCAGCCAGCACAGGGCAGCAGCCAAAAGAGCATTCGATGCCTCTCCCTGCCCCAGGGGTTAATTCACTAACAACCACCAAGGTCCCCAAACCCAACCATTCTGCCTCAAGAAGTCACCGAGTGGGAAGAGAAAAGCCAGAGCACGGTGCCAGGAGGAGCAGAACTGCATCTCTGATGGGTGGGGGTGCCTGATCCCCAGGGACGGGGTCCCTTGCCAGCTCACTGCCCAAAAGTGCTGGCACACACTTTTTCCACAGAGGGACTGGACTGAAGGGATGGTCCATCAGTTCAGTGCTCCTCAGGGTGTGCTTACCCCCTCCAAAACCCTCACTAGTGAGGGCTGATGCTTTTCACATCAAAGAGGTGAAGCAGCAGAGTTAGTGGGAGCCCAAGCTTCCAGAGCCCTGGGGTCTCTGATCAGCAGCCACACTCCTGGTGTCCACCCAGCCCAGGACCCTGCACCAGGAATGCAGCACCAGAGTGCCCAGCAGCACCTGGACTGTCCTGCCAGGTGGGCACAACAGAGTCACCAGCAATTCCTCCTGTTGCCAGATCCTGCCTGGCCCCTCCAGCAGAGCCAGGGCTGCCAGAGCAGCTGAGAGCCCATCCAGGCAGGCCTGGAGCTCCATCCCCGTGGCCAGGCACAGCCCTTTCTCAGCCAGGCCCCTGGACACGGGCACCTTGCGGCACAGGGTGGTGAGCAGAGGTCATGGCAGAAGGGCCAGTGGCATTCCAGTCCCATGGCAGGTTTCATAGGAGTGCAAGGCTCTGGGCAACAGGAGCCCAGCTGGGCTTTAAGGGCACACCATTTCTCCTTGCTGGCCTTTGTGCAGAGGATGCAGAAATGCATCCCACAGTGCTAAGGAGCCACCAAGCCATGAGGCCCAGGGCTTGCTGCATCACCCAGCAGCCTGTTTGCTACAGACACCTCATCCCCACTTCAGGACCTCCTCACTCACAGCTCCACAGGGCTCTGACCCTGGCCTGAGCCACAGCAGGCACAGTGGGAGGGAGCAGCTCCCCAGCTGCAGCAGAGTGGGGATGCCAGGATAGGGGCTGAAACCTTTCTGTGCACACAGGAACCAGGAACAGGGGAATAGGGAACACAGAGAACCCACACTGCCACTTGTCCTACCTCTGCAGAAGGCAAGGAAGCACTGCAGATACCCTGCCCACACATCTGCACAGAGCAGCCTGTCCTCTTCAGAGGGCCATCAGGAAGGGGCTCAGCTCTGAACTGTGCCACAGAGGACTGCTAGAGAGAGCAGGCACTTCCATCAGCTCCTGGCACTGGAACTGGTCACATGGACTTTCCTGCAGCCAGGGGCAGGTAAGAGAATGCAAGACTGGACAGACTGGAGCATACAGCACCTCACAGAGCCTGCCCAGCAGCTCAGCACGCCACCACTCCACTCCCAGGGCTCCAGGGGATACCAGGACCACTTCAGAACTGTATGGACCACAGCTTAGTGAGCACGTATCAGCCAAAAGCTCTTCAGACAGGGAGACAAGCTGTGCTGAAAGGTGCTGCCACAACAAGAGCAGCAATCCTTTCTGCTGATGCACTGAAGCATCATCCACTTCACCCTCCTGATGCAGAGACCTGTGCCTGCAGCATCTCACCCAGATGTGGCAAAAAAAGCTCAGCAGCAGCACAAGGAAATGTCCACTGGACTCGACCACACACACAGGTGGTCAGTGCAGCAGCACAACCACACAGTGCCCAGGGCAGCTCTAACACCATCAGCCAGCAGGTCAGAGACAAGAGGGGCCTGCTAGCAGAACAGGAGAGGGAAAACACAACTGCAGATATCCTGAGATTTGCATTCCAGAGAGTATTTCTCAGGAACAGCACTTACTGCAGGCAGGCCCCATCCCTCCTTGCTTTTAAACACTCACTGTGGCAGCCCCAAAATGCCGATTCCGCCGCCCTGGGACTGCAGGGTCTGTTCTGCCAACTGCACTCGGCAGCTTTGTGTCTGGGCTGGTTTGGGCTCTGCAGCCCTGAGTGTCTCTAGGAGAGAGGTATGGGACATCCCAGCCCATGGATAACAGGAAGAGAAGGGAAGGAAACTGAGCTGAACCAGGTGCCACAGAATTCCCATCCCACAGCAGTGACCAGTCCCTGCACCCCCCTCCCTGTTCAACGCTGCCCTTTCTGCAAGGTTTGCTCAGGGTTACCCAGTACAGACATGGAATTAGGGCACAGATGTAAACCAGACAGGAATTAGCCAGTGCCACCAGGTCACAGGCTGCTCCCCTTTCCCTCCTCCACATGGGATGTCATCCTGCTGCTCTGCAAAGCAGCAAACTGTGGGGAGTGGGGGATGCCTTCGGAGGACACAGGTAAGGAAGGATGGCAAACCCTCCATGCACCCACTGCTGTAGCCACTTCTAAGTGCACCAAGGGTATTAGCATTAATCATCAAGGTGTTTAGCATAATTAGGGAGGCCGATTTAGTTTTTCTCCAAGCTAGCAGTTTCTAGAATCTCCTGCAGAATTAAGTTCCACCAGCTAATGATGCACTGCATGAAATATCCTCTCCCTTCACCATCACTTCATGCACTGCCACATCGCTTGGAAGATGGCATATGTGGATGCTTTTAACTCGCTTCCCTGCCACTGCAGAAGTCCAGGGAATCTCAACACACCTCCTCAAAGTCACAGCCAGTCAAAATCCATATGGCCAGAAATGGCTGGAAACCATGGCAAACCGAATCTCTTCTTGTCTGTGTCAGAGCTCAGCAGCTCAAACGGGCTATTTTAGGTTATGCTGATTGCTTGAAGCCCCAAATCCAGTCATTCCCAAGCATTTGCTCACGTGTCACAGGAGACACATCTCAAGTTCTCCCTGTACAGGCAGCAAGCTGCACCTTGAGCACAAAAATAAGTGCAATAACCCAAGTTTTGCCATCTCAGAAAGGTGAGCATGTCAGTCCAGCACAGCACACACAGCACTGTGACCCTGTGGGACTCCCCATGTGCCTCCCTCTCAGCCCAGGGACCACCCCCAGCCCACCAGGAACCACTTTATCCAGGACTTCTTGAAGGTTCCAGGAACAGGAGTTGCTCCCCTACAGCAGAATCACACCTAGAGCTCTGAGGAACCAAGCCCACAGCGTGGTCCACGGAAGGTTTTGCAAACACTGCCCAGTTGCTGAGACATTATTGGCACATTCCCACTGGTGGACAGTCCTGGAAGCTGGGTGGAGGGGTTACCATCATTTTAAGTGTGCCACTAAACACTGTTCACAGAAGAGCTGGCCAAGAGGGTGCTGAAAACACTGATGGCAGCCAGCAGCTTGTCAGCACAGTGTGTGATAACAGGAACAGGCCTGTGCTGATGGCAGCAATCGCCGAGTTCTCCAGCACAAATGGGGCTCCCAGGGAATTGCTCCATCCCCAAGAACAGAAGCAGCCAACAATTCTGTAGCCTACCTAAAATTTTGAGAAACTGCCACCATTGCTGCCAACAAAACCCCCCTCAAGGTAAGAATTAATTCCTCCATCACTTTGTTTAACATCAGGATTTTTATCACAATTCTCCGATACTGTATCCCGAATTTTACCTGATGCAGGATATCTGCTACTCTCCCTTGCTCACAGGAAGACATTCCGCTGTTTTAAGGCAAGGGTGAGCACTCGGTGATGCCACCAGGAGCAACAGAGGTGGTTTTCCCAGGACATTATGAAAAACCCTCCCCACACCCAGATGACGAGGGATTCTTTGTAAGCTGAAAACAAACCCCACCCTGTAGCCATAGGGCCAGGGAAAGCACATGTGTCAGCAGCTGGGGAGACAGCACTGAACAGGGAGATGGGAAGGCATCAGGCTGGACTCAT
>NW_008236246.1:386986-389295 GCF_000691975.1 Corvus brachyrhynchos | reverse complement strand
AACACTCTTCCCACTTGGACAGTGGCTGTCAGACAGCCAGCATCGAGATTTACATCTTCAAAGCTACAATCATCAAGAGGTTTTAATAGCCAGATTCAATTGAAGCTATTTCCTCCCTTAAGTATGTACAAACCAAGATGTGGCAACACTATGCTAATACTGAAGAATCAAAGTCAAAATCGCTGGGAAACTTGTGTTGGCTGAGGCACAGGACAAGCTTTGCATGTTAGAGAAAGCTCCTCCATATTCTATTTCACTGTTTAACATGGCATTATCCATAAGATTTAAAAAAAAAATCACATGAACAGACACAGAAAAGGCTGTAGCAGGCTGCTCCCTCTCCATTAGCATTAAATTTGACAGTGGTTCAGCTGTTGCAGCAGTCTGGTCTGTTCTGGAGAGGAAGGGAGTCCTCAGACACAGAGCAGGCAATTAAGCAAATATTCCAACCTTTTATTCCCTTTGGGTAGGGTGCCAGGAAGCTTTGGAAAGCCGTGCTCATTGCTTGCATTGCCGAGGGCTCCCACCTGAACTAACCACGGACCCTGCGGAGCACAGAGCTTTCCTCCCTGCTGACAGAGGCACACAGACGAGCAGTGCCATGTGTCCCCAGTGCCACTGCTCACACTGATCTCCCAGAGGCCAAGAGTCCCCAGCTCTGATTCCCTGAGAATTTCAAGTATCACAAGCACTCCCTGAACAATGGATACCCCAAGGGAGGGGGTATCCGGAGCAAACCTGGCACTTTTGGAATCCTTCATTTCAGGAATCGAGCAGGCATCTGACAAAAGAGCCACTGTGCAGCTCCAGCTCTGAAATCAAAGAGCACAGCAGATCCCAGGCATGCACCCAGAGCTTTCTCCAAGCACATCTGAGGCTCCAGTATCTGTGACCTACATAGCTTCCAGCCACCACCAAGTCTGCATCTTCACAGCTCGGTCTGCTTTTCCTGCAGGCTCCAAAACACCACGTTCCTGGTTCACAGGCCTGAAGAGTCCCCATAAGCTTTCAAGTTCAGAGCCCAGACCACCACTTAGCCACAAGTATGGGTAGCAGGTCTGGATTCAGGGGTGCAGGACCTGTTTGCCCACACAGCTGGCCCCTCCAGCCTGCAGAACCTGCCATGAAGATATTCCAAGGATCTGAGACTATGAACTAGGAAAGGGACACAAGAGAGGCCAGAGCACAGCTCTATTCACCACATCTAGTGAACTGATTCAGTTTTAGGCCACAGAGCTGAAGGCACTGGCTTAGTCATGCTGTTCCCATGGCACTGGGACCTACTCCCTTCTGTCCCGCTGTCTGGAATTCAGAATGTGACAATGACTCCCTGGCCTTCCAAGGAGCGTTATCAGCAAACCCCAGCCTCCAGCAAAAGCATTAAACGTCACCAGAGCATCCCCTGCTGCTTTCAGGAACCTGCTCACTGTGGAACAGACCATTTTCCTGCCTTGGAAGCTATGTGCCAAAAGCCTTCTTGGCTTCAGTTCCCACCTAGCTTATATTTATTCCTGTTTCCAAATTAGTGATCTCCTCTCCCTCCACTCCTTTGACCTTAGCAGTTGTATAACTCCAGCTACAAAATAAACACCATCCACACCAAATCCTGAAATCTTAGGGTGTTCTGCAGGATATTCCAAAATATTCCTCCCAGGACTTCACCTGCTAACACCAAGTACCAACCAGCAGGTGAAGCACATGCATTTTTGCTTTTCCTCATCTGTGGCTTGGCACTGGATGGTAGAGGGTGAACGGTGGGGTAGGGAGCAGGTAACAAGTGATTTAGAGTGGCTTAAGAAAGGTGATGAGAATGATCCAGCCAGACTGTTTTGAAGGTATTCCCGTAAGAGACAGTTTACCAGAGGTGTCTTTGGAAGAAGCCACTTCTTGCTCAAGCACAGCAATGGGACCTTCTCACAAAACAGTGCTCACTTGTCTCCCAGAGCCTGAAGGGCCTCCAGAGCCTCCTGGAAAACACACCAGCCCAGCAATTCCATAGTCCAAGGAGCTCTAAACACATCATGAGCAGCCGTGAAAGATGCCTACCCACAATGCTCTGCTTTCCTGCTCCTCTTCAGTTCTCCCTGCCAGCACACTCACAACAAGGAGCCCGGGGCCTCAGGAAGGCCAAGCCCCTGCTCCAAACAAGCACCTTTGTCAGTTCTAAAATGACCTAACCAGGAAGTGCAGCGGGGCCACAGCAAAACCACGGGATCTGCTGGACTCAATCTAACAGAAAACATCAGTCCAAGTGACGTTCCTGACAGGAATTTATGGGGCCTTTGCTACAGGTCTTCAGAGTTACAACC
>NW_008236246.1:384360-386925 GCF_000691975.1 Corvus brachyrhynchos | reverse complement strand
GTCCGTACCCATCCTTCCCCTTGCTCCCAGCCCAGGTCCCAGCTCTGGCCACAGCTCCAGCTCCAAGGCACACAGGGCGAGTTCTTCCTGCAAGGGCAGATGGAGGGAACAAATCAAACTGCTCCCTGCAGACACCTCCTCACCCAACCAAGGCCAAAAAGGGTTTTGGAGAACCAGCTCAAGATTTCTAAAACCTGACTACCAAGAGCTGACACACCAAGGAAATGATGCTGCCTTCAGTTCTCCGGGAAAAATCCCACCTCTACACTTCTCTGAAAATCCCAGCCAAACTGTGAAGACTGCCCAGGGCTGGAGTTATTCCTCCACTTGGCCATCTCCCCACACTTGGCCTGGGAACAATTTTAGACTTGGAATGCATTACTGCATTCAAGCAGCCATTCCTTGTCGTGCCAGTTGTCCAACCCCCAGACCAGCTGGAGGATGAAATTCCTAGGAATAGCGAAATGCCAATCTTTGGATGCAGGGCTTTCCAGGGCAGTCACCAGCACGGCCTCTGCTGTGTTCAGCTCAAAGGCATTGCTGAGAACAGCTACTGTGGCCTCCCAGGACAGAGTGACTGTGTCAGCTACTTGGCATTAGTCCAGCAAGTGCTTTCACCTGAAGTGGCCTCATGAAACAAGAACCACCAGCCAAAAATAACCCAACAGTGAGCACAGACACAGCCCCAGAGCAGCAGTGAGCTTGTGGGATACAAGGGTGGGATCAAGGAGCAGGTCTCCAACTATCTGCTCAAGGGGTTTGTTTGCCAGAAGGAATCCTCCATCAGCCTGTGGCAAAATACACCAGAACATGGTGCCATCAAGGGGGACACGGCTGGGAAGGACAGAAGGACACTGCTCTGCCCTTGTCACTCCAGGGTGAAGCACAGAGCACACCCAGGCACAGACCCTCAGCACACACAGTGGTCTCAGTGTCACCTGTACAGGGACTGTGCACTTGGGGTCACTTCTGATGCCGGTGACACCACACTGGGAACAAACCCACCCAACCCTTGCTGCTACATTTTCCTGGAAAGCACTTTCAAGAGAACACTGGGGGTGTTTACATAGCAGAGGCCCTGTTTCAGAGGAAGAGCTGCCCAGTCAGGTTTCTTGGATCTGGGCCGTGTCAGAAGCCTCAAGACACACGCAGTGGATACTGACTGAAGATGAAGGTCAGTGGAACAGGATGACTCCACCAGACATCTCCTCTGTAGGGCTCTGGCAGCCAGGCAAGATAAGCACTGTGAACTTGCTGTCAGCAAGAGACCGATCCAGCGGGGAGAAGTCCTGCCCAGTGCTGGAAATAGGGAGTGCTTTAACTCCCACTGCAGCCCAGGTTACTGGGGACCCAGAGCTCATACTGCAGGAATAATTGTCCTCCTCAATACACCTAAAAAAACCACTGCTCTCAGCTCTGTCACTGTATGATAGCAAGACAAAAAATGTCCTTTATCCCCCAACATCCTTTCCAAGGCCAAAAGCAACCACAAACACTTTTGAAGATAAATGAATGGTAAACTGCAGCAAGCAAAGAGGTGGGACAACAACGAGTAAGTGCCTTTAATTTTCACATCTGACTTCTCCAATGTTTCCAATGGCACAGAGCTGGTGAAGAGCTGGCAGCTCCTGCCTGCTCCAGCCTGTGCCTGGTCCCCAGTCCAAGGGGGGCTTGTGCACCCCAGAAACACACGGGGCCCAAAGCGCTGCTGCCCTGCAGCCACTGCCCCACAGGGCCCCCACACTGCTGCAGGGTGGGGCTCCACCTGCTCCAGGAGCATCCCAAACCCACTGCAGGTGCCAGCTGCTCTGGGATTAGCCTCTTGTGTCCTTTCAGGGAGGCAGGGCAGCTTGGCCAGCCCTTCCCACAGTGCCCATTCCCCACATGCTGTGGCTGGTGCCTCCAGCACCACCATCACACCAACAACGAATCCTGCTCTCAGGGGCATTTCTATTCCTGTCCCAGACATGCAGCAGACACAGGATGCCTATGAGATGACAGCAGACAAGCTTCATACCTACAAGCCCAAGGCTTGAGATGGGGAAGACAACTTTGCATTAAAGCAGCCATAGAAAAAAAGAACAACAACCTCCTTTTAGCAAGGGATTCAGTTCTATTCTTCAGCTGTAACCATGACACACAGCCCAGCTGAGGAAACAACACAGCAACACGTTATTTTGGATACTGCTTTGTAAACAGATGCGTGGCCAGTTATCTAATTGTGGGAACATGGATGTGAGTAGGCTTGGAGGGAGCAGCAGAGCACTTGCAGGGTTATTGCACTCACAGCAGTTTGCACCATCCATCTCCACCAGGAAATTTCCACGGACTGCAATGTCAGCAGCTTGTGCTGCAACACACCTGGGAGAATCTGTGAGGTGCCACCTCCCTTGGGTACCACAGCACTGTCCCCTCCTACTCTGGCCACTAACAGACACAACCACAAAGACAGATACAGGAGGTATTTCCTCAGCTAATTGTTAATTACATTAATTGACAAGACATCTGACTCAGCTGCTCTAGAGCCTGGTGGAAGCTGGGCCTCCTTCTCCCTGTAGCAGGAAT
>NW_008236246.1:382562-384344 GCF_000691975.1 Corvus brachyrhynchos | reverse complement strand
CAGTGAGGCACCTTACAGACACACAGGCCAGCCCTGGGACAGAGCTCAGGCCAGCACAGCCTCCTGACTGCAGGGGGATGTGCCTGCCCTGGCAGCTCACACCGGGCAGCCAGCGCTGGCAGTGCTCCAGCACCACGGAGCCCACTGAGAGAACACAGGCGTTCTGCACAGGGCAACACAGCCAGAGCTCGTGTGACGGGATCCACAAACAGGGGACCGCAGTCACAGCTGCTGAGCTCAAAGGGAAAACGAAAGAGTAGCCCAGGACCAGGGTGGCACAGTACAGAACACTGAAGTGTGCTTGCTCTCCACACTGCCACACGAGTGTCACCGCCACAGAGCCGAGGGACAGCAGCAGAGCTCAGGGCTGGGAACAGCAGAGCCAGGGCCCTTTGCCTCCCACCTTCACCTGACTCCCTCGGTGCTGAGCAGCCCCTGCCCATGCCCAGGTGCCAGATGGGCACCCACAGCCCCCACCCCAACGCAGGGAGTTGGAGGGCTCAGGTCTGAGCTCTGTTACCATTCCACTCACAAAGGACAGAACATCCAGGTAACTTTTGGTTTCTCTAGGTCTGGAACCCATGCATGCTCCAATTTGCAATACAAATATTAGTATTGTGTTAGATTAAGTACCAGCTGTCCTGAGAGCCACGATGACATCCCAAATCCAGCACACCCTCCCAGGCTGCTGTCTGGCAGGACACGTGCCTGGCACGACATCACCCCCCAGGACTATTCAGTTTGTTTCAGAAGTGCTCCCTGTTCAGAATTCAGGGACAGAGTTCAATGCTATGGCAGTGCTGAAGGAAACATCTTGATACAACTATATTGGGAGTTTTGGCTAAGCTGGTGAATTTTCCACAGGAGCACCAGTGCACCCCAGTTCTGCAGGCACAGATGTGCACACAGCATTTCAGTGAGTGGTCAAGAATGGACTGGGAGGCCGAGTACCCCCTTCTAAACTAAAAGCACCCTGGAATTCATCTTAAGGACTTCAGTCTGAGCTTTCTCTTTGCTCACTTCTGCAGTGATCTTACAGTATGAACGTGATTTAGAGGAGATTTTAACAGGGTATGAATTCACATGATCGCTGGAAGCCTCGCCTCACCCGGCTGCCTTTTCTTCCATCAGTTCCATCCCAGGATGCCTGTCCTTTGCCTATCCAGGCAGCTGAGAAGTACTCCACCTCCTCAATACATACAGCACTTCCTAAAGCTAGAGATGGGCTCCCTTGAGCAAATGATCCTGCAGTTCCTTATCCAGTCAGTTATCAGAGGAATAATGCTCTCAGGAAACTAAGGAGAGAACTGTGCCATGGTTTAATTCAGCAGCCCCTGCCAGAATGAACCACTGTGCTTTAGGCTTTGGTTCTTGCACACCAGATGTCAGGAGTTTTAAAACACTCAAGTTATTTGACACTTAGATTTCCCACATACAATGTATATTCTCTGTAAGGATCAGAACAGCCCTTGGTTACTGTTAGGCATAAGAGCAATAAAGCGCAAAGAGCAATGCCATGGAATAATAATTGCTTCTGCAGTTGAAAAGCCCTCAGGCCAGCTGGGGCAGGTTTAAGTCAGACTTTGTCCTGCCATGTCCCACCGGCATTTGGAGTGCGCAGCCCCTGGACAGAGGGATTGTTGACCTGTTGGCTCCCTGAAGGTACCAGGGAACAAGAAGACAAACTGAGCAAACCAGAAGGCACAACCTGAAACTCTGGAAAGAGACCACATGTCAAAAATCCCCAAACTAATACCAAGTGTAGGTTTCCATACATTAAGA
>NW_008236246.1:374874-382537 GCF_000691975.1 Corvus brachyrhynchos | reverse complement strand
TAAGATGACCCATCTGTCCCCCACTTTCCCACCCCTGTCCCCCTTCCTGCCAGTGAGCTCTGTGGGGATCTCTGTGCAGCCCACCAAGGTGAGCAACAAGCACCTGCTGCGCCTCAAGACCAGAAACACAACCATAAAGCACACACCATAAAGCAGCTGCACTCTGAGGAGCAGGTGCAGAGCTGGAATCACATCACTTGAAGAGTCATTTCCCATATGTTTGAGAACACGGGCCCAGATTTTCATGCCCTGGTGCCTAACAGGATACCAGGTAGCAGTTCAGGTGTATTAAGCACTCTGCTTTATCAATACTAGAAAAATCAGACCTCCCAATCAGAAACTTCTTACTAAGGAAATTCACTTGCTTATCAGTGAGAGTTCATCATAAAGCCAGCTAAGGAATTTATTCATATATCTCACCTGCAAGAGGAAAAATGAGTTCTACCTTCAATTCTTAGTTACTGGAACATGCAGAAACTGTGCAGAGACCAGAGTTCCCATATGCACAAGTTCCACTGCAGAACATGCAGAGTTCCCCCTTCAGCAGCTCCCTGCTGGACTATTTCCTGCCTACATTTCTGACTGTAGCTGCTTGAAAACCCCAACTCTGACCTTTACCACTTAGAGATGGAGGAAAACAGCAACCAAGAGCTCAGAACTGCAGTCAGTGCTTCCCAGCAAGAGAACTCCACTGGCAGCCTTCCGAGCCTGTGCACTGGACCTCGACGTGTTACACATGGCCAGCTCCAAATCTAGGCAGCCATCAGCACCACGCTCCAAGAGCGGGGCCAGGTCTGGCAGGAATCAGCTGTGGTACAGATGGATGGCGCAGGGAACCTCAGTACAAGAGGCCAGTTGAACAGCAGCCACTGCCCCTTCAAATAAAGAAGTCTGTTGGTAACCTGAAGCCAAGTGCAAGAGAGAACACGTGGAAGAGGTGAGCTTAGGGGTGCCCACGGTGCAGCACAGCACACACAGGCATTCCCAAACCAGCACAGGCCAGCCTCCTCCTGAATGCATTCCCTCTCCGGGAAAACCTCAAAGGACTTGGAAAACCTGGGCATGGGCTTAAGCACAGGTTATGGCTTCTGGAGGTTACTTGGAATCCCAGAAAGATTTGGGTTGGAAGGGACCTTAAAGACCATCCAGTTCTACCCCCTGCCACAGGCAGGGACACTTCCCACTGGCCCAGGCTGCCCTGCCTTTGTGGCCAGGTGTGCAGGCTTTCCAGTTTACCAGCCATTCCCAAATTCCTGGCAATCCTGCCAACAGGATTAAGCACCAGCCAGCCTGAGCAAGAGTTAAACTGCCAGCTCAGCTTTCAGCAGCAGGAGCACAGAGGTGCCTGACAGCACTGCCAGCTGTGCTTCCCTCCCAGCTTCAAAGTTTCTCACATCGTTGCACAACACACAGTGCAGCAAGGCTGCCTAAAATATGCAAATACTACTGACACACAAGTGATTCATAGCCCTGAGGTTTGTCCCTGGCTAGACAAGGAGATCTTTAAGACTGAAAGCAGCCAAGTGCCACCCTTGCCCACTCTGTGCTCACCCCACATCAGCACACAGAGTTCACTGAGTGTAAAGAGCTCAGGCACCTTGGCTCACTGAGGTATCCTCCTCCTACTGAGGGCTTAGAAAAGCACAGACAATACAAAGAGCAAATGCATTTCTCTCCAAAGCAGCAGGAAGGACTCTCTTGTCTTTTGCAACTCACTGACCAGCTACCAAGAGGTAAAGAGACACCAAGGGAAAAGTGCTGCCCTGTGTGGCAGCTGGCCCAGATGGGAACCTGAGGCTTCCACACATTGAGTAACTTCACTTTTCTACTCATCTGCTTAAGAGCATCTGCCAGCTCTGCAGCCTCTTCTTCTGTTTCCTTTGAGCACAAATCCACATTCGTTAACCTCCGTCTCTGGGTGATGCTTGCAGGAGCTGTCACCTGCATAGGAGTACACCAGGCCATGGCTGCAACAGGATGAGGCAGCTCTGGTTTCACAGCCTTTATCAGAGATCACACACAACAATTTGATGCCTGCTGCAAGCCAGGACCTGGAAACAAGCAATCTGTTGACTTGCAGTCTGAACAAGCACTCAGTGTCACAACCCTGAACCAGCTCCTGCTGCAAGAATGCCTGAAACTTCAGCGCTGGGAAGATGCCCAGAGAGACTTGTAGCAATTTTCACTACTTTATCTTTCAGGCAGGAATTTTTCTGAATCTCTTCTATTTTTGCAGTTACTCTGCAAAACTGTCAGTGTCCACTCACTCATTGGGACACTGCTTACCACCCTGTAGGTGACCATCTTCTGCAAAGACAGCTTTTAAAACTTTTTTAAATGACAGGTCTGAATTCCAGAGAACTCAGCAGGACACCACATTAATTTGCAGAATATTAGGTTTTATGTTTCTGTTCCCATCCTCAAGCACTCAGCCTGCCTTGGTTGGCACCTCAGCTTTTCCTTCTTTTCCTTTTTCAGAGGCCAACTGAGCTCACCTGAGGGCTTCAAGGAACCTGTAGGTTCCCAGGGAAGGGGTTTGGCACAGGGGAAAGGACATCACCCAATGCATTTGCACGGTTAAAACACTTGCACTGCAGCCCAGGGGGTCTGTGCAGCCCTGCAAGGGGAAGCAGCTATCAGTTAATCCTCTAGGGCCCAAATTTGGGGGGATAAGGAACTCCACAGAGTCTTATTCTGAGAGAATAAACCATTTCACAGTGACTTGCTCATGTAATAAAGGAATTTGATGAGGTTAACTGTTTAGACAAGCCCACGAGTAAGGACAGAAGGACTAGTTTCCTTCCAGGAAGCAACCTATTCATAGCCTTTCATGGAAATCTCCAAATACTTGGGAATTACTTGTTTTGCTGTGTTAAGGGAAACTTCATCTCAACCTTCCCATAGATATAGTTCTCTACACGCACTGAAAATGGACAACATGCTACAACACAGCTAAACCTCCACACCACGCACAGTTTGGAGGTGAGCTTTTAACTCCTTTCCTGAGCAGCCTCTGTCTGCCCACTGCAGCCATGAACAGCGGCAATCTCAGACCTCCATGCAGTTATTTTCTCCTCTACAGTAGCTGGAGTGCTGGAAGTCAGAGCCAAGTAGCCTTGGAATGGCCTTGCAGCCACCAGGACAGATGTGACCAGTGTCAGGAGAGAATGAAAACACGTCCCACCCTCTGCTTTTTTAAGCAATGCTGGTTAAAAAGCAGATTTTAGTATCTTTAGCCAGACAGCAGCTACTTTAAAAACAGCAGCACTATAAATTAACATGATTCGAAAGCAACTGGCCTTTCAGCCACATTTTTCTCCTGAACAGGACTGCTATCAAATGTTTCAAGGAACAGACAAGGTGAAAAAAGGCTTTGTCTTCATGCTATAAGCTGTTGTAGCCTTTCATCCTGAAGACCTAGCAATCCAGAAGGGGGAAAAAAAAACAGAAGGGGGGAAAAAAAAAAAAAAAAAAGATGAGTCCATCAGCAGAACTGCTGGAAAACAGTTTTGATCTTTTCAGGAAAACAGCCAAAAATTTCTCTCACGCTGAAAAAGTCAACTTGTTTCAGCTTCCACATTACATGAAGTTCTGTCCTTTTTGCCTGAATACAAGGTTGCTTAAAGCAAGCAAAGCTCAAGGGAGTTGATGTACTTGCCAAGGAAGTGTCAGCCCGGAGAGATGGCAACTTGGAGCAGCCCCAGCCAAAATGTGCAGGTGCCATGCACAAGGTCCCTGCTGAGCAGTGGGACCAGCATGCAGCACCAGGAGAGCACCCCAATCTCACCCAGAGACACCCCACAAACAGGGCAAACCCGCATGTCCATGCCCTAAAATCAAGCATTGCTGGCAGAACAGTCACAGGTCACAAGCTTCTGTGACAGGTATGACAAAGCCCCCTATCACACCAAGAAATAACTGCAAAGCATCAACTCCCTGCCTGCCAGGCCAGGCACTGCCACCACCCTGCCTCCCATTAATCAGGAGGAAGTTAATTAATATTTGAGTAGGCTATTACAGCTCGAGGCAGAGGATCGAGTACACTGTGCCATGCTCCCAACTAGACTCCTTACAAAAAAATTTAAAAACAATAAAGCTGAACACAAATGCACAGCAAAGACAGTACAGAGCAGAATACATCCTCACAGTGTTCCGGTGACAGATCATGGTATTTCAGGAAATAGGAAGTCCCCATCGTTTTGGCAAAGGGTAGAACTAAGCCAAGAACTAAGCCCAATTCTCTGCTACATCCCCACCTCTGCTGAGCTCACACAGACTGTGTTGGCTCTCCTGGTCTCATCACCCAGCTCACCCTACCGGCTGCTCTCCACAGAGGAAACAGCCCTCTCAGAAGTGCTGCAAAGGCAGGAGACCCCAAAAAAGCTCTTCCAAGTCACACCCTGGTGAAACACCAGCTTTTGTGACTGATGTCAGGGCTGACAAAGCTCAGTGTACCTGTCCCCCAGCCCAGCAGCACCAATCCTGGTGCTGTGCCCAGGATGTGACCCAGTAGGTGCCTGGGTTTTTAGCACCACAAGCATTTGCCAACAGGGCCCAAGCACAGCAACTGCTGGACATCTGGGGCTTCCTGGCATTTAAGTGAGCTCAGCAACACACAAGGAGATGGAGACAGTTTTGAGAAGGAGGGTATATGAGATCTTTTCTGCCACCACCACTCTGGCAACAGCCTTCAAATCACAGCTGTAATTCAGGCTCATTTCAAAGCCCCGTATCTTCCCTGAAGTCTATTGAGCTGTTCTGCTTTCTACTCCAGCTATTGATTACTGGGGTGGATGGGGTGAGGGGGAACGTGAGCAACTGCCTCCCAGCCGCTTTTCAGTGATGCCACATCTCGTGACATCACAACTGTCTCCATGGTGACACAGCAACACAACTGAATTGAAACAGGAGGAGGCCAATTAGAACAAGAAAGCTCTTTTGTGGCTGGAACCATAGTAATTAGCAGAAATAAGAGAAGCTGTTATAAAAAAGACATCGTTGTAACAATAAAACCCTTGCTTTTATCACCAGCTGCATTCCCAGCTTCACAGAATGCTGAGCACAGCCTGGATCCGAGAGATCACTTCTCATCTCCCCTCCTGTCAAGTTCTCCTCTCCACTGGAGCCTGCTCACATGCTTAGGAGGCTGCTCAGCCCTTCAGCTCAAGCAGAGCCCCCAAGCTGAGGTGCCTTTCAGCCTGCCACAATTAGCACACACACGTGTGCGGGGGCACACACAAAAGAAACCAACCCCAGGCCGCCAATCCACAGTGACTCACACCAGCTAAGGCTCCACCTTCAGGGATGAAGCACAGGGCCTGGAATGGATGATATGAACAAGAACTGGACCCTCTAAATATCTACGTTGTTTTGTTCTCAACCTCCAAATGAGAGACACACAGGAGCAATCTCAGCTAGTGCCAGTGCCAAATCTGCTTCCAGCTGATCTGCACTCCCCATCCTGGGGTGCACGCTGATCAGGAAGCACTTGCTGCAGTCCCAGAGATGAGGCAACTCTCTATTGCTCCAGAGTGGCCAGAAGCAACACACAGCTCTAGGAATTCCCCAGGGAGAGCAGCTGCTTGGAGTGTTCCACAGTCAGGCTCTCAGCCTGAGGCACCTCCACTTTGGCCATACATTCAGCCCATTAAACACCAGTGACACGCCGCAATCTCACCGTATTTTTCTTTTCTCAATCAAGCCTAAAAGCTGCAGCAGGCCAGGAACAAGCTGAGCATAAACTTCCCAAGAAAGGAAGCCTGAAGGTGTGAGGCACAGCACAAAGTCAGGGCACCTGGAGCGAGGAGAGCAGCACCCAACAGAGCCACTGGAGCACAGCAACTCTGCACACACTGGAGGTTAAACCTCCACGGGGAACGCTGCTTCCCACAGCTCCTGGGAGCGGCCCTGTTGTGCTCCTCTCCTGCAATTCCACGGGAAAGTGAGGCATTCACTGCTAGCAGGGCAGGCAGAGCACACAGGTCTCTTGTACCGGCACACTCATGGCATGTGGAGGCAGGGCAGCAATCTGCTTGGCAGCTGCTCTCTGATAAGAGGCACAGCTGCCTAAAACTGAGTCACCTTAGGGGAAAAAAAAAAAAAAAAGATGTTGGAAAGCATCACACCGTAAGAATTAGGATTAATTAGATTTAACAGGTACCCTCAACCACAGCAGAAGCATTTTTCAGTCATAATCCATGCAAGTGAGTGTCTTTGTACACAACCCTTGTACCAGCCTCTGCATCTGTCAGGGGAGGTTATTTCACACTCAGCAGCAGAACATGAGGTAAGGCACTAACAGTGGCTGAGGTTCACCATTAAACATGAGCCATCCTCTGGCACACGCCTGAGGAACAGGACAATGGGACTTCCTCGAGCCACTGTCACCTCTGAGCACAGCTGGTTCAAAGAGCAGATACCTTCTGGCACACGGCTTCTGCAGAGCTGCACCTGAGTGGCTCCAACTTCCAAATGGTGGAGATTGACCCTTCAAAAGGCTCGTGTTCATTTTTTAGTACATTCTGGACTCAGTGTTCCTGCTCCACCAGCTCGTTCACCCAGAACTGCAATCACATGCACCTGCTGCCCGCACACACACCATCACCCACACCCAGAGCATGTTTGCTAACAGAGCAAGAACTAGCACAGAGCAGAAAACATGATTTTCTGTGTGAACCAGGCCTTGCAGCAGCAGAAAAAGCCATTAGCTACAGAAGGGAAAGAACCAGGCAGAGGCAGAAATAACGGCTTTGGAAATAACCAGCCTCTAAAGTTATTTTTAGAGCTGCCTCCCTCAACACCCAAGATATTCAGAGATGTTGAAAAAAAGAATATAAATCAAAGGTAAGCGCACAAATAGCACTGCCAGGAGAAAGCAGACAGTGCTTCAAAGTTACTGCTGCCACCACCAGCGATGGCTGGCCTGGTTCTACTCCATTTGGAGCAGTCTCCTTAGCTTGGACTCTGCTGTGCCACAGAGAGCTCAGGGGACCCAACCCATGGGTGCTGGGCACTGCAGGATGGTGCCAGCTGGGCATTGCTACCTCTGGGACTGAGCACAGCCTGGATGGGGGAAAGGACAGGCAGTGCTTCCATTCCCTTTGGACAGCACACTGCTATCAATGAATCAATTAGGTTGGAAAAGACCTCTGAGACCGAGTTCAACCTGTGACCGAACACCACCTTGTCCACTAAACCACGGCTGAGTGCCATGTCCAATCTCTCTTTAAACATCTCCAGATGACCCCACCACTGCCCTGGGCAGCCCATTCCAGTACTTGACCACCCTTACCGGGAAGAAATTCCTCCTGATGTCCAACTCAAACTTCCCCTGGGGCAGATGAAGACTGTGCCCTCTCCTCCTGTCCCTGTTCCCTGGCAGCAGAGGCCGAGCCCGGCTGCCCCCTCCTCTCCAGGGAGCAGTGCAGAGCCACAAGGTGCCCCCCGAGCCGCCTCCTCTCCAGGCTGAGCCCTCCCCCGCTGCTCCCGCTGCTCCATTCCCTTTCCCGGACAGCCTGGGGCTGTGTCCCTGCACACTGACAGAGCCCAGAGCGCTCTCGGAGCGCGACTCGGAGCTCTCCCAGCACAGCCCTGCCCCGGCCGCTCCCCGGGGCGGCGGCCCCGCTCCGGCCCGGCTCTCGCAGTGCCCCGGGGGCTGGGCGGC
>NW_008236246.1:369339-374773 GCF_000691975.1 Corvus brachyrhynchos | reverse complement strand
GCTCCCGCTGCGACCCCCGGAGCGGCACACTCCCCGTCCCGTTTGTGCACCCGTGCGAAATCCACTCTGAACGCGTCCTGCAAGCACTGGGCATCTCTCAGCTCCAGCCCAAGGCTCCCGGGGCCCAGCCCGCTCCTGCTGTCACAGAATCACTGAATCACTGAAAACACTTCTGAGACCACCGAGTCCAACCTGTGACCCATCCCCGCCTTATCATCAGCCCAGAGCACTGAATGACACGTTCAGTCCTTCCTTGGACACCTCCAGGGAAGGGGACTCCACCCTCTCGCTGGGCAGCCCTTCCAATGCCTGACCACCCTTCCCATGAATAAATTCCTCCTAATGTCCAACCTAAACAGCTTAAGGACAATATCCTGTCATCCTGTTGCTGGTTGCCTGGGAGCAGAGGCTGGTCCTTGGTCCCTGCCCTGCTGCCCTGAGGATGCCACTCAAGGTGTTCTCCCTTCTATCTTTTAACCCTTCTATCTTTTAATTTCATCAGTTCTGACATGCTACAAACAGGAATTAAAGCTTCACACAGATGAACACCCAAAGCAGGGATCCCTTCTGGCCGGGGATAGCTGACAGCGAGCAGCATTCACAGCAGCAGGCACACAGGCATGGTCACAGCAGCCACAGCTCCATCCAGGCCTTTGTCTGCCTTCCCCAAAGCCCTGATTCCCCCAGTCAGCCTGGTTCAGTGTTTGACTCGTGCAAGAACAACTCCTGGGAGGGAGCAGGGCTTGGAGGGCTGCTCTGGCAGCCTCCCCTCAGCACCCAGCTACTCTGCAGCACTCATCTCCAGCAGGGCCCTCAACAGAGCAGTGATAAAAGTTAATGTGTGGCACCACACTGCTGGTAGTGCAGCAGAGAGGAGATTGCAGGGTGACAGCTGACGCTGAACCTGTGCCAAGCACAAAGGCCAACAGCAGCAGCACCGTGGCCAAGGCAACAGGCTGCTGGTGAGCAGGGCTCTGCCTCCCAGCATCCAGGATTCCCCGCTCACAGCCTGGCTCGTGGCATGCTGTGAACCTCAGCACCACTGAAACCCAATACTTTGGAAATAAAGTAGCTGCTTTGTCCAGAACCAGGAGCTCAGGAGGTGCAACACCCCTGTACTTCCAAGGGATCAGATTAAACACTGGTTCAGGCACTGGGAGAAGTTCTCCAGCTCCATTCCACCAGCACCCATCTCCCCAAAGCCACCTTCTCCCCTGGGAAGTTCCAGCCCCAGCAGTACAAGGCTGGGCATCACAGCAGTCCTGCATTGTCAGGGAGCTTGCTGTGCTCAGAGCAGCAGTGCTGAGGGGCCAGAATTGCCAGCCTGGGCCTGCTGCTGGAGCGGCAGCTCTGCCTGCCAGCTGCTCAGCAGAGCGCAGCGAAGCCCGGAAGAGCTCCTGCACAGGAATGGTGTAACTCGGGTCCCTGTGTCTGGGGCATGCTGAGGGACTGGAAAGCCTCAGGGTTCAAACAAGGGGAAGGAGGGTTCCCAACACAACAGCCACTCCAGTGACCTGAGAGCCCAGGCATAGCGTGCTGGCCCATGACCTGTCCTGCACATGCTGCTCTCCCCAGAGCAGCACTGACCAGGCTGGCAGCCAAGCATGGACACGGCTCCTCACAAGGGCCTTCAGGACGGTTGGGGGACTCCCTTGGGGAAAATTCCACAGCAGCCTTTGGGACACTTTCTCTGGCTTCAGACACAGGTAGATGGCTTACGTGTAAGGCCTAAGAGGGATGCAGCATCCATGCTTTAACTTCCCAATTTTAACTTCCAATTCAGTGCAGCTGTAGATATGCCCACTCAGGGTAGGAAGTTTAGGCTTGGAGATCCCTCCTGCACACAGCAAATGCCTGGCTGGGCTCTGTTCAAGTAGATCTCAACCACTCCCAGAATAGAAACAAAACAAGACAAATAATACTTAGAAGTTTGACTAATCTTATGAAAACAACTCACAATAAAAATTTCCTTTTATCAACTCTTAAATAGCTTTCAGCTTTCATCAAACATCACCTTGCACTATGACAGTGCATCAGTAGAAAGGCATAAGCAACTTCTGATCTCCACTTTAATTCCAGCTCTGACAGACCGGCACCACAGGTAAGAATTTACCTTTGAAACATTCACCACTCAAGTTTCTTGGTCAAACTTCAAACTGGAGAGACAAAACAGCAGCTTAAGCTTTGATCTCTTGGAACTAGGTTCAGAAAAGATCACCGCAGTGAAACCTTGATGTCTTAATGAAGAGCACTAAATAGGATACACAAGATTGATTGTCAACACATCCTTGATGCAAATACTAGTGCTAAGGTTTAAAACTTATGCACATTCACCGTTTCCTTTTCGAGCACTGCTGTCTGATGCACCGAGCTACAGTCTGGCTCGGGCGAGTTCCCTTAGAGACTGGTTTCATGTTCTTGGTGTTCCCAGAGGAGCTGACAAACTTGACCCTCTGAGACCCTGCAGAGCAGTGGGGATAACCCAGTTCCTGTGTGCCCTGTCTGCTCAGGTGATGCTGCAGCACCTATATGGGCATCGAGCACCCTGCCCGTGTCCCAGTAGGTGCATGTGCCCCTCTGCCTTCACCAGCAATTCACACTGCGAGTCTAAGCTCAGCACCAAGGAGGGAAGGAAGAGAGAATCAGAACTCAGCTGTGTTCCTAGATGTATAGAAATTTGGGAAGAGGCCTGGCAGTGCATAACCCACAGCCCTGTCCTCTATGGAAATCAAAGTGTCCAGTCCTGGGGGACCAGCAATGCTTGTCACCTTCTGTGACAGCAGACCAGCAGCCCATGCTGAGCCATGCAGACACTGGGACTGCCCTGCCTTAAGTTGCCCATTTAATTAGAGACCAGACTCATGTGGGCAGATGGATCTGAGCACTTACCTCACTGTTTTCAGTGAAAATCACAAATGCTTTTGCAATGGTGCCTTTTGCATTCACCAGCCAGACCCTGGGAGAGCAGAAGTGAAGCCCAGGGCTGAGGCCCAGCTCAGGACTTCAGCCATGGGGCTGTTGTTCCTCTTGCTTCTCCAGGGGACAGAAGGTTGGTACTTAATGCATCCATCTGCACCAAAGGGCCAGCAATTAATTAATTCTGCAAGATAAATTGAAGTGGACAGAATTTCTAAATATTTTCTCCTCTCCTAAACTGGCCCATCTGCAAATAGTTTAACTTTTGACGGTTTAAAGGCAGCTTATGTCAAACCCTGGTGTCATTCTGCACCCCATTTCTTCCTCCAGGTGGGAGACCAGAAGAGAAGGGAAAGAAACTCATTTTTCCATGAGCTCTTCTGGAGAGACCCAAATTCACCATCCCCAACTCCAGCCACCACAGAACTTTATCTGACAGCCTGAACTCTAATCGCCTTTCACAGCAAACGGCAATCATACTTAGCACTGCTCCCCTCCCTTTTAAATCTGCTCTGATAGGAAACACACTGACAACTTTTCACTGCAGAAATTAAAGTGGATTTTTCTTGAACAAGGCCACCAGCCTGCACAGCCTTAATCCTTCCAACTCACATATGTCCTTGTAACTTGCACTGCTCTGAATCCAATTATGCCTCCTCAATCCATTAAAAAATATTTGAGGCTGTTGTGCAGGTTGCACAGAGCAGGAGTATCAGCTGAAGAGGCACAAACCCTGGTGTGTGAGCACTGAGGCTCTGCAGGCTTCCCTCTGCAGGTGTGCGTGAAGTGGGTTACAAGAAAAATTAAAGTGGCACAGAGTGACTTTCACAGAGTCCAGTGACTAGTTCACTCCAAACGATCCCAGTCTGGGCTCAAACAACAAGAAAATCCATACAGAGACAAGAACTGACACACAGCTGTTCGCAAACGCCTGACAGTCATTAGTTATCCATTAAAAGCTTTTAAAGTTCTCTTGCTCTGGCAGCATGCACAGCTAGGAACGCAGCCATGGAGCAGCAGAATAACCTGGAGCTGAGCAGTCAGAAGTGTCCACAAATCCAAACTGCACACACAGATTAAGCACCCGACTACCCAATGACTGACAGACAGAGCTGCGAGCAAAACAAGCTGACAACGTGTGCTGGGACACTGGCTACACTTCCACACAGGGACCTGTGGGGCTCCCAGCACATCGCGCTTTGCCAAATCCCATTGGATTTGACAGACAGACAACCCACATTTCACAGAAACCAAGCTCTTCCATTATCACCTTTGCTGCCCAGGGTCTCCTTGTCCTTTCCAGGCTGGCACAGTGCACAGCAGTTACACTCCAGCACTTCCAGGGCCACACTACAGATCGTGGGGTCCCCAGCTGCACCCCAAACTTACACTGCCACGACAGAAGTGGGATGGAAGCAACAAGCTAGATGCAAAAATAGCATGTGGCAGTTCGGCATTTGCACCTTAAAGATGAGTTTTTAGGTTTTCCACACCTGCCAACAACAGACAAATTCTGCAGATAACCCTCCTCTGAATATCTGGGTACGGACACACATCAGTACTTTATCTGAAAGCCAAGCAGACTGAATTTGATCAATAGCTATGCTTTTCTCCACCCCTTCAAGAACATGTAACTTCATAGCACCAAACGCCTATTGGAAGAGCAATTACCAGCAAAGTAATTTGGACCCTGTGGAGTCAAGTCTGCCAACTTACACGACTTGGCAATCTGGCTTGTTATCATCCCACATGATCGGAATTTATTTTAGAATTCAATGCCACATGCTGTGGGGTTTTTTATTCTCCCTTTTCTTCTTTTCCTCCCGCAAGTGACAAGCTACAGCCTAGGATTCAGAGGTCCTAATTCCAGTCACATCTCAAAGACATTTCCTGCACACCCTGGGGTCAAGGTCTTTGCAGACTAACTAATATTAGTCCTACCAACAGCATCCTGCAAACAATCCTCCTTTTTGAGTTTCTCAATCAAGACCGGAGCGAAAATTAAGAGCTACATTTACTCACTACTCACAACCAACCTTAACATCCCCACCCTCTTGCAAGGCACACCAACGCCGAGCTGCACCTGCGGTTAAATCCCGAGGGATTCAGCCTCAACTCCTGCACAGGGCGGGCGGCTCCAGGCTGGGCTACCACACCAGGTACCTTCAGCCAGGACCTGTTCTCCCAGGCTAAAAAAAGAGACTTTTCAGAGCCAGCTCTGGCCGGGAGGTGCCAGCTCGCTGCGCTGCGAAATGTCAGCCTTCAGCTCCGTGCCTCGCCCAGACAATTCCCTTTTCTTCTCCAGGGGAGGGAGAATCTGAACGCCTCTCCAAAGAAAGGGCCCGTGTCCCCCAGCGGAGAACGCATTTAGCGAGGCGCCGCTTCCTTCCCTGCGGCACCCAGGGACTCCTTCAGGGCCTGAAGCACCGGGCCGGGCACCGGCCTGACCCCGCACGGCCCCCGGGGGACGGGCACAGCGGGGCTGGCACCGGGGCAGCGCCCACCCCCGCCCGGGCCC
>NW_008236246.1:367887-368457 GCF_000691975.1 Corvus brachyrhynchos | reverse complement strand
GGGCGCGGTGGGCCCCCCGTGGGCGGCGGGTGCAGGACCTCCTGCAGCATCGCCGAGAGGAACCCTCCGGTGCAGAGGGAAATAAACAAGTGGGAAAGAAACAAGTGGGACGAAGAGGTTTCCCTTGTGGGTGTTTTCCCCTGGTCCCAGATTTGCTAGTGGAGTTCTGCCCCGCTGGGCACGGGGAGAGGGAGGGGAGCCTCAGCGGGTGCGGGCGCTGTGTTAGGGCTGTGCTTTGTGCCTCCCCTGGGGCTGCCAGAGCAGGGCTTGTGGAGAATTGAGGTGCGGAGGGGAGCAGGGCTGGCACAACGTGCGGGCTGCGGGAAGAACCTGCCGGGTCTGCACCCTGGGCACAGCCACGCAGGGTGCTGGAGGAGCATCCAGCTCTCTCCCTGAGATCCTGCGCACGGAGCTGAGCGCAAGGCTCCCGTGGACCGGGGCTGGGAACAGTTCTGCGAGGGCAGAGCCACTCTGTGTGGCGGCCGGCCGAGACGAGCAGAGGGTGCCCACCAGCCCAGCGTGGCGTGGGCACTGGTGGTGCCCGGCCCTGGGCAGGGCTCGTGGCTGTGC
>NW_008236246.1:362214-367696 GCF_000691975.1 Corvus brachyrhynchos | reverse complement strand
TGCTGCAGATTTGCTGCTTCTGCTCTGGGAAGCAGCAGCACAATGGGGCTGAAGGACAATTTGATCACAGAGTCAGCCCTGAGCCTTGGGACCCTCAGCCTAGGGCCTCCCCACTCCGCTGCCTACCAAGGAAAAACGGAAACTTGTTTTCAGTTCAGGGTCTCCCAGGTAGCTCTGAGCTGCCAATCTCTTCCTGAACCCTCAGAAATACCCACGTCATGGCTCAGTAGATGGAAAAGATAATGAGAGAACGTGAAGGAGAAGAAAAGCAACCCAAACCAAGACATACACAAAGAAACCCTCATTTGCCTGCACTGTCTGACATCCTGAAAATGCTCCAGGCTGTTTGCAGAGCCTCGATCAACCCCACCCAGCCCTGCTCTCCTGGCACACGTGTGTGTCTGTCTCAGCTAAGGCTACCGCTGGCAGCAGCGGTGGCACGAGCCCTGTGGCCATGGGAGCTGCAGAGGGGCTGAGCATCACCGACAGCGGGGACACAAAGGGGCACCCGTGACTGCCTGGTGTCAGGGCAGCTCTGTGCTCACCTGGGTCACAAGGATGGCCAGCATGTGGGGAGGCCACCAGGCCTTTTGACCTGAGGAGAGACCTCAGGTGTCTGTGTGCCTGGCACACTGCCCTCCAGCCAGCTCTCCTCACGGGCAGAGCACAGCACCGTGCACGGACTCCTGGTGCTGCCCTCCCAGAGGCTCTGAGTGAGCTGAGGCACCCCTTGGTGCTTTGGATTCTCCTCTCCCACGAGGACAGCACCAACTCCCTTTCCTGCTATCAAAACTGATAAAAGCAAGCAACAAGGACTTGTCTTTCTGACCATATCAGCAAAGGGAAATGCTGACAGCTGCCTTTGTTTCTACTCCTTTGTAGATGGTCCCTGCTGGGAGCAGGCAGGCTTGGCCAGGACCTTGGAGCCGTGCTCACCTCCCCTGTGTCTGTGCCAGCACAGCATCACACAGCGTGGCTGCAGCTCCCCCCTTCCCAGGGACCTGGGGAAGTGGCAATTCTGTGGGCTCAAACCCGTTGCAGCTGCTTTTGGGTGCCAGACACGTGCCTGCAGCAGGCAGCGAGCTCACAGCCTGGGTGCTGCCCGTGGGAGCGCTGAGATCTGGCAGCAAAGAGCACCAGGCACATAAAGACAGAGATGGTTTGGGTTTGGGGGTGGAGCCGAGAGCAGGGCTGTGCCCATGGCACAGCTTCCTGGGGAGAAGGGAGCGCTGGCTGGGCACAGGGCGGTGGTGGAGTTTCCATAATAACAAGGGAAAGATCAGAGGTGAAAAATGAACTGGCAAATGTGGACAGAAACAGCTGTCATGAATTTCTCTTTGTCCCACAGACACATGAAGGCATCACAGAACGTGCGTACGTGCCCTTTTTTCCTCTGCAAACACTGATGGAGCATGCAACAGAAATCTTCCCCTGGCACACACATACACACACACACTCTCCCTCTAATCCCTTTCCTGCTTGTATGTCAGAGGAAGCTATTTCTGGAACGTGAAATCTAGGTCAAAAAGAAGGAGAAAATCTGAAGGGAATGATAACAGTCCCTCCCAAAGGCCGTGTGGGGTCAGCTCAGGCCGATGGGATTAGCGAGGGGCCGCAGTGGTGCTTCACCCCTGGCTGGCAATGCCTCCTGGCCTGGTGTGAGCTCCCTGTGCCTTCCCATCGCTGCTGCTTCCCCACACAGGAGAGAAGGCCATGACAGCTGAGAGGAGTGCAACAGAAACTGCCTGCCTACACAGAGCCCGGGATCACGGCACACAGAGGAGGAGAAGGAGGAGGAAGATACACGACTTTCCCAGAAGCCGTGGAAACGTCCCACAGTGAGCCAGCCCCTGGGGACTGGGCCAGCACAATGAGGGGTGCAGGCACTTTGTCCATCCTCC
Source organism: Corvus brachyrhynchos (assembly GCF_000691975.1). NCBI lineage: Eukaryota > Metazoa > Chordata > Aves > Passeriformes > Corvidae > Corvus > Corvus brachyrhynchos. The sequence continues at coordinate 365,795 of NW_008236246.1, read as the reverse complement.
TAAGCACAGCCCTGCTGCCCCTGCAAGAGCATCAGTGCCAGGGGACTGGGCTGGCACCTGCCTTCTCCTGGGGCAGGGCAGGGTCCCCAGCAGAGCCATGGGCCCGGAAGCCAGCTCTCTAATTTAGTCATAAACAGGGAAACAAAAGCAATACAAAGAAGACAGGAAGCAGGTGAGAGGCAGAGGGCAGCTGTTCTGTCCTGACCTTTGGGAGTATCTCTCCCAGGTGGTGCTCTCCTGCCCAGCCTGGGCTTGGCAAGTTCTGGTATATGGATGGGCACAAGGTGTGTGCAGCCCTGGCCTCCCTGCAGCAGATCTGGACACAGGATAAGGAGCTGGACACCTGAGCTTTTTGGGAGCAGGATGCTCTGAGCAAGGGTGGTGTAACCAGATGGCACAAGGAGGACTGGGAAGAGCTTGGGTAGAACTGGCTCGGTGGGAGCTTTCCTGCTGTATTTGCTTGCTCACCTCTGCTTTCCTGTTTCCCCTGGACATCAAATATTCCACTCTGCATTACAAGCAGTCTATTAAACAAGCAATTCCCAGAGCTGCCTCTAATAAGCAGGAGCCGGGGCTGGGGAGCCCTTTGTGGTGCTCGGGAGCCGGCGCGGCTGTCACCGCACGCCTGGCAATTAGAGCAATAGGTTCCACTGGGGCTTTTGAGTCTCCGGCTGCGCAAGGCACAAAGCTTTGTTTAAGGCTGATCGAGGGCAGCTCATCATCTGTCTCGCTGGCTGTCAAATGGGAGCTAATTGCCTTGTAATGTGCCGGTGACACAGGCATCAGTGGGAGGAACTGGCGTGGCAGGGGTGTGACAGCTGTCAGGGCTCTCCCCCGTGCTCCCCACACAGCCGGCATGGAGCTTGCTGCCCCTCCTCCTGCCCTCTGACAGTGCCTGGATCCCTCTGCTTTAGCATCCAACCCCCACATGGCCCTCAAGAAACAAGAAGCCTGTGCTGGCCCCAGCACTGCTGCTGCTGGTGCCTCTTTAGGATGTGTCCCTACAGACACAAAAGCGTGGTGGTCCCCATTCCTCTGGGCTGGTGCACGGATGCTGGAGGAAGAAAGGCGTCCCTGGGATGTGTTTGGGTGAGGGCTCTTAATTGTGTCATCCCAGAGCCCTGCATGGAGCAGAGGCCATCAGTGACCATTACACCTGCAGGTGACAGTGCACCCACTTCTCCCTGTTGGTCCAGGCTGATGCCACCGAGCTGCCACCTGCTGCTTGGGAGGCCCTTCTCCTACACCACCAGCCACTCAGAGCCTCAGAGATGCACAGAAAAGGCCCTGGGGGTGCTGGATGACAGCAGCTGAAAATGCACAGGTGGGCAAGAGGCCAAGGGTGCCTGGCTTGTACCAGCCTTGGTGTGGCCAGCAGGACCAGGGCAGTGACTGTCCCCTGCGCTGGGCACTGGTGAGGTCACACCTCAAATCCTGTGTCCAGTTCTGGGACCCTTGTGACAAGAAAGACCTTGAGGGGCTGGAGCATGTCCAGGGAAGGAAACGGAGCTGGGGAAGGGGCTGGAGCACCAGGAGCAGCTGAGGGGCTCAGCCTTGAGAAAAGCAGCGCGGGGGGACCTCACTGTTTACAACTCCCTGACAGGAGGGGCAGCCAGGTGGGGATCTGGCTCTGCTCCCAGGTAACAAGGGGCAGGATGAGATGAAAGGGCCTCAAGTTGCACCAGGGGAGGTTTAGATTGGATATTTGGGAAAACCTCTTCATGGACAGGGCGGTCAGGCACTGGCACAGCTGCCCACAGCAGTGGTGGAGTCACCATCCCTGGGAAGTGTTCAAAAAACTCGTGGATATGGCACTTGGGGACATGGGTTAGTGGTGGGCTTTGCAGTGCTGGGTTAGCAGCTGGACTCAGTGGTCCCAGAGGGCTTTTCCAACCAAACTAATTCCATGATTTGCAGGGGAGCTGAGCCCAGATGGCTGATTAGGGGTGTGAGTGCTGTCCAGATGTGTCTCCTGCCTCCCACATCCTGTGCATGCACAACCACAGATGCTCCTCCCTGCTCCCCAACCCTCTGCCAAAACTCCTTCCCCCCACCAAGCCCCAGCAGCCAACGTGGAGGGCTGGGTGATGCTCTGGGAGCCAGCAGAACTGTGCAAGGTCATGTCAGAGAGGGGTGGCACCCATTTTGGAAGCCCCCTCTGTGCTGTGCCTGCTGCTGCTGCCCGGTGTCAGCCTGGAACTGGAAGCACTGAGCACAGCAGTGCTGAGCCAGCAAGGAGAGGGCTGTGGGACAGGGGCAGCCAGGTGGGAAGAGTGTGGGACAGAAGCAGAGTGGAGAGGGTGGCAGGAAGGAGGGACAGGGCTGAGCAAACAGCCCATTCATCCCAGGGGATCTCTTCCAGTTCCTGCCTCATCCTGTGGACCTTGACTGGGATGCCTCTGCAGCTGGGATGCCTCTGCAGGGAGATGTTAGGTCATGCCCATATCTCGGGGGGGAAGGCCTGGAGCCAGGCAGGAACGCTGCCGGTGCCCCCTCCCCACTGCCCACTCTGCCCAGAGCTGGGATGTGCCTGTCTCCCACTGACAGTCCACCCCAGTGCTCTGCCAGCTTTGCCCACAGCAGATGAGCTGAGGCTGCTCTGAACTCCCCTTGGTGCCAGAGCTGGCACCGTCCCGTTGGGCCTGACCCCGGCTTCCCCATGGGGACAGGACATGCTGCCTGCACAGACAGCCCTGGGCAGGTGCTGCATTCCTCCTGCCTGCTCTGGCATCTGCCTTGCTCCATGTACAGGCACTACCATGTCTGGGAACACCAAGGTATCACCTTTTCTAACCAGTTCCCAAAATTATCCCCAGGATGGCACCTCTCAGCTCCTCACACCTTGTGTTACACCTGAGCCTCACCTGGGGCTGGCCAGAGCCGGGAAGGGCACAGGCTGCCTTGGAGAAAATGATGCAAAGTGATGCAGATCAAGTGACCTGGAGCATCATGGAAATGCTGCCACAGCTCAGCACAGGGATGCTGGGGGCTCTGGGGCTTGGGAAGGCTTGTTAGTGCCTTGAAACTCAATGCAAGACCTGTTTGTACCCCAAAACTAGGGATGTTGGGGCCTCTCTATGTGTCATCACAGAGTCCCAGAATGGTTTGGGTTGAAAGGACCTTAAAGCTCATCCAGTCCCACCCCCTGCCATGGGCAGGGACACCTTCCACTGTCCCAGGCTGCTCCAAGCCCCATCCAGCCTGGCCTTGGACACTGCCAGGGATCCAGGGGCAGCCACAGCTGCTCTGGGCCACCCTGTGCAAGCACCTCACTAACCTCTAAGATCTTCCTGGAGCCTTCTCTTTTCCAGGTTGAACATTCCCACCTCTCTCAGCCTGGCTCTAGAGCAGTGGGCCTCCAGCCCTTGGAGCATCTCCGTGGCATCCTCTGGACTTGCTCCAGCAGCTCCATGTCTTTTTGTGCTGAGGGCCCCAGAGCCAGAGGCAGCTCTGCAGGAGGGGCCTCACGAGAGCAGAGCAGAGCAGGGGGAATTTGCTCCCTTGACCTGCTGGTCACACCTCCTTTGATGCAGCGCCCAGAGCCCGCCTGCCATTCCAGCACCCACATCAGCTGCTGCCCA
>NW_008236246.1:356468-361928 GCF_000691975.1 Corvus brachyrhynchos | reverse complement strand
CTGCACGGGGACAGGGGCAGCCCCAGTCAATCCCCGCCTGCGGCCGCCCTTCCCTTCCCTCCTGCTCCTCGCCCCCCGGCCGCTCCTGCGTGGTCCCGCTCACGGCAGCGGGACGGGAGGTGCAGTGGTCAGTGGTCAGCGGTCAGTAGTCAGTGGTCAGTGCTGCTGGGGCACAGGGTACCCGGGGCTCTCTGCTGAGAGAGGGAAGAGGGGCCCCTCCTTGGAGGTGAGACACCGGCACAGTGCCTGTGGAACACCCCCAGTCCTGCTGCTGAGAGCACGTGTGGCCAAAATCCCAGTCCAGCCTTTGCCAGGGCCCCTGTCCCAGCACAGCTGGGACACCCCAGCCTCAGGTGTGAGACCCACCAGGGCAGCTTGCTCCTCGGGGGACAACACTGGGAGACAGCAGGGAGAGGTGTGGGCTGGGGGACAGCCCCCACACTTGCCTTGGCTGGCTCTCGGAATCCATGCCAGCCCCATTCCTGGTGAGGGCCAGGAGAGAGCTTGGCTGTGGCCAGGGGGGAGCCCTGCCACTGCCCCCACCTCCCTGCCCCCTGCTCACAGCTCTGCCTCACTCTCCTGTGGCAGCTGCTGGGCAAACTTGGTCTTGGGAGAGGCTCAGCCAGGTCAAACCAGACCCAGCCCAGAGCAGACTGTTCTGAAATACAGGTGAGATGCTGAGACTGGCCCTGTTGCCCACATCCATCTCTCCTGGCCCTTTCTTTCTCCTGGCACTCAAGGACATTGCTTCTGCCCAGCATCTGAGTCCATGAGGTTTAGCTCAAGAAGTTCATCTGCTTTCCCCCTAAAACTGAAGGTCCCTAAGCCCCTGCTGGGCCGAGGACTCAAGCTCTCCAGCTGCCCTGCAGTGCCCAGGGCAGGAGTGCTGTCTCCTTCTCCTCCTCTTTTCCTTCTCCTGCTGCTGGCCTGGGCATGGGCTGACCCCAGAGCCTGCCTCACACCCTGCTGTGGGTGCCCAGGCTGGCCCCAGAAAGCTCCGTGAGGAAGGATGAGAGAAATGCCAGTGGGACAATACCTGCTCTCCATGGGTAAATATCTGAGGGATAAGTGAGGGGGGTCCAAAGATCTGGAAGAAAGAGTTGGAGAAGGTTAAAGGCTAAGAACAGGGGAGCCCCTCACACAGACAGTCACTGCACAGGGACCGAGGACAAGGGGAGCGGGGCGCCCATCCCCTGGGGCCGCTGCTGCTGACACTTCAGTACAAACTGCAGAGCTCGTAAGATGCCAAGCGAGGCCACACAGGCCCCTCAGACAGTGGCACGGACACGGCAAAGCTCCACAGGACACCTCAACCACGGGAGAAGCTGCTGAGCATTCGGCCTGCTGTGTGCACCATATATCCATGTATGCCCACAGGGGACACTGGGATCACACTGTGCTGGGACACCCCTCGGCACACAGGGGCAGCTGGACGAGGCAGCCGTGGCTCCCACGGAGCACCTCTGGGTAGCCCCCAGCGCTGGCGAGCACCTCACAGCCCACAGAGCCTGGGGCGTGGGCAGTCCGAGTGCTCCACGTGGGGGGAACTGTCCTTCAGCCTGCAGGGCTGGGCTGACCACCTCGCTGCTGTGTCCCCGCGCCAGAAGAAGCCACACAGAAGCTGTTCTGCCTCCCCAGCAGAGCAAAGCCACGGCAGACACTCGGCAGACGGACAGACCCCGACAGACACTGCCCTGCCGTGGGAGCACGGCCGCCGCCTCCTCCTCCTCTCCGCCCTCAGGGCTCTGCCTGGCACCACCTGCCCAGGATGACCCCCTCGGGAAGTTCTAAGTGTACCTGAGGAAAGAGGCTTGGCTCTGGGGATGGGCCTGGCCCTCTTGCACAGGGCACAGCTCACAGTGGGGCTTGGCAGTGTTGGGGTCACCAGCTCTGTCCCCCTTGGTGTGACAGGGGGTACTGACACACACACCTGCTGATCCCCGGACTGCCAGAGGGCTGCAAGGTGGAGCTGGAGGATTTGTTTGTCAGAGTTGAGGTGCTTCCATGTGGGAAGACACTGGGGTCTGGCTGGACACACAAGGAAGGTGTTGGAGGTCACACAAAAGTGAGGGCAGGGCAGGAACTACCTCTGGCACTGAGATGGATGAGACCAGCATGCACTGGCGGATGAACCAGCTCCATCCTGGATCAACAGACGTGCAGTTTGTGGGAGGCCTCTCAATCCCAACCAGCTGCAGCTGAACTCTCTGGTTTTCAGGGGACAGTGGCAGAGTGCATGTGATGGCAGCAGCCCCACATGTGAGTGGGTGCTGTGGCAGTCGGTGTGCCCTCAGTATCCCAGTGCCACCAGTCTGGCTCTGGGCTGGCTGCCTGGGCAGCTCCTGGCACATGATGGGCTACTCAGACCCTTCAGCTCCAAGTCCCTCCTGATGTCTCCATGGGGGTGCTGCACTCAGCTCCTGGAAGCAGCTCTAGACATGGATAGAGCACAGACCCAGTCTCCAGCAGAGACCTGGCTTCAGCACGGACTTCCATCCTGGATCAACAGACGTGCAGTTTGTGGGAGGCCTCTCAATCCCAACCAGCTGCAGCTGAACTCTCTGGTTTTCAGGGGACAGTGGCAGAGTGCATGTGATGGCAGCAGCCCCACATGTGAGTGGGTGCTGTGGCAGTCGGTGTGCCCTCAGTATCCCAGTGCCACCAGTCTGGCTCTGGGCTGGCTGCCTGGGCAGCTCCTGGCACATGATGGGCTACTCAGACCCTTCAGCTCCAAGTCCCTCCTGATGTCTCCATGGGGGTGCTGCACTCAGCTCCTGGAAGCAGCTCTAGACATGGATAGAGCACAGACCCAGTCTCCAGCAGAGACCTGGCTTCAGCACGGACTGACACGCAGAGGACAAGGCCACAACAGTCCTGACCCCGCTGTGCACTGACACACCCAGCACATTGCTGCTGCTGCACGAGGGACAGGACTGACCACAGGGAACAGCAATGCCCAGCAATGCCCCTGCTCCCCCCTGGCTCCCCTCCAAGGGCTCCCACCGCTCTGGGGCACCAGGAGACTCCAGCCAAGGGGCTCAGAGCCCCCCACACCTGGATGGGAACATGGGCAGGACATGCCCTTTTACCTCCCTCACTCTGGGGCTCCTGATGCCCACCCCGCTGCTGTGCCCCCCTGCACACACAGAGCAGCTGTGTGGGCACATGTCCCCATGCAGACACACAGGGACAGACGGGACAGAGGCCCAGGGTGACCGGGCTCGCTGGGCAAAGCTGTGGAGCCATTGCTGCCCCACGGTGAAAGGGCTGAGATGAGCACACGGGACCTCTGCAAAGGCTCGTCCCTGCACTGGTTATCTCCGGCCTGTGAGGCAGCTCCAGAGCAATCCCAGCCCTGAGGAGCTCCAGAGTAACCCACGACCACAGCATGGGGAGTTAGACCCATTTTGCATCGACTGCATCCCAAATGTTGGTCGGGGCATGAGCCCACCCTGTGGCAAGGGGTTTGCCACCCTCTGCTAGCACCTCACAGGCATCCTTGGCTTTGCCATGGGGCCCAGGAATATCCAAGAGAGACATCTCCAGCTGGCTGGCAGGACAGCCTCCCGAACTACGGGCACCTTGTTCCTGGGTCCAGTCTGCTGCATGAGGGGTGAGGTCCTGAGCTGAGCAGGGTGGCTGTCCCTGGTGACCCTGCAGGGTTCCAGGCTGCACACCACCAGGAGAGGTTGGCCCTGGCTCTGGACCCACCCAGTGGGCATGAGGGGCTTGCAGCAAGGTTGAACAGCCTTGCAGATGGTTCTGGGGGGTGACACAGTGAGACCCTGCACCCAGAGCAGCCCTGAGCTTCTCCCAGCGCTGTGGGGCCCCCTCTGGGCTACCATACCTGTGGCAGAGGGATTTTGGCTGCACCAGCAGTGTGAGAGGAGGCAAAGCTGCAGGAAGGAGGTCTAATAGGAATCCTGATTAAAGAGCTGGCCATGACACTTTGGTAAAGCTGCCAGGAACAGCCTGTGCAGTTCCTGGAGCACAGCCAGTGCCTTGTTTTGAAGAGGGAAGAAGATGCTCCTTCTCCCCTGAGCTGGCCTCCTCCCTCGCTGGCCGTGCCAGCACAGTGGGTCAGCACTTCAGCACCTCACCTGGTTGATGCAGCTGGACTCGTTGACACTGTCAGAGATCTGGTTGTATTCTTCCTCCCAGGTCGGGAACTTCGGAGGTAGGAGTATCTCGACAGAGTCCAGGCGGTCCAGGCTCCTGCCAGCAGAGAGAGGGTGTGAGGGTGTCCCCACGGCAGGGGCAGTGCTGGGGCAGTGCTGGAGCAGAGCCAGACCACCCCTGCCCACGGCCCCTCTGCCAGGCACAGGCAGCACGGAGACGATGCTGGGCACCGCGTCCACTGCCGGGCTCCTGGAGAAGGCAGCGCTTCCCCACCCTGCCGGCCGCTGGCTTGGGCGTGGCACACAGGGACAGGGCTGCGGGGTGCAGTGGAAGGAGAGGGGACAAGGTTTTGGGTTCTGCTGCCCCCAGGAATGCACTGCAGGTGTCAAGTCTGTCCAGCTGAGCCCCAGGGAGCATGTGGGATCTGTGCTGGCCTCCAGCCACAGCACCGCCTGCATTGCCGCAAAAGCAGGGAGAGGCAGGGTGAGAAATGACTTCTAATTTGTATTTTGTGAACTTTGCAACTGGAAACAACTGGAAGACACATATATTTACAATTGTATAGAGGAACCCAAAAGATTATCTGGAAGAAGTCCAGTGGGAACCTAGCTGGAATGACACTGCTGCACGAGCAGGGGATCAGTATTTCCAGTGCAGCTTTCCTGGGAGAAACTCTGCCACGAGGTCGTGGGGCACAGCAGCAGGCTCTGCACAGGAGGAGAGCAGGGCTCTCACTGAACCTGACCCAGCACAGCCCTCAGCTGAGACCAGGCACACGGGGCTGGGAGGGATGGGGAAGGATGGGGCTCCCCTGGGGCTCTGTCCCACCACGAGACCGTGTGTGAAGGAGTGCTGGTCACAGGCTGGGTGCACACGGTGGGGGACATCGTCAGCCCAGGACAGCTGTGGGGCCTCTCCCTCTGGAATTGCCTGTGATCCCAACAGAGGCCCTCATGGTGCCGCTTCCCCCACACCTGCCAGGGCCGTGGGTACAGAGGTCTGATCGTCACCTGCCTGGGGACAGCAGAGCTGAGGGCAGGGCACGCCCTGTGCAGCGCGTGGGCATCCCACAGGGACTCTGAAGTATCCATCCCGGGATGGGATGGGATGGGAGTGGGGAATTGTCCCTTCTACCAGGGGACATGGAGGGGACACCCAGGCCACGCGGGGACCAAGGGCCACGGGACACCCCTCGCCCTGTGCTCTCTGCTGACCGCCGGCTTTCCCTCGTGCTGAGGGTTTTGTCTGTGAGCGCGCCCCATGCGCCAGCCACGTCCGGGGGTGGGCAGCGTCCCTATGCCACCCACCGGCCTTCACCCCGCCTGCCCACGGGGAAACCGA
>NW_008236246.1:352319-355893 GCF_000691975.1 Corvus brachyrhynchos | reverse complement strand
CCGGTTCGGGCTCCGGTTCTGTCCCGGGCAGGGTCCCGCAGCGGAGCCCCCTCCGCCCCGCAGGGTTCTGCCCCGCAGAGCTCCTGTAGGGACGGGCCCTGCCCAGAGCCCCCCGCGGCCGCATCCCTGCGGTCCCGCCGCTCCCCAGACCATTCCCAGCATTGTCCCGGCTCTGGCTGCGCCCAGGGCTCAGGGCAGGCCACATCCCGGTGGACGTGGTCTGGATGGACAATGCCCAGGGCAGAAGGAGCCCCAGACTCTCTATGTGGTATTTTTCACCAGAGACCCCATGACCCCACTCTGCTCCCCTGAGGTGGATGTGAAGGCTCGGAACAGGGATGGATCCAGAACAGGCATTTCCAGGGCTCCCCAGAGCTGATTTTGTCACCATCTCCCAGCAGAAAGCAGCACCTGATGTCAGTGTGAAGGCTCTGTGAGGGGTCCCCACACTGCCTGCATCCCACTTCCCTCTGTGTGCTGGGCCTCAGCAGTTCACCCCCAGTGGCTCCTGCTCCTTCCTGTCCCTCCGAACCACTCACAGCCGCCGAAGCTGCAGCATTCGGAGCACTGACAGCCCCCAGGTACCTTGTCCCGGGATGTGCAGCAGCTGCTGAGGACAGAGCATCACTGCCCGGGTCACACAGAGCCCGTCCTGCAGGAGCCACCTCTGGCCCAGCAAAGCTCCTGCTCTGCTCCCCCGGCTTGGTCTGGTTCAAACCACTGTGAGTCTTCCTCCCTCGATACCTGGTGCCAAACCTCTCAGCTCCTCAGGATATCATCCAGCCCAATGTGCCAACCTTCTGGCTGGTCACAGGGTCCCTGGAAACCTCTGGAGCAGAGCAGCTCCAGGCATAGCCCCAGCGGGCCGAGTGCCCTCAGCCATGCCGGGTGAGCAGCTTCCAGGTCCAAGTGGCATCTTGGCATTGGGATCTCTGCATTCCCCCAGAGCAGAAGATGCTCAGAGAGGAAATCCCCACAGCTCCATCAGAGGAGTGCTCTCCCCATGGCTGAGGGGACAGGGACCTGGAGCAGCTCCTAACACCAGGGAGGGGAGCTCTCTCCATTCCTCTGCCACATCTTCTCCTGTCCCGCTTGTCTCCTCATCTCTCTGTTAGAGCTGGGGTGCAGGAGCCCTGCTGGGCTCTGATCCCACACGGGGCCTCTGTGGGGTGCTGCTGCTGGCCAGACCCCAAGGGCTGCTCCAGGATGGCCCTGAGGACCCGCGCAGAGCTCCCAGAGGAGCTCCAGCGTTACCTTTGTGTGGTGCTCTGCTCACTCAGGGACTGTTGGGTGGCCTTGAGGTAACTCTGCCTCCGAGCTGCAGTTTTCGGGGATGGTTTGGGGCTGGTTTCTGAGTCTTCACTGTCGTCATCCCCCATGGCTTTGATGTAACTCCCGCTCCGCATGCGCCGGCACGGGATCTCGCTGTCCTTGTCCCGGGACAGCGTGTTGTTCCACTCCCCCTGAGGCACCTGCAGGAGGAAGAGGAGTGTGAGCAGATGTGAGGGATGGCACACGCCCATGATCCTGGGACCTGTAGGATCATGGGGAACTGGGGACATTGCTGGACCTTCCCCTGAAATGTAGTGGGAATAAGCAACACAATTCCTTCACAGCCCTCCCTTACCAGTTCATGCCAGGCAGCCCTTGGCTTGGTGGCCTCTGTTTTAGCACATCACAGGCATTCCCCACCGCTGGACACCTCCATCCCAGACATGCTCCCACAGCCAGGACAAGCTGCACAACGCCAGGCATAACAGGGGGAGAGGGACAGTCTCACTGGGCCTGTGTGGGGCACTGGGACAGGGCTGGACGCGGCTGTTCATCGCACAGACCACGTCACTGAACATAAAGTGCTGTTGTGGAGCAGGGCTTGGGGGGTCAGAGCCCAGGCCTTCATGGGCTCTTTAAGGTTTCTGAGTTGAATGTGACTCTGAATGGCTGAAATTACTTTCTGGAACCAAGTCAGGCTCTCACAAGTCCCTCTAGAGCAGCTTGGGCACACAAACCTTTTGCTGGCCTCTCTGCAGAGAGATGAGCAGCACCTTGGGCATGAAAAGCACTTCTAACCCCACCAAGATGACAACTCCACAGTTAATTTAAAGCAGACATGGCCTCCTGTTCCCTCACTAGAGCTGATGGTCCCACGGGAGGCTTGAAGCACTGAGCAGCCACAGTAGCCACCACGTCGCCTGCCCATCCTGCGAAGGGTTTGTGGTTTGGGGATTGAGGCAGAGCCAAAGTGCCCAGGACTGACCAGGACAAGGCACATGTGGTGTGGGACAGGTCAGGAGAAAGATGGGGAAGCCCGAGTTTCCAGGAGCAAGCCTTGGCTTTGTGGCTCACTTGGATTGCAGCTGGCCTTTGTCCGGCCCTCGAGGACACGGCCGAGGAGCAGCCAGGCCAGACGTGAGGATGCAGCAGTGTCCATGCCAGTGCCAGTGCCAGGGCAGCCCAGACTGATCCAGCAGCAGCTGGGGATGCTGCAGGGAGCAGTGACAGGTCTTGTGCTGAGCACAGCTTGTGCTGAGGAGAGCGTCCATGCTGGCTGTGCTAAATGGAGCTGCTGGAGCTGCCCAGGGAGCCGTGGGACTGAGCAGCCACAGCTCACACAGGGCTCTGGGGACACAGGGCTGTGCTGCAGCTGCCATGAGCCACAGACGTGTGGTGCCTGTTCCATCCCTGCTCCCAGCAGGGCTCCCGTGGGAGCCAGAGCCAGTCTGGGGCTGTGTGTGATGCTGCTGGGGTGCAGCACCTTCAGGTGAGGCTCAGCTCTGCAGGCTGTGTCCAGGTCAGGCTCAATCCACACACCACAGCCGAGGGCTTTCTCCTGCCTGAAGGAGCAGAGGCTCAGCCCATGTCCCGCCAGCCTGCCCCATGTGTCCACTCTGGAACAGACCCCAAACCACCCTTGGGGCTGCTTTGGTGACAGGCCCCCGCCTGGAGTGCGCCCATGACCCAGCACCCACATTCCTGGGGGATGTGGATCGGAGCCAGGGCTGATCCAGGTGTGTGAGATCCAGCTGGGGACCGAAGTGGAGCGAGTCTTCCACATGAGGCACGCACACTGGCCAGGCCTCCCTGGCCCCACTTGCTGCTGGTGTGGATCTTGCCAGCCCTTTCCACTCTGCTCCTGCCATCTTCGTGCCTGGCCATGGCTCCCAGGCTGGCTGCTCACACAGCTGTCCAGCTCAGGGGCTGTGGGTGTCATCTGTCAGGTCCTTGTAAATAAATGCAAGAGCCGAGAACCCTTTCCCTGCCGGGTGTGAGTGCTGCCTCTGCCCCAGCCTCTGTCTGTACTGGTGGCCTTGAGGCCAGGAGGGGCCCTGCAGGCTGCAGCTGAGTCCTGCCACAGGAAGGATCCCACAGGTCACTGGGATGCCTGGCTCCGACCCTTTCTAAAGGAGACAGGGAGCCTGAGAATCACTTTCTTATCTGTCACCTTGGTGTCACGGCTGGCTGGAGACTGCATTTTACTGCCTGCCTTCTCCTCAAGGTGAGCTGCAGCTCCTGCCTGTGGGGTCTGGGGCCAGCATGGGGCTGGGGAAGGGCCCGGGCGGGGTGGGGGAGGGGG
>NW_008236246.1:349330-351909 GCF_000691975.1 Corvus brachyrhynchos | reverse complement strand
ACACCCACCTGTCCCTCTCCCAGGAACAGCCTCCCTGTGGCATCAGGACAGCGCCTGGTCCTGGCCAAGCTGCCTTAATCCTCCTTTCCCTGCCTCTCCTCTGCTTTGCGCCTTGGCAAGGCAGCAGGACACAGAGCTGCTCTCAAGGTGCTCCACATTCCAGTTCAGCAGCCAAGGGGAAGGAATTCACCCTCTGAATCCGCTGCCCCACTTTGGAGCGTGTCCCACCTCTGCCTGCACAGAGTCCGCCGGGACAGAGTGGGACGAGTGTCTGTAAGTGTCACACCCGCAAAGACAAGCAGGTGCCCTTGGGGACCCGCAAAAGCAGTACAGGTCCTTTGGGTGCTGTTCAGAGCCCTCTGGGGTGCTTCTCTGCAGGAGGATGTGAGGAGCCCGTCCCATAGTCTGAAGCTCTGCGATGGGGATGGCGAGCCCAGAGCAGCTTCTGTGATCAAGGACAGACTGGACAGTGGCCAGTGCAGCCCCTCGGTGGCAGCAGAGTTCCTGGCAGGTGACACCAGGGGCTCTGAGCACAGCCTGTGTGTCACGCCCAAGGGGGCATGAGGGCACCCAGAGCAGCTCCAGAGGCTCCTCACAGGCAGTGGGGCTCTGCTGCTGCCCTTCCTGCTGCTCTCCCAGGTGTGGCCCTGGCTCTGCCCATGGTGCTTTGGGTGGTGTGGAAGGGGGGGCACTAAGGGGATGCCCAGGTCTGGAGACTTCATGGGGACTTGGGGATGCACCTGCCCTGAGGCTGCACGGAGGTGAGGAGGGGGCAGCAGGGATGGTCTGCCAGGCTCCAGGACGTGGGTCCTTCCTTGTGCCCAGTCGTGGTCCATGCGGTGCCAAGCGGTGCAGGGATGTGGGATCCAGGCACGTGTCCATCCCTGGATCTGGGCTCCACTCAACCCTGCATTGTCCCCAAGGGCTGCCCAGTCACTGGCCAGCAGTGCCACCCAGGACAAAGAGGGGAAAGGGAAGGGGCACGGGGAAACGTCCCTTGGGCATCCCCCATCCCTGGAGCACGAACAGAGCGGGGACTGGGGGAAGGGGAAAGCTCCACTCCAGGCTCTGGCAGGAGCTGCGGCGCTCCCTCCGCTCGGGGCACGTCAGGGGGAAGAGACTCAAGGAGCAAACGGGGTTCCACCACACAAGTGCCAGCTCTGCCATGCAGCCCAGCCCCGCAAACACGGACATGCAGCACAGGAAGGCCCTGCTGAGCGCTCCAGGGGTGCATGGGCCATGCACAGGCTCCACTGCTGCGGGCACACCGCCAGGTCCTCGAGAAAGCAGGAGCCAGGCTGTCCCTCTGGCAGGGCACCCTCTGGGAAGGACCTGGGCTGTATTCCTGCCCCATGGCAGCTCGGCGGGGCTGGCGTGAGGCGCTCAGCATCGTGGAGCAGCTGGCACTGAACAGGCCACCCACTCTGGATTATGAATTATTGTCAGGGCTCCTGGGGGGTTAAGGATGCCCTGGTGTGGTCTGACTGTAGGTGGGGTTGGGGAGGCTGATCTGGATGATGCATCAGGTTAATGGTGACTGTTCCCTGGGAGCCCCCACACTGCCCGTCCCTTCGGTGCTGTCTGCGGATCCACAGCTCCTGCTCATTCCTGCCTGGGGCATCTCCCACCCCAAGGAGCTTCCCAGCCTCTTTCCTTGTGCTCTCAGCTGCATATGGGGCCCATGGAGACAGGGGGACAGGGGATGGGGAGCATGGCCTCCCTCCTTGGGGACTGTGCTCTAAGGGTGGAGCTGTGTCACCCTAGGGACTGATCCTGAGAGACCCCTACCCTGATGGGACAGGGCTGGGCCTGGAGATGGGTGATCACCAACTCCAACATCTGGGTATGGATGTTTCCAGGGCCTGGAAACATCACATGGACCCCCAACAGTTCCTGATGAATCCCCAAAATACCCAGACCCTTCAAATGGGGCAGGAGAGGTGAATAGCCCTGGGGGCTTACCCAGCCTGGAGGTTGCGGTGTCCTGTTTGTCTCCATCCCACTCCTCCTGCCCTCCCTCATGTCCCCTCACCACTGGGGCCCACTGGGCATTTCTGCGTGGCAGCTGCCCCCTCTGCAGCAGGGCAGGGCCCCTGTGCCCCCCCCAGGCACTGGGAAAGCAGATCCCTGCTGTTCCTCCCCACGGCACACGGGGGGAATGGGCTCGCCCTGTCCCCAGGTGTGACCGGGGACATGTGGCCTTGCAAAAGGACGTTTCCCACTCACAAGCTCCAGAGGTGACTTCTCCATCACCCTTCCTGTGCCCAGGAGGGGTTGGGATACAACAACCCCATCCTCCCATGAGGTGCCTGAGCCCTGTGCCCCGATTTTGGGGCTGGCACCGGACACCTGGGGACAAGGTGAGCCCAAGCACCTGTGACCTGTCGGCTTGTGGGGGCACCGGGCACTGTGTTTTCGGGGCTGGGTGCCCGGGGTCTTGGTTCTGGTGGTGAGCTGCTGGTGAACTGAGCCCAGGGGCTGCCCCAGGCACTGGGGATGTTGGTCACACCCCGGTGTCCCCCAGTGCCCCTCCAGCCATGCCCGTCGTGGCTGTGCGGCGGGACCCTGCCCCGCCTCAA
>NW_008236246.1:346245-349235 GCF_000691975.1 Corvus brachyrhynchos | reverse complement strand
CCTAACCCTAGCCCTAGGTCGCAGCCTATGAAAGAGCATTGGGCTTGTGCCCACAGCCCTGCGTCAGGCTGTCGAGAAACGGAGGCTCATTACATGGGGGGGAATGAGCAGGGCAGCCGTGCACCCCAGAGCCCAGGGGCTGTCGGGGCTGCCTGCCGGGCTCTGTGCTGCAGCCTGAGGGGAGCAGA
This sequence comes from Corvus brachyrhynchos, assembly GCF_000691975.1. Lineage (NCBI taxonomy): Eukaryota > Metazoa > Chordata > Aves > Passeriformes > Corvidae > Corvus > Corvus brachyrhynchos. The sequence goes on along the minus strand of NW_008236246.1, from coordinate 349,047 downwards.
GCCCTTGGAGAGCTTGGCTGCAGCTCTTTAACCTCAGATGCTTAACTGGAAGGAGGAGGGGCAAGGAAAAAGGAACCAGGCCAAGACGATTTTCCCTGCTGGTGTTCCTGATGCAGTCAGTTCAGTCCCGTGGAAATTTGATTTGCAGCCCCGGCCAGCAAGGTATTGGAAGCCGAGTGTGCTTCAATAATTCATCGCTTTTCAAAGCCTCTAAGCCCGCTGGGCACAGCCAGGGAAGCCCCTGGCACCTCTGCATTAAAAGGATGCTGGAGATTTACATACACAGACCAATCCCCTCCTCCCCCCACCCAGGCCTGGCTTATTTGTCTCCATTCCTCTCTCCAGGGCACAACCAGGTTCATGCCGTTCCAGCGCTGCTTTTGGAACCTGCCACAGCCCTGGAGCTGTCGGTGCCAGGGTTTCAAACCAGCATCAGCCATGCAGGCCATGCAAGCGGGGCTGGCAGTGTCCTGCTGCCCCAGCCCTGCCCCGCGGGCGAGCAGCGAGGCGCTGCCGGTCCTACCAGTGCTCCGGGGAAGCTGGGCAGAGTGGGGCTGACTGGGCACGCCGGCACATCCTTGCGATGCGTGGAGATAAGGGCTGAGTGTCAGTTAGTGCTGCTGACCTTCAGCCCCTGGGGGGTGGCACAGGGGTCTCCACGGGGGCCTGGCGAGCTGTGTCCGGTGTGAGAGGTGGCCCCTCAGCATTCCCGGCTGTGCGGGCACTTGGGAAACAGCCACATGTGGCAGCTACACCCCTGCCTGCCCAGGAGTGTCCCCCAGCACCTGCAGGGCCCGGGCAGGCAGTGGGGACACGTGGGGGGCCTGCAGGAGATGGGAACCCACCCAGCACAGGGGGTGGGGTGCCATGGCATGTCCCCTCCACCCCACATTGCCACTGTCCAGCACAGGGACTGGGGGTGCTGGGACAGCGCTGCAGCTGTGGGAGATGGACCCCATCAGCACCTGTGTCCCTGCAGGAGGAGTAGGGGTCTGTGCCCAGGGCCCTCCCCAGCCCTCTCCTGGCAGCGTGACCTGAGGTGGCAGCTGAACCATCTGGAGATGTTTGATAAGGTCACACGGGCGCCCACCGAGGGGATGTCCCTGAACTCCTGTGCTCTCCCTGCACGGAGCACCCCGTGTTCCCCCGCGGCACCCACCTGCAGGTAGTGGTAGGCCAAGTCCTGGTGGCAGGACTTGGATTTGAGCAAGGCTTTGTCGATGGTGGCGGAGGCCTTCTGGCACACCTCCCGGGCATGGCTGAGCGTCAGCGTGGACCAGGAGCCCCGCTTGATGTAGTTGGAGTCGTTGTTGATGGGGATATTGGTGCAAGGGGTGACCTTGAGGTCGTTATTGCTCTTGGAGGATTTCAGCATGTGCTCGCTGATGGTGTTGTAGGCGTGCATGAAGTACTTTGGCTGGCTGTGGTCGGGCTGCCGGCCCAGCGTCATCAGCCCCATGGGGTTGCGGTAGCTGCAGGTGTCGCTGTCCAGGTTGTCATCAGAGCTCCACCAGCCGGAGATGTTGGACCGGGTCCTGCGCTTGGGCTCGGAGGTCTTTGCCCGGTCCTTGCTCTTGCTCCTCCGGTTTTGCTTGGCGTCATCCGCCCCCTTCTTCCCGTTCACGTTGCCCTTGGTGGGGCCCTCCAGAGACTGGGACTTGGCAAAGAGCTTCTGCACGGAATGCACGAGGTGCCGGATGCGCCCCGGGCTCTCGCTCCGGTGCTTCGCGTCGCTCCGCTGGAACTGGAGGGTGCTGAAGCCGTCCCTGTGGATGGGCAGCTGCTTCTCAAACTGGTCGAGGAGGTTGGCAGGCAGGCGGTTGATCTTTGTGGCTTGGGCATGGCTCGGAAAAGGGTTGTCATCCGGGACCTCGAAGTGGGAGTTGTAATGGATGCGGGGGAAAGTGCTGCTGTTGGAGATCTGGTTGTTGAGCGGAAGGAGACAGTCCCCATGGACGGTGTTCTGGGCCGGGAATCGGGGGTCCATGGCGAAGGAGTCGGTGGGGCTGAGGAGATAAGGGTTCCTGTCCTGGGGGGCATAAAGAGAGTCTTGAGGGGAGTCCAGGTTTTCGGAGAGATGGCGGCTTCTGTTGTCTCCTAAGCCCTTCATGGTCCCAGGGCTTCCTAGACCATGGCTCAGGGACGGTGTGGTAGAGCCCTTGCAGACCTCCCTGCAGCTGGAGGAAGAGGACAGATGCTGAGAGCCCACGGGGAACCCCTCTGGCAGCCCACTCCTCAGCGGGAGCACATCCCCGTCCCCCTCTGAAAGCAAATGCCACCACGGGTAAGGGACAAAGGAGAGAAGCAGGATGGAAGAGGCAGGATGGGAAGGGAAGGGGTGTGAGACCAGGGGCTGGAGAGAGCAGGGCCCAGCAGAGGAGGAGGGGCAGGATTCACTTCCCACTGCAGCTGCAGCACTCGTGTGCCTCGGTGCCCGGCCACGGGCTGCTTCAACGCTGCTGCTGCTGCTCTGCTGCTGCACGGGGTTATTTAACAGCATCCCCTCCCCAGCAGCGTGACAGAGGCACTGCCAGCAGGGCCCTGCTCTGTCCCATCGGCTGAGGGGGCTGCAGGAAAGCCTGCTGTCAGAGCCCAGCAGCTCCTGGCTGAGCCCAGGCAGCCCAGAGCCGAGCACCCCAGCGCTGCAGGGTGCCCGGTGCTCCCGTGGTGGTGGATCCCGGGGCTGGCACCGCTCCCGCAGCTGTGCTAATGTGACACGATGGCAAACACCTCCTCTCCAGCCAGTGCTGCCTTCCTGGCAGGGTCTGCCCCGGAGCACCGTGTGTGAGCAGCTCACTAAGA
>NW_008236246.1:344875-346137 GCF_000691975.1 Corvus brachyrhynchos | reverse complement strand
GCCACCTGTGCCACCCTCCGAGCCAGCCCATCTGTCCCCTCTGCCACAGTGAGGGGCTGGTGTTTCAGCAGGTACAGATCCCTGCGGGGTGGTGGGAGGGCAGCTGGACAGAGGGATCCCCCGAGGGATCCTCACTGAACATCTCCCCAGTGGTCTTGCCCCATCCTGCTCGGTTCAGAGGGATCCTCATCTTCACTGTGTTATACAGGGGAAAATGACAAACCTTTTGGGTTTGCTTAAAAGAAAAATCAGTGTACATTTGTATGAGTTGAGCTGTCAATCAATAAGTTGACTTTCCATACTTGAAACCTACTTGAAATCACGGAGTGTATAAATGAACTCCTGTTACCTGCTAGTTTAGTTTCTTAGTTCCTTTTTTGGTTTAGTGTGAGTGTCACTTAAAAAAGAGAGTGACTTTTAACACATGCAGATGGCATGTCCCTGTGAGGAGCAGAGCTGGCAGTCTGTGCTCCTGGCCTCTCCCTTTCAGCCATGAATTGGTCTCCAGTCTTCTCGAGGAGTTTGTCCCCCAACGTTCAGCATGGCCAGCAAGGTGGTGTGGGAGTGGAGGCAGTGACCACTGCAGGGTGGCAGGAATCGAGAGGCTTGTCTTCCTTCCTCACTCAGGGAAAAATGTATTAATAATGAAAAGCAGCCAGAGATTTAAATAATTGTTTGGAAGCACAGAAAAAAAAAAGAAGTGGAATTTTTTCCATGGCTTGATGGGCTTTACAGTCTCCATTTAACTCTGTCGCTCCCAGGGGGTTGGCAGAGCCAAGCTGGGCTTTCTAAAGCTGCAGTGGGCACAGCCTGGGCTTCCCACCCTGCTCCGATGGGGACCCCACTGCCCCTCCCTGAGCCCTGCTCCCGAGGGTCCTGCCCACGCTGACCTCAGCCCACCTGCCCCGAGACACTGCCCACTGCCCTCTGCACTCATGGGAACTGCCCAGCACTGCTTCCTGGGCATCCAGGGGGCCCCACACCAGGCTTGCCCAGTCCTGACCCAAGCCCTGGAGTGGCCCCATGGGGCGGCTCCTCCTCCTGCTGCTGAGCTGCTCCAGCTGCCTTCACCTCCAAGCTGTGCCCTGCCCCATGGTCTGGGCTGTGGTGCCCTGGGGGCTAAGATTTGCCCCTCTCCACCACACAGACAGTGCCCAGGCATTTTGGGGATGGGGACATGGCCTGAGCTGGGAGATGTTGATACCAAACCTGAACTTTGTGCCCGAACACCAAATACAGCCTTAGCCTTGACTGGTGCCCAG
>NW_008236246.1:326122-344849 GCF_000691975.1 Corvus brachyrhynchos | reverse complement strand
CTGCTGTGCTCTGCAGCAGCAGCAGCCCCCCTGGAGCCCCCTGCCCATGGGACCCTCTGGGCTGGTGGAGCCGGGGTGGTGCTGGCTGGGAGGTGCCAGCAGGGAGGCTCAGGATGTGCCAGCTGGCACCCACAGCGCTCACAGAGTGGTGACAGAGAGCCGCAGGCGATGTTCCCAAAGGAAGCCCTCTGGGCACAAGGGAAGGTCAGGGTGTAGCACAGGCTCCAGGCTGAGCTACTGATCTGAATTCCAGGTGGCTTTGTATGGCCAAGCTCCACCTGCAAGCCTTGGAGGGGAAGCCCTGCAGGAGGCAGAAGCTCAAATCCTCCCTGAATACCACCCTGAAGTACCCAGGCTCAGCTCTGCCTGCCATGGTCACTCTCCCTTCCTTCTTTCCTTCTCCCAGCCCTGGAATCCCAGTAAAATCCTTCCCTTGGCCCAAGGCCATCCTGGCTCCGACAGCCCCTGTGCTTCTCCCATCACAGGAGTCAGGCTCCCTAAGGAGACACCACACCCTGATTGGATCACAAAGGGATGTCTCTGGATGTTGATCCTAAATCCATCCTTGCCTTCTGAGAGCAGTGGGTATTTGAAGCAGAAATCTCCTCCTAAGGCAGCCCGTGACTGCCTCGCGACAAAGCACCACTGCCTTGTGCTCACGGGGCTCCAGGTACACTCAAACTGCCTTAGAAATCAATAGAAAGAGGGAAATGAGATGAAATTCAAGAAAGGTAAATCAATGCCATGCAGTGAAGGTCTAGTGTGCACAGGAGGAGGAGAAGGGCCAGGGTCGGGCTGGCTCCGGGTGCTGGAGAGGCAGAGGGGCAGGGAGGAAACACTGAGGGGCTGGGGGATGAGTGGGAGAGGAGAGAAAGAGAAGGTTTTGGTGGGGCAGGGGCAGAAATGATGGGAAGGTGGGAGCAGGGGAGGGCAGGGAGCTCCCTCTCTCCCAGACTGGTTTCCCCCTGCCAAGGGGGGACACTGTATGGCAGAGTTCACTGCTCCCTTCTCCTGTGGGGCTGCCACAGGTCCTGATCCTCCTGCCTGTCCTGCCTGCTCCAGGATCCCTTCCCTTGCTGGCCAGGGAGGGGTGAGGTGCATCCCTGCTGCTGGGCATGTGCTGGTGCCCACCACGCTGTGTTTGCTGCCTCCTCTGTCAGCTGGTTTGCCTCTATGAGGGATTAAACTGTTTTCTTACATTTCAATTACTCTCTGCAATCCTTGGCACTTTCTTTAGACATGGGGTCAGGGAAGGGAAAAGTCCAACAAGATCTTCCGCACCATCTCTTAGATTTGGAAGGATGAAAAAAGCTTGAAACTAAATCTCTCAAATCCGTGATCAGACTGGGCAAGGGCTGTCTCCTAGGACAGCTGCCCAGTGTCCCCGCTGTGTCACCCAGCCCCAAGCCAGGCACCCCAGCAGGGGTGGTCAGCCCCGCCCCAGAGGGGGGCACCAGGGTCATGGCAGGAGAAGACCTGTGGAGCAGAGGGTCACAGCAGGGGCTGCCAGGGCCAGGACAGGACCCAGAGCCCATGGAAAGGGACTGGTTTAACCCCATTACCTGTCTTCCCCTCAGTCAGTTTTCTCAGACTGCCCTTCCTCTTCCCAGTGGCTTTGCTGATGCTCAGACGTCTTGGAAGCAAAGGGGATGAACTGGCCTGACCTGACCTGACCTGACCTGATTTACGGCACTTTTGTGTCCCAGACCCCAGCCAGAGGCAGCTTCCTCTTGGGCCTGGCTCACAGCCTGCAGGTTTGGATGGGCTGCACCCAGCCCACCTCCAGCAGCCCCTCTGGCAGCTCCAGACACCGGGCAGGGGCTGGGATCACAGAACAGAATTCCTGTGTGGTTTGGGTTGGAGGGACCTTAAAGCCCATCCAGTTCCACCCCCTGCCGTGGGCAGGGACCCTTCCCACTACACCTGGAAAGTTGCTCCAAGCCCCAACCAACCTGGCCTTGGACACCTCCAGGGATGGGTCTCCAGCCATGGCAGGGACCACTGGCTGTGATCAGCTTCTGTGCTGGGGCTCTGCACCACAGGGGAATTGGGCAAACTGATGCCACTGCCCACCCTGCCCCCTCCTCTTTAACTTCTGGGGTGGATGTGGGTTTCAGGAGATGTTGCCCTATTTCTATTGTCCTAAATGTTGCAAGTCCACCTTAGATCAGCTTATCCCGAGGGCACAGATAACAGGGCAGACTCCCTGCCCCCTCTCAGCAAGGAGGGAACAGCAGGAGGAGTCCCACAGCCACACCCCACTGCTGTCTGCTTCCATCTGTTCCAGGAGCCCTCTTTGCAGCTGGCTGGCATTTGCCAGCCCAATCCATGGCAGAGGCCCTGGGCAGGGCTCAGTCCTTCTCACCAAGCCTGGCAGATCCCAGGGAGCTCTGAGAGCACCCCACACTCATCCAGATTTCTGCTCCTTGTACGTGCACACTGGGACCGTAGCCAGAAGTGTTCCACAGGCATGTGGATGTGGCACCTGGGGACATGGTTTAGGGGTGAATGTGGCAGTGCTGGGTCAATGGCTGGACTCCATGGAGCCTTTTTCAACCTCACCGAGCCCATGGGGGCAAACACAGCTCTGTGTGGCTGTGGGGGTGTGTGTGACACAGTGCTGTGTGTGACATGCCCAGCTGTGTGGGCTGTGGGGGTGCACCTGTCACTGGGGTGCCCTGGGTGTTACAGGGCTCCTGCAGGACTGGGGAGCACTGGGCTGGTGGCTCATTCCACCCGCCACGGGCAGCTCTGTGCTCCTCCCTCCCTGCCTTTTCCCCTGCCCTTGGCACACACGTGCCATGCAAGGGCTCCCTGTCCCCTCCCTGGCCACCCGGCTCTGCTGCTGCGGCTGAGCAATGCCTTGACCCAGAAAAGGGCACTTGAAGAGCTCTCCAAGTGGTGCTGAGGCCCTGGCACAGGGTGGCCCAGAGCAGCTGTGGCTGCCTCTGGATCCCTGGAAGTGTCCAAGGCCAGGCTGGACAGGGCTTGGAGCAGCCTGGGACAGTGGGAGGTGTCCCTGCCCATGGCAGGGGGTGGGACTGGATGAGCTTTAAGGTCCCTTCCAGCCCAAATCATTCCAGAATTCTCTGGATCCCCGATTCCATGTCCTGCTGAGGCAGGGCTGGCCAGGAGCCACTTGGGTGATGCTCGGGAGAGGCTGGCAGCACACCAGGAGAAGCAGCAGCCTGTGAAATGGGACTGCTCAGAGCACACAACCTCCAGGAGGAAGCCACCCCTGGACTGATGGGGCTGAGGGCACCCTTTGGGGTCAGCTGGTCCTGCCCTCTGCCCATCAACTCTTCCAGGGCTCCACGTCCCCCAGGCTCCCACGCAAACCCTGGCCCAGCCACCCAGGCTGGCTGCAAACACAGAGGCGGCTTTTATATCTGGAACCAGCAGCACGATAATAACGGGCTGGAATCGGGAGAGATGATTGGCAACCTGCAGGGGGAAAATGCCTCCCCTCTCCCTGCTGCAAGGAGCTGAAAGGATTTGTGTGCTGTGGTGTAGGTGACGTGGGCCTGCCCACATGCTCGGAGTCAAACGTTCCCTGAATTAGCAGGAGCTCTGGATGTGGCGCTGGCGGGGGGGCCGCCGGCTGCCAGAGCCCTGCATTAATGATGATTCAGAGTTCACAATCTGATCATGGCCGATAAAAATAGCTGGCTCCTGCTCGGAACAGTTCATTACACAACAGAACCTCCTCCCGCCACGCTGCTCCCGCCGCTGGCCCGGCAGCTCCATCCCGGGGCAGAGCCCATCCCCAGGGATGAGCAGGAGCAAGGTGCCCATCCTGGGATGGAGGCAGGGGCTCCTGAGCAGGAGTTAATGCCACCCACCGTGACAGTGTCACCAGGGGAACCCGGCACTCACTGCACAGCAGTGCAGGGGACAGCGGCTTCCAGCACGCCAGGTGTGCCACCTATTTGGGATCCGTCCTTAGGAGATGGGGAATCCTCTAGAGCCTGCCCATTGCCTAGGGATGTCCCAGGGCTCACCCAGCCCATCCTCACCGCCCTGCCAGGCGGCCATCACCAGGTGAAGCACAGCCCCGCTGGTAGCTGAGCTGGGTAGAGTCCGATCCCTCGGCCGTGTCCCTGGGGAAGGATTTTCCCACATCCCTCCTCACGTGGGAATAAATGGCTGGTGCCCTTCGAGTGTGGGATCTGCACACAGCTCCTGAGGCCCCACAGGAGTCAACACCAGGGGTCTCCTGCTTGTTCTTCAGGCCAAGGGGTGTCTCTGCCCACTGGTGCACACTGGGGTGATGAGAGGGACAGGATCTGACTGGCACCATCCCAAAATGACAAGGAATAATTTATCTTACCTTAAGAGCTCTGAATACTACTTTTTTTTTTTTTTTAATCGGCCAGCAAAACCAAACTCTGTGAAAGTCAAGGGCTGTGATATGACAGAGATTTTTGACTTCAGGTGTTGTCTAAGCTGGAGGAGCAGATGAACTCCTGAGAGAGACGGAGAACTTATTTCCACGTAGATGTCACGGGTAATATAATCAACTCTCCAGGGAGCAAAACTCCAGAAATTCTGCAACCTATTTGTCTGTCCCTAAATAGAAGTTCCTCAAAGTTCTCCGTGAGATGGGATTTGCTGTGAAGCAGGAAATGCAAAGCATTAAGTAGGTCAAATGAGGCAAATGAGACAGGTAAGAAAGGGAATTTTCAGGGAGAGAGCAGGACAGCTGATGAGGTGGCTGGAGTGGAAGGAGCAGGGCAGGGAGCTGGACTGCTGTCTTTGAAACCCACCTGCAGCCCCTGCTGCCCTGCAGAGCACTCGGGGCACAGGCTGGTGACCACATGGGCCATGTTCCAGCTTGGCTGGAAAAGCAGCTGATGAGAACATTCTGGCCCAAAGCTGACCTGCTCTGGCCAGTGCTGTTCAAGGGGTCTGGCGGGGGTGAGGCAGTGTCTGCACAGCCCCCATGGAGCGAGCGTGGGGTGCAAAGCCCTGGATGCAAAGCCCGGAACACGGCTGCCCTTGGCCTGCCTCTGCCCTGACTCGCAGGGAGGGAGGTGCTCCCCCCTGCACCGAACCCTTGTGACCCAGGCAGCGGCAGAGACTCTGCCTGGCCTGTGCTGCCACCCTGCCCAAAGCCCATCACAGAGAGCCCTCCTGCCTCTCTGTGCTGCCAGAGCCATCAGCAGCCCCAGCACCACGGCCTCAGTGCCCCTCCCAGGGCACAAAGACCACGCTGAGGAGGAGGAGGAAGTTCAGCCTGGAGAGGAGGAGACTGAGGTCAAACTTCACTGGAGCCTTCACGAGCGGAAGGCGCTGAGCTCTGCTCTGTGTGAGCAGTGACAGGAGCCAGGGAACGGCTGGAGCTGTGTCAGGGGAGGGTCAGGCTGGACGTCAGGGGAGGGTCAGGCTGGACATCAGGAAAAGGTTCCTCATCCAGAGGCTGCTGGGCACTGCCCAGGCTCTCCAGGGAATGGGCATGGCCCTGAGGCTGCCAGAGCTCCAGGAGCGTTTGGACACCACACCCAGGCCCAGGGTGGGACTGTCGGGGTGTCTGTGCAGGGCCAGAGTTGGATCCATGATCCTTGTGGGTCCCTTCCAACTGAGCACTCTCCATGATTCCCTGTCTCCTTGCCCTGTTTGTGGCAGAGCAGTCCCAGGATGCTCTGAACGGCCGTGGCTGTCACTGCTGCACCACCAGCTCTCTGCAGCTGAGCAAGGACGCTGCTTTGCTCCAGGACAGATGTTCCCGTGTCCTAAATGTCCGCAGGGAGCCAGGCAGGGCCCTGCCCGCACTCGGGATACGGGATGGAGATGCTCTTTGGCACTGGGTTTGCTCAGTGCCTCAGACAAAGCAGCTCCTGTTGCCTGAGGGTCCCGGAGCAAAGAGGAGCAGGTGGGCAAAGCCAGCAGCTCCCTCTGCCATCCCTTCGGAGCCCAGGCTGGGCCCGTGCGCAGCTCCTGCGTGCTCGGAGCTCGGGAACACTTCCTTTGTCTCAAAGTGGGTCAGGCGGAGGCGTGACGTTACTATAGCAATGGGCAGGAGATTTCATAACTTTATTTTGCGAGGGGTGTGTTGCAGGATTCGCCGGGAGATGGAGGGAGGGTTGTCATTGCATCACCCTCGCAGCGTCCCTTTCCCAGCCCGCTCCTGCAGGAGCCCCCCCGGCCGGGTCTGTCCCCCCAGCCCCCTCGGGAGTCCCAAAGCCCCCCTGGGCCACCCCGTACCTCTCACAGCTTGCTGGGCTCGGGGTCTAGGCCAGACTCAGCATCCTGTGCACCGTGTGTCCCTCTGGGCTCCAGGGCTGTCCCTCATGAAGACCTGCGGGGCAGAGACAGAAGGGGACATGTCCTCAGGTCACAGGGGTCAGAGAGGGATCCTCCCGACCCACAACCCCGATGCTGCAAAGCCTCGCCAGCTCTGCCCGACACCCAGGCTGTGCCCAGCAAGGGGCAGACGGCAGACAGCGAGGCAGAGGCAGTGCCACGGGACAGGGAGAGATGTGGGAGTGGGTCCTGTGTCCCTCTGGGTGGCACGTGGACTGAGAGGATGAGCTGGAGATCAGCCAGGCGGGGAGGAGAACATCCCAAATGCTCCTTGCTGGGGGCTCAGGGCTGGGCAGAGCCCCTTTGCGGCAAAGGGCTCTTAGTCTTTCCTTGTTTCTTTATCATGGAATAGCCCCCTGCAGTCAGGAGCCGCTGACCTGGGCAGGGGGGTCACCCTCTGTGCCTCACCCTGTGGGCTGTCCCCTTTGGGCTGAGCCCACGGAGGCAGGAAGGACAATCCTGGGGACAACCTGGCAGCCTCTGGTGTTGCCCTTGCTGTGTCCCAGCCACGCATCTGTCAGAGCCCGCTCGGACTCTGCCCTGCCAGCGCTGCTCACGGCAGCTCCCCCCAAACCCCTCCCATCTGGGCACTGGGTGCAGCTGAACCTCCTTCCCTGCCACCCAACCACTGGAAAAATGCTCCCTCTTGGAAAGCCGGGTAAATAAATACGGGGAAAAACTCCAGTGTTTCTTAGCGTCCTCAAAACCCTACTGACCACACAGCGAGCACAGCCTGGGTTATCTAATCAGTGGCGTTAAATACTGCTCGGGGTTTGCATCGATGAACATGCCAGGCTGGTTTGTGTGCACACCCAGCCTGTCTGCCCTGCACTGGGAGCTGCTGGGGCAAGCTGGGCAACTCCTGCTGCAGGGAAGCAAGGGGTGGGAATGGCACGGGAACCAGACAAGGAAACAGCCTTCCTAGGACAGCTTTTTCATTCCTAGTTGAATGGAGGAGGCCATCTGGGCTTGAGAAGGTCTGTGAGAGCTCAAAGAGGGGTGAAAATAGGTGAACCCCAGTTTCTTGGCTCGGATGGAAGTCTGGGACAAGGATACAAACCTCGGCAATTTTCTAGGAAAGCCAGAGCTGGGTGCTGGGCTTGATTCCCACCCTGGTGATGCAGAAGATGATCAAACTGGTGCCCAGAGATGAGGCAGCAGCTCTTTGTCCCCAGAATGGAGAGATGGGCACTGCAGTGCCCCTGAGACCCCGCTCTGCCACCTGCTACCACCCAGCAAGAGGGGCTTTATCCCCAGGTAGCTCCCGCCTGGGGGGTCACACACATCCCGGGTGCCTGGTTATGGCACAGGCACTGTGTTCTCTCAGACACACCCCACAGCCCTCCGAGAACCTGTCCCAAGGAAGCAAAGACTGGACAGGTGGAGAGGCACAGTGCAGGCAGAGAGTAAGAGGTCAGTGTTCCCTGCAAGGCCCTCACGAGGGATATCCCAACAACAGGAGAATGGAAAGCCTGGGCAGCTCAGCAGACTGGCCTCCTAAATTGGGTACAAACCCTCCTCACCGTCCCACCAGCCCCGTCCCCAGTGCTGCAGAGGGGATTGTTAAAGCAAAGGCACGTGTCCTGGGACAGCCAGGCAAGGCAGTCACACCTGTCCCCAGAGTTCCCCTGTCCCCACACCAGAACAGCCCTGTGGTGAGGGAGCTGGGAGCTGCTGGGAGCTGGGCTGTGGAGCCGGAGCCCGAGGCTGAGACAGAGGTGACGCACATGTGGCTTCACCCAGCCTGGGAGGCCTCTGCTGTGGCCCAAGGGACACCTCCCCACCCCAAACCCAGACACTGCTGGGCTCAGGGGTATCCCTGCGGTGGCAGGCACTGCTCTGTGTGACTGTGCCAGGATGAGCTGTGGCAGGGCCAGGTGCCACTGACTGCACTGCACTGGCACTGCACTGCCACCACCCTGCCCTCTCGCAGCCCTCTCCATGGGACAGGGAATTCCAGCTCCTGTGGGCTGGTTTGGGTCCACGATCCAGACAGCAGAGCCACAAGCACAGCCAGGATCCACGGCCAGTGCTACCTCCAGTGCCAGCACCCACTTGTCTCTGTCACCCGCTGTCGCTGCCCTGCTCTACTGCCACCAGTGCTGGCATGGAGGGCAGCACCCTGGAGCCCCTGAAGGCCACCATGGAAGCCACCAGCATCTTCTAGGAATGCCCCCAGCACCCTCCTGGGTGCGCAGGTACCACCACAAGCACCCAGCACCCTGTAGCTACTGGGATGGAAGTGCCTGTCCAGTGCTGCCGTCACCCACCGTGCCTGTGCCTGTCACCAGCACTCCAAGGGTGCCCCAGGCCCCCAGGCACAGCCCAATCCTGGCACCCCTTGGCACATCCGATGGGTGGGAGGAGCAGTGCCCAGGTGCCTCCCGTCACCCAGCAGGTTCCTCCAACTAAGCAAGGCCATTGAAGCTCTGGAGGGAGAAGCGTTTTGGTGTGGAACACTGTTTTTCTCTTTGCATGCTGCTCTCACACTGAGAAAATGGCACCGTAATTGCTTTTAATTAATATCAGCATCAACGCCCAAGGAAATGCAAATGAACAATTGTGTCACCAGCACAGGCACCTGATGTTACCCACCAGCCAGACACCTCCATCATCCTCCTCTCCCTGCCTCCATCATCCCTCTCTCCCTGCCTCCATCGTCCCCCTCTCCCTGACACTCTCAGGAGCAGGATGCTCACGGCTGTGCTGGGAGGGGGTGGGATGGAGCTGCTGCAGGGAAGGACAGGACAGGGGCTGTAAGCTCAGGGAAGGGGACTGCAGACCAAGGGAAGGGTGGGGAGCAGGGGCCAAGCTGGGGCCCTGATTTTCCAGGCAATGAGGGCACAGGATGCCAGAGGAAGCAGCCAAGGGTCCATCCAGGACCTCCTGCTCCCTGCTCAGGAGTGTCTTGCTGATGAACTGATGTCCCTTCAAGACAATTTTGGTGAACGGGGTCTCAGATGCTCTGCAGCCAAACCTCACTGGAGAATCAGCTGGTGATTATTGTCCTCTTGGCCTAGGGAGGAGGCCACAGCCTGCCCTGCTGCAGCCTGGGTGGTTCTGTGGGGCTGGAGAAGGCCTTGAAGGGATGGATCTGGTGCTCCTGATCCCACCTCAGAGGTGGCTGCAGGTCAGGGATGAAATATGAATTATCCAGTGTCTGCTGGGGCCTCCTGAGGAAGGTGATGAGGTTTCAGCCGAGTGAGCAGATGAGGAGGGCAGGGAGGTCCTTCCCCTCCTGCCACTCCAAGGCCACACTGGTGTGGTCAGAGCCGGAGCAGAGCAAGGCCAGCAGAGCTGGGTGGGTGCAGGTGGTGCTGGGATCTAATTCTGGGGAAAATCCTGTGAAATGTTCCAGGCTCCAGCAGCAGCAGTTTGGGCTGGTTTCTGTGAGAAGAGAGGTCCCTCCCAGGCTGGGCCCTCACCTCCTGCTCCTTCCTGCTTCTCCTCCAGACTTGGAAGAGCCTCAGCAAACCACCCACAGCTGCTTTTGGTAAACCTGAGAGGAGATGAAGGGAACAAGCACAGTGACCTGGCAGCCAGCCCGGTGCTGGATCCAGAGCTCTGGGAGAAGGCTGTGAGTCCCTGTGAGATCCCACGAGCACAGCAGGGATGCTGCAGGGATGGGGGATGAGCAGGTCTGGCACAGGGGCAGAGAGGAGAGGGCGAGGAGCAGAGCACAGCCCCACAGGCAGGTGCCCAGCCATGGCAAGGGCTACTGAACACAGGGCTCCTTCTTCTGCTGTCACCCCTCCTGCTGTCACCCCTCCTGCTCTCGTGCCTGAACTCCTTCTAGCACCTGGATGTACAGACTCTAAGATCAGGTACAGACACTGCCAGCCCTTCTGAAACAGGCCATAACATCACAGTGTTAAAATCCAGCAAGAGAACTAAGGGAAATAAATAAATGTGGGCTCTGGTACCTCTAACCTCTGCACTGTTTCTCTGGGTAAAACAAACACATTCAGCTCATTTGGGAGTCCCAGAATCACCCGTTACACAGAGGATGTCTGGGGGCTGAGCTGGCAGCAGCACCTCCAGGGAAGGACAAGAGGCTGCTATGGATAGAGGGGAGAGCACAGCTGAGATATGGCTGAGCACGAGGGGAGACATTTGTAGCCAGGATTAAGATCCTTCTGAGGAGGCATGAAAGGAAAACTACGTGTGTGAAAACAGCAGAGGGAACAATTGAGCAAAGGTGGGAAGAGTGGGAAGTCCTGCTGAGCTGTGAGGAAGGTGCTCCCTCCCCAAGGCCAGAAGGCTCCCACGCAGATGCTTTGTCATCAGGGTCCTGTTGGGGCATGGGAGCAGGAAACGAGGTTATGGCACATGGAATGGGCTGCTCCTCTCCCTGCTCCCCTGACGGGAGCGTGTCCTGAACACAAGGACAACATCCACTGATCCTGCCTGAGATGGAAGGTGAAGTCAGCAAGAAGCTGAGGCAAAAGATCCACCCTCATGACTCCCAGAGGACAAACCCCACATCACTGTCAGCTGAGAGGGCCCTAACAGTGGCACTCCTTTATACACAGGGAGACCTGCCAGACCTTGGAGGCATCTTCTGAAGCAGAAAGACTTTGCAGAGAGTGACTCTGAGTGCCTGAAATCTGTTTCATTTGAAAGAAACATCACCCTCCCTTCTGCTAAGATCTTATATTAAATTTGCTGCCACTGATTTACTACATAAAGACAGAGATAACCTCTGCTCGACTCAACTGGTTCAGATCACATATTAGATGAAGTTGTTTCACTGGAAGAGTGGTCAGGCACAGGAACAAGTTGCCAGGGATGTGGTGGGGAAGTGTTGAAGAGCCACCCGGGTGTGGCACTTGGGGACACGATTTAGGGGTGTCTATGGTGGGACTAGGTTGATGGTTGGACTTGGTGGTCTTGAGGATTCTGTGACCTGAGATGGGAGCGTGGCCAGGCCAGCAGCTCCGGAGGGCAGGGGAGGGCACTGTGGGAGGGGTTACCCGTTCTTGGCATGGGAACAGCAGCAAACAGCCCCGAGATTCCCGGTGCAGGGATGGGGGAAGGAGCTGGGGGAGCAGAACTGAACTGAGCCTCTCCCTGCAGGCAGCGGGGGAACTGTGCCCCGGCAGGGAGGAGAGATGCTCCTACTGGGGGACTCCAGTGGGGTGGCACGTCCCCTCCTCAGGGCCCATCGTGAGGTGTGTGTAAAGCTGGGCAGCCTGGATGGTGAGGAGGGACTGTGCACTGACACCACACCCCGTGGACAGGAGCAACCAGTGACAGGGCAGGGCACAGCTGGGGCACAGCTGGCAGGGGCTGCGGGGACCTGTGAGAAGCTTCCTGTGGTGGAAGCCTTTCCTCTGAGGCCATGGGGGTGTGGGACAGACCCGACAGGACCTGAAACAGTGAGGGAGAAGGGCAAGCAGGAGGGACTGGGAGCTTTCATCTGCATGACATTGTGATGTAGAGAACAAAACTGGTCCAGACAAGGCACTTGGAGAGAAGAAATTCTCAAAGTGCCTTCACTCCGCTGCCAGGGAGCCTGGATGACACACTCTGCTCACATATGGACATGGATTTGACCGAGTTGTGCTCCCAAAATCTGGCTGGGAGCGTCACATAATTGGAGTGTTACAACCAGCAAATGTTAAAATCAACAACTTCAGGGAGGAATGAGGGCGCAAAGGGACATCAGATGTCACGGCAGGCAAGGTCAGCAGTTTGAGTCATACCCACCTGTAAAGCTCTCAGATCTGTCCCAGCAGAGGCAGCAGAAGGTGCAGAATGCACAGGGCCCTCCCCAGCCTGGCAGCTGCTCTGCTGTGATCTGTGATCTGCAGGGAAAACGCGTTCCCTTGCTATGGGAGAGAGCTGTGCCGAGCACTGCATCCCAGCGTGAGCCCAGGATGGAGGTGCAGGACACGGTGGCTCAACAGCTGGACACATCTGTACAGAATGATGGCTAAAGCGAGACCCTGCCTCAGTCAGGGAAGGCAGCAGGAGCAGGGCTCTGTGGCACCCACGGTGTCTTACCAGAAAAGAGTCTGTTTACGGCAGCTTGGTGTCTGGGAGGATGCTCATAGAACCAGGGAGCCATTAAAACTGGAACAGCCCTCTGAGATCATCAAGTCCAACCCTTCACCCAGCACTGCCAGGTCCACCACTATGCCACGTCCCCAGGTGCCACATCCACATGTTTTTTGAACGCTTCCAGGGATGGTAACTCCACCACTGCCCTGAGCAGCTGTGCCAGTGCCTCACTCCCCTTGCTGTGAAGAAATTTCCCCTAATATCCAGCCTGAGTGACTGTGGAAAAGAATGGAGGCGCATTGACCCAAAGCCAGAGAAAGGCTGATTTCCAGTCCTACAGCTGCGCTCACACCCAGCCACCGATGGTCACTGGCTCTGCTGGCTCCTACTCCAGCAAAGCCAGGGCACACAGGGCTGGGCCAGCCAGCCTGAGCTGGAATGTGGCTGCAGAGTGAGGAGCAGGCCAGAGGTGCTGGCTCAGAGCCACCTCCTGTGTCCCAGCCTGTCCCCAGCCTGTCCCCAGCCTGCAGCCTGGCACAATCTGTCCTCACCAGGGAACCCCGGATCCTGCCTGGGGTCGGGAGGGGGACAGGCTGCAAAGTGCCCATGTCCTGACCGTGCTGGGAACCCAGCTGCTCTCCTCTGGCAGGAACACCTGAAGGATCTGTCCTCACTCCCTGTCCCCGACACTGCCTGTCTGCTGACAAGGGCCAAAGGGCAGATCTCTCACTGAGGCTGGGCACAGCCTGACATGGCCACACCAAATTCAGCAAAAAATCCCTAAACCAGGTCAGCCACACCACCACGGCTGTCAGAAAGCCTGACACCCGCCAGCACCCGGTGGTGTAGTTCTGCTGAGAAGCCCTTAACCTTGACAGAAAGGCTCCTGGTGTAACAGAGCCCGCATCACCCAGGGGTGCCACGGTGCCACCCGGGCGCCCCTGGGGCAGGTCCCTGCTCTGCGCTGACGGCCCGAGCCCTGCGCTGGCGTGGCCACAAGGGACGGAGCCCGGGGAGAAGCGTCTGAGGCACACGGGGAGGGGCAGCGCTGCCGGCCCCGCTGAGCTCCGGCCCATCGTCTCGTGGCACCCCTCGGCTTGCGCGGGGCTGGTGGCCACGGCGTTGGGCTGGTGGCCACAGGGTAGTGCTGGTGGCCGCGGGGTCGTGCCGGAGGAGGGGACACGCCGCGCCCGCCGGGGCCGCCCCCCGCCGCCGTCACCGCGGAGCTGCCGTGGCCCCTCAGCAGAGCAGTGCGGAGGATGCTCGTGCTCTGAGAGCAAGGAGAGCTCTGCAGGTGCTGCCTTGAACGATTACGATGAGTAATTCCCTTTCAGCCCTTTAATCAGTCACTTTTAATTAGCGTGCCAGTTGTTTTTTCCTTAGCAAACAGCTCTTTCAATGAGGGGTTTCGCTGCATCTGCTGGGTTGGGAAAACACTGCTCCCTGATGGGGCTGTGCGTTCATTCTTTGGCAGGAGCTTCCTCCTGTGCAGGCTGTGGGACTGGGCTCACATGCAGAGCATGGCACAGGTCCTGCTGGTCCTTGGGAAGGCCCTTGCTGCTGAGATGGAGGCATCCCTGGAGGTGCTCTGTGCTGGTGGCATCCTGGACATTACTTTTTCCAGAGGCCCTCTTGTAGGCAAGGACATCCTCCTCATCCTCACCCCTTTCAGGCTTTTCAATTTCCCCTTTGAAACTTCCTTAGCTCTGTGATTCTGGTATCTCAGGGCAGCAAGTTCCACAGGGGAATTCTGCCTGTGGAAAAGGATCCCACCTTGATTCCCACGGGATACTCTGTCCCCTCCTTGGGAACAGAGTCCCCAGAGCAGCTGCTTTCCCAGCTCCAGCCCCTCTGACAGACCCAGAGGTGCCCTCACCTGCAGAGGTTTCTTCCTCGTGCAGGTGTTTCCCTGCTGCTCTGGACACCTGGACACTGCTGGCTGTGGGTCACCCAGCCCCATCTTCAGAGCAAATACCCAGGTGCTGCTTCCCCTCCTCATCTCCACGTCACTGAACTCCTCCTGAGCTCATCCTACATCCATGTCAACATCCAGCTCTTGGGCCAAAAGCTCTGCTTTCATTTTCCCTTGAATAATAGCCTACTTTTGGGTGGGTTTTCCCTCTCCCAAGGTGGCCTTTGCCCTCTGCCCTCAGAGGACCCTGTCCCTGGCTCCTTTCCCCTCTGGAGTGAGGGAAGCTCTGTCTCTCCAAGGGGCTCCAGCCTCTTCCCTTTTCCTGCCCAGGGCGGGATGTCCAGGCTGGCCCAGCTTCCCGTGAGTCACCAGCAAATCCCAGCTTCCTTCTCAGGGCCCTGGCACCAGAGCCCTAATTACAGGGCAAGACTAGCGGAAACAAGCTTATTATTTACCAGGCTAATGAAAATTAATCATGCCTCCCCCTCCCTTTCCTGGGAGAACAGTCACGGCCAAGAAAGCAGATTATAAAAGCATTATGGGCGACTGCTGTGCTGGGCTTTGGCACTGCCTGAGGGCTGTGGGCTGTGTTTGCAGGTCACCTGGAATCCAAGGGTTAAAGCTGCCCCCCGGTGCTGCCTGTTCTCCCTGCAGCCTGCTGCTGGGCACCGATGGAGCCCCGAGCCACGGCCAGCCAGGCTGGAGAGCCCTTCCCTGCTTTTCCAGGCAGCTGCTGCTTCTCCTGGAGCTGGGACCCCTCTGGCATCATGTGTCCTTGCAGAGAGCAGTGTGGGGTGCACAGGGATCCCAGCCCAGGGACTCCCAGCCCAGGGCAGTTCCCCAGCACAGCTCAGTTTGCTCCACACAGGCAGCCAGTGGCTCCAGGCTGCTACACAGGGCAGATGGAGGAAGACACAACAAGGACTGGTTCACGTTGCACAGATGTGGAAAACCAGAGCATCCTGCACCCACTGGAGCCACTGGTTCTGGAGAGAGTGCTGCAGCAGAGGGATGAACCCTGGCAAGTGCAAAACCCACCACCCTCGCTCAAACTATCACCCTCACGGAGGGGAAACTGCGGCACGGGATGGGGCAGGGCAGGCTGGGGGCAGGAAGAGGGTCTCGTGATCTCTGCCAGTGCCTGCCCCCGTGGTGCCAGCTGGGGAAGGAGGTCCCAGGGATGCAGCACTGCACACCCAGCATCCGGAGCTGAGCCCAGAGCTGCCCTGCCCGCCTGCAAGGCTGACCACAGCCCTCCTTTTCCAGGCTTAAAGATCTCCACATCCATGATCAGCCTCCCTCTCCCTGAGGCTGCACAGGCTGGGAGTGGGAAAAAGACAGGGAAGGGGCAGATTGCCTGGACCAGGATCTGGGATGGAGGGAGGGAGGTGAGGACCAGGTTCCAGGGCCAGGCTGGAGAGCTGCTCTCTGCCAGGCCTGTCCAGGGCAGCGCTGCTGGAGCAGCCCAACCCTCCTGCTGCCCACCACAATAATTAACTGTTGCTGTGGAGAAGGCAGGAAAATGAGCAGGAGGTCAATTTTCCATTTCCCAGTTGTGCACAACCAGTTCCAAGCACACAGCCTGAAAATAAATCTCCATCAGGCTCGTTACCTCTTAATTAACATCACCAGCTACAACATGTACTCCCCAGCCCAGGCACGGCCACTACTGATGTACAGCGAGATGGAGCCAGGGCTGGGCACAGCTGGTGGGAATTCTCCAGCTGGAAGTTCCAGCCCTGCTGTCCAACACGCTGGACTTGCCTCTGCTCCAGGATGGGGAGAGCTGCTGGATCTCCCCAGAACCGGCTGCGCTGGGGGCAGCTGGCACAGACAACTGAAAGAAAGTTGGTGAAACAACTGGAGTTTGTTCTCCTTTTGCATGGATTGGAATAAAGAAGAAAGGAACGTCCTGTGGGTGAAACATTAGATTAGAGAGATGGAACCTCACCCATGAGGAAAGGCTGGGAGAGCTGCGGGTGTTCTCCTGGAGGGGAGAAGGGTCCAGGGAGACTCCAGAGCCACTTCCAGTGCCTAAAGGGGCTCCAAGAGAGCTGGAGAGGGACTTGGAACAACGGATGGAGGGACAGGACACAGGGAATGGCTTCCCACTGCCAGAGGGCAGGGATGGATGGGAGATTGGGAAGGAATTGTTCCCTGGGAGGGTGGGCAGGCCCTGGCACAGGGTGCCCAGAGCAGCTGGGGCTGCCCCTGGATCCCTGGAAGTGTCCAAGGCCAGGCTGGATGGGGCTTGGAGCAGCCTGGGACAGTGGAAGGTGTCCCTGCCCATGGCAGGGGTGGCACTGGATGGGCTTTAAGGTCCCTTTCAATCCAAATTTTCCATGATTCTCTGGTTCTCTGCTTTTCGATCTCCTCCCCATCAGTGATTTCTCTCACAGGCTGTCCCCTCCCCTGGCCTGCACCTGGAGCAGCCCTGTCCCCACCAGGTGACCTGGCACAGGAAGGGCACAGGGGCTGCCACCATCAGTGAGGGGAGGAAGGAGTCAGGATGAAGGAATCCAGTTCTGCTCCTACCACCCTCCCACTTGGCACTTCTCTTCAAAGCACTGTGCAAACATTAACTAATTAATCCTCCCAACGCTCCTGGGAGGAAGAGACATCGACAGGGCTCTGTTCTAGACACCTGATAAACAAAAAGGGGGGTTGGAGGAGAAGCCAGACAGGCAAAACCTGCAGGTCACGGTGGTTCCTCTGCTCTTCCTGCTGCTCATGGCAGGGCTGGGCAGGCAGGGGCTGTGCCAGGAATCATCCTGTGCTCCAGGATGAAGGAGGGGGCTGCAGGGCAGAGCAGGGAGGAAGAAGATGAGCCCTGTTGTCCTCACAGACAGACAGATTCTGTTTCCAACTCCAGCTTTGATGGAATTTTGTAAGCATCATGGAATTAGCTTAAATGGAAGGAAACCCTGACCTGGCTGTTGAGGTATCCTGGAGGGAAGTACTGAGAGAAAGCACTTTGACTTTAAAAAAGAAGGATTTTGACTTGCTCAGTTCGGCAGGTGAGTTCCCCAGAGGATCTGAAAACTCAAACCGTGGGTTTCCAGCCTGAACATCCCCAAACACTGCAGCAGTTCCCGTGTCCTTTAGCTGAGCTCTTTCTTCTCCACCCTCGTGTTTACCCAGGAATGCATCAATAGGCAGCTGCTGCAGCCCCTCCCTTTCCAACAAGCCAGGCATCCCCGGGGTTTGCAGCCTGGCTGGGATCCCTCAGGACTGGCCCCACTGGGATCCTGCAGTTAATGCTTCCTTGCCTCCATCCCTAAACCCTCCTGGAGCTCCCTGTGTGCCAGCATCCCACTCCCTGGTCCACGGGGTGTGCCCTGCGTTCAGCACTCCCGGCAGCCAGCTCTTGGGAAGGACCCTGGCTGCAGGAAAATCCCCGTGCCAAGGGATGCAGATCCATCCAGGGAACCCCAGCAGTGCCCACAGCCCTCTGGCCTCCTGGGCTTCTCCAGCCTGCCTATTCCAGGGGATCCCCAGGGGGCTGAGATCTGCAGGGCCCAGCCAAGGTCCTGCTGTTTCCCTGGGAGTTGAGTTCAACTGGTCCAGTCCAGCTGTTTCAAGGAGAGGCTTGCCTGCTGTGCCCCAAATCAGAGCTGCTCAATGTTCAAACACAGCAGCACGTGAAGGCTGAAACCAGAGTCCTGGGGCTCTTCCCAGTTGCTGCCCACAGGTCTGGAGAGACACGGCCCGTCTGCCTTGGGTCTCAGTCCCCTGTGGGGTTTTCTGGAGGTGGAGAACCCTGGCAAAAACCTGCCATGGCACTGGCTGGATTTTGGGCTGGGCCTGGACCCACCTCACACAGCCAGACGCACTTGGCAGAAGGGGATGTGTTTTGTTCTGGTTCCCCTGCAAACAGCGGCAGATTCCAGGACAATTCCTCCCGGGGGCCCTGCACCAACCAGGCACAGCCCCTGTCCAGGGACACCTCACTGCTCCCCAGAACCACAGAGGGGTTTTCTTTGCTGGTGTTTTCCCCACGGGGCTGCTGGTCTGGTGCAGCACAGGAGAATCCCAGTGGGTACCAGAGGGGAAAGGGGAGGTGACATGTGCAGGGGTGGCAGGACAGCCCTCTGCCCAGGGTGGTAATGCTGAACATCCAACTTCCTCACCAAACAGAGGGATGAAACCCCAAATCCTGATGTTTCCAAAAAAAAAAACCCAGCCAGGAAGGACATCTGCCCCTGGCTGCCAGCACACAGGCTCCAGGCACCTGATGCCCTTCCGAGGGAGCTGTGGGCTCTCCTCTTTCTCTCACAAGACATTTTTTAGCAGCTTGATCCCATTCTTGCCATTTGCTGACCCGAAGCACACCCACACCCAGCCATGGTCCCCAGGCACCAGCCAGACCCAGGGCAGCCCCTCTGTGTCCCCTGGGCAAAGCTCAGCCCCAGCACCACCACAGCCCCAGCACCACCACCACCCCAGCACCACCATCACCCCAGCACCATCGTCACCCCAGCACCACCATCACCCCAGCACCACCGTCAC
>NW_008236246.1:319007-326101 GCF_000691975.1 Corvus brachyrhynchos | reverse complement strand
TACCACCATCACCCCAGCACCATCATCACCCCAGCACCACCACAGCCCCAGCACCACCATCACCCCATCACCACCATCACCCCAGCACCACCACAGCCCCAGCACCACCACAGCCCCAGCCCAGCCCCAGGTCCCCGGGCTCAGACCCTGCCACAGCCCAGCAGCCTGGAAGTGCCAGCATCCAGGGCAGGCTGGTGGCAGTCACTGGTGGGCACTCAGCAGCCTGGAACAGTCACAAGGACTCTCCTGCAGCACTGGGCGAGGAGGGAGACGTGGCTGAGCTGCAGGTGGGAGGACAGGCTGTGGGATGCAGGAGGGATGCAGCTGTCTCAGCAGGCACACAGCTCCGTACATCACAGGGAATTCATGTGACCCCTCATCCCCAGCCTGTCCCAGCAGCTGGGGGAGGTTCTCCTCTCGGGGTGCTCGGCACAGTCCCGCAGAGGGACTCGGAATCCCGGGATGCAGCTGAGGTGGCAGAAGGGCTCCCTGGCTCTGCTGCTGCCCCAGGTGTCTGTGGGCACTCTGCACCCATCCCCAGCTCCCAGGGCCTCAGGAGCTCCCTGTGCATCCTCCTCTACTCAGGCAAGTCCTCCCCGGGTCTGGGGGTCAGAGCACTGCTGGGGTCCCTCCCTGGACACTGGACAGCTGCTCCTGAGGTTCTGCTGGCATGAAATACCCGCCTGTAGACCTGGCACTGCTCTTCCCGAGCCAGGACATCAGGCAGGTGTTGGGCCAGCCCTACAAGCACAGTGAGTGACAATGGAGAGCCACAGGCACACTGGGTCCAGGGACAGCACAGGACGGGGTGGTCAGAAACAGCCCTGGGCTCACCCCAACAGGGCAGGGACAGCTCCCACGGGCTGAGACACACCCGAGACACAGACTGCTCACAGGACAGGCAGGTTAGAAACAACCAAAGCCCTTTCACCCCAAATTTATAACAGATGTGCCTCAAATCCCTCCAGCAGTGCCTCAGAACCGGGATTCACAGCCCCAACCTACACTGCCACACCTGCTCCCAGCAACTCCCCCGCGCCTCCTGTCCCCACTGTTGCTGCAGCACCTTCCACCTGGCCTTCAGAAAAAAGGAAAGGGAGAAAAGCAGCAGCAGAATTATCTTTTTTTGGGTTGCAAATTCTGGTTTGCAAAGCTGAGCCGGCTGCTGCTCCACAGGTGAGGGGGTACCTGGCCCATGGCCTGGAGCTGTTGGGCCTTGAGACCCCTCTGGATTCCCCAGCTTGGGTGGGGGGTGAAGCAGAGGGGGTGTTCTGTCACACAGCAACTCAGACCCAGAGGTCCAGAAGCCCCTCTGGAGGGGGCACAGCATCCCCCACACACCCTGAGTCCATCCAGAAACCCCTCTGGAGAGGCACAGCATCTTCCACACACCCTGAGTCCATCCAGAAGCCCCTCTGGAGGGGCACAGCATCTTCCACACACCCTGAGTCCATCCAGAAACCCCTCTGGAGGGGGCACAGCATCCCCCACACACCCTGAGTCCGTCCAGAAGCTCCTCTGGAGGGGCAGAGCATCTTCCACACTCCCCGAGCCCAGCCAAGGGCCTCTCTCCAGCCAAGCTCCACATGCTGCAGGGCCACTTTGCACTTCCACAGGAAATTACCAAACCTTTTCCCCAGCTCAGAGCTCAGTTTATTCCTCCCCACAGCACTTTCTGGTGCATGAACACTCAGCGTGGGGTCACCATGCCCAGCTCCCACATCACCCCAGCCTGCTGTCCTGTATTTAATCAGCAAAGCTCTGGCCTCCTGATCCCAGCATTCCCGCAGGGTGCTGAACAGCTTGGAAAATCAGAAGGCAGCAAATAAACCTCGACATGAGGTGTTTACAAATTCCTCAGTCTCTGGCTCTCCAGAAAGCCAAACGTGGCACCTGAACACCCAGCACTGATTGTCCTGCTCCCAAAACCACCTCAGTGCCCCTCTGCAGAACAGCTCCTGGCCTCCCAGAGCACAGCAAAGCTGGGCCACCGGGCAGGACAGAGCCAGGGCCACCTGCACGGCCGGTCCCTGGGGACACAGGTGTGCCGGGGGCGGCTCAGCCCCGCCCTGGATGTCCGCAGGGACGGATCCCTGGGGAGCACCGCCTGTTCCCTGTTCCAGCTGGGAGCCATCGAACCCTGCTCCAGGCCAGCCCCTCGCCCACCCCAGCCCTGGCCCGCAGGCACTGTGCCCTCTCCCGGAGCCCGGCACTCCCGGAGCAGGGCTGGCAAGGGATGATGCCGGGGATCCGGGTTCCAGGACTGTCCCCCGCCCCCGTGTGCTGATGCCCGCACACCCCTGCGCGCACTCACGCACAGTTGTGCTGACACAATTCCCCGGGCTGTGACAACGAGCCAGAGCCACCGCAGTGCCCAGGGGAAGGGGCAGCAAAGGAGAGGGAGACAAACCCCTTGGGAAGTCCCCAGGAGTGCTCAGGTGCCAGCAGCAGGCTGGGGACACGCAGCGTGACAGAGCCCCTGGCAGACTGGCTCCCTGGGATCGCTTGGGTGCCACTGATGGCAGCAGGACAGTGCCTTTCCTAACCTTGGCACCGCTGCTGCCCCGTGGGCCAGTCCCTGTGTGTCCCTGCACAGGGCTAGGGACAGCTGAGCAGAGCAGGAGGAGACACAGATCCCTGCCTGGCCACTGTCCCAGGGGCTGCCTGCAGCCCACCAGCCTCGTGGCACAAAGGAGCTGGGGGCACACAGAGGAGTTGGGGGCACACAGAGGAGTTGGGGGCACCTGGAGGAATTGGGGACACCTGGAGGAGTTGGGGGCACACAGAGGAATTGGGGGCACACAGAGGAGCTGGGGGCTCATGGAGGAGTTGGGGGCACACAGAGGAGTTGGGGGCACCTGGAGGAGCTGGGGGCTCATGGAGGAATTGGGGGCACGCACAGCAGGGCTGGTAGCAGCAATTCTGAGGCAGCAGCCACCTCCCGCTTGTGCCACCCGATGTTTTTAATGAGGTGGACACTGAAAGGTCACACCTTCTTCCAGGGATGCTTCTGCACCTGGGCTCTGGAGATGTTCTTCTCCAAATCCCTTTTAAGTCACTTAAACCTTTTGGTGCCTCAATTCCCCATCGGTAAAGTGAGGCTTATCCCATTTCCTCTGCCTGGCTTACCGGGAGAGCTCATAAGCCCTGCAGGAGAAGAGAAGTCTGTGAATATGGATTTCTGTCTGCCTGGCACAGTGGGGCCCGGGCTCATTAGGGACTGACGTGCTCACTGTGCTGTATCTGGCAAGCAGAGGCCGATGTTGTGTGCTGTGGAGCTGGGAGGGGAGCAGGGGGGACACAACACACACTTCCCAGCCCCCTTGTCAATTTGATCCATTCCCATGTCACGAGGGTGGTGGGCTCAGCTCAGGCACCCACAGACACCAATTCACCTCATGCCATTATCTGACAACAGACCTTTGCTAAGGGGCCAGGATGCGTGAAAAACACCCTTCCAAGGCAGGGTGGCTGCAGTGCTCCTGTGTTCACACATACTTACACTGTGGAGAAGCACAACACCTCAAATGAAAGGGATGGTCACCTAAAAACACCCTCCTCTTGCACTTCCCCTGCTGCATCCCTGTGCCTGTCCTCCAGGGATAGCTGTGTGAGGATGGGAATAACCAGGGAGTGCCCTGAGGAAACGAGGTGGTGCTGCCCTCAGCTGCCCCTCAGACACCCCTAAATCACCCTAAACCACCACCCTCAGACCCTAAAAACTCTAAACCATCACAGCTGAACCCTTTGCTCCTCCCACCATGGGGGAGCAGCAGAAACTCTCCAAAAAGATGTGCAGGGTAATGGGGCTGCTGTGCCAAGGGCTCCTGGGGAAATCTGGGGATTGTGCAAAACTTGACAGGTGTGGAAAGTGAGGGATGCTGGCAGAAGGGGAGGAACAAGCACTCAGTCTGTCCTGCCTTCTTGTTTTCCTGTCTGGTGCATCCCATGTGGTGATCTGAGCTGGTCATGAACTGCAGGGCAGCCTGTGAGTGCAGCAGGCAGTGCTGGAGTCAGATCCTGGAGACACTGAGGGTCTGGGAACAGATTCCAAGGAGACTCAGGTAGGGATCTTTCCCTGAGCTGTGAGCCTTGGGATGAGGATGAGCCTGTTCCTGCTGCCTCTGTCTCCCTCCTGCCCTGGCTGTGGGTGTGTGCCCAGCAGGGACCTGGCCACAGTGCTGGGAAGAGATTCCTTACCCCAACCACATCCCTGGGACCTACAGCCCACAGCACTGACTACCCAGAACAGTCCTGGCCAAGGACATGCTCAGAAATGATCCCTGGGGCAGGAGAGGCTGAGAACCCCATCAGTGCTGGGCTGGTGGGTGCTGTGGGAGTCCTGCAGCTCCGGGGTGTCACTGTCCCCTGGCACAGCAGCCCTGTGAGCAGCCCAGGGAAGCTGCTGCTCGAAGCGATGAGTGAATGTAAGATGAGGATTTATTGAGCTCTCCCTAGTCCTGCCTTTGGGACCATTTGTCATCAGGGCAGCTCGTGCCGCTGGCTGGAGTGCAGTGGCTGCCAGGCAGGGCGAGCTGACCTCGCCAGGAACTGCTCCAGAGTCAGGACAGCATCGGGATGCCACAGAGCACCAGCTGGAAATGGCTTCTGACCATGTCCTCCTTGCCTCTGTGCACACATGGAGGTGGTCAGGGGCACCGGGTCCCTGTGGGAGCTGACGTGGCAGCTCATCACACGCCACTATCGAGGATCTTCCTTTCCCAGCTCTCCCACGGGGCAGGATGCTCCACCCTGCTTTGCCCAGGTTGCAAGTGTCTCATTCAGGATTCTGCAGGAAGCACCTGGTGGACTTGGGAGGGCAAATTCATGTCCCCATAGCCAGGTCCAGCCCCTCCTCCAGCCTGTGGAACTGTGCCAGGGCTGATGTCCTTCTGGGAGCTGGAGGGGCTGGGACGGGGGAAGCTGCAGCTCTCTGCACTGATCCGTGTGCTCCTGGCAGTCCTGGGTGTCTGTGCCTGCATCTGCCAGAGAGCAGGACTGACAGCCAGCTCAGAACAGCTCCTGGAGCGTGGGCACAGCAGCCACAGTGTCACCTGCACGGCGAGACGAGGAGGTGACGCTGCTGGCTCCCACAGCCAGGAAAGCTGGGAGCAGGGCCCCGGGCCAGAGTGGGCATGGTGGGCCAGCATCCTGCTCAGAGGGTTGGGAAAGGGGTCTGTGCCAAGTATGGAGCCAGCATCCCCCTCAGAGGGCCAGGAGAGGGGCCTGTGCTGAGTACAGAGCAACACAGCAAAGGTGAGAGGGAGGCCACACTCAGGGGACATTTCAGCCCTCGCCCACTCAGCAGCAGCTCCCCAGCTGTCCTGTCCTCCTTTTCCTGCTTCCTCTTGTGACCCACACATACCAAAGTGCCTCTTTGCAGACCTGCTACATTCGCGTGAACTCCCTCACAGCGTACTGGAGACACGGGCAGAGGCTGTGGCACTCATTAATGCAGCTCCTCTGCGGAAACACACAGCCAGGAATGACTGATCAGCAAAAAGCCCGAACAAACCCTCTGCAGGATGAGCGAGACAGAGCCACCCCCTCCCTCCACAGGGGACGCGTGTGCTCCATCCCCAGAACACGGGACAGGCCGTCCCCCCACTCGCCCACCCCACCGCTGCATCCCACTCCCTAAACACTGCCTGACTCTTGGAAGGCCTGTTTGGAAGAATTATTTTTCCACCAAGAGTAGGAAGTAGTTTTTTGGCAGTGGGGCCATGCACTCATCAGGGCTGCCTGGTCTCCTCCAGCTTGGGTGGGATGGAGAGCAGGACCGGGGCTGGGCAGAGCTGGGATGTCTGTGCTGGCAGCTGCCTCGGCTTCCCGGCCATCTGGGGTTAGCCAGGAACAGCTGTCAGTGCCAGGCACGGCCCAAGGCACTTGGAAGCACCAGAAGGAGTGGGGGAAAGTGCAAGGGGCAAGGACATGCAGTCATTCCCCCCCTCGCCTCCTTCTGCCTCCCCAGCAGCAGCATCCAGTCCCCAGCTCCAAGGGCTTTGGCCAGGGGCCTCTGTGACCCCCCTAAGCTGGGGGGTTTTTGAAGAAGCTGATGTTGGAAGTGGAGGCAGAGAAGTGACAGGGATGAACTCAGTGGAAGGCCGAGAGCATCATTTCTGGAGAGGCAGCACTGCCTCCCTCTGAGTCCAGCTGCACACAGCCCCCACTCAGGGTCCCCCACCCCAGAGAGACACCGGTGCCATATCTGACATAGCTGGGGCCTGGGTGAACACAGCTGGCCCTGGGTTTGGTGTCCCCACGACTCAGGAGCTTCTGGAAGCCCAGTTCATACATTAACATTTGCTCTGCTCTGAGGTCTCTGCAGGGCACAGCAGCAGGGCAGCAGCCACCCCCTGCTCAGAGCTCCAGTGCCTGCCAAGCCTCTGCCTTCACGGGGAGCTGAAGGGGATCAGCATCCCTGGGGAACTGCCTTGAGGCTCAGCATCCCTCGGGAACTGCCTTGAGGCCTCTCCTGCAGTTGCCCAACTGGCCGGACTGGGAGCAGGGTTTGAATGTGTGATTCGGGTCCCCTGAAGGCAGAGCCATCCCTGCCCCTGCAGCACCATCTCCTCAGGGCAGGACATTGGGGGTTACTGTGCCTCCTGCGCCTGAGCTGCATCAGAAGAGGCAGGAGGAAAGTGAACACTTCCCCCTCTCTCCAAATAACAAAAGAGCCCCAATTTTGGAAGATATTCCCCCCGAGGAACCTCAGCCCAAACAGGGTTTAATTCCCTGCTGACAACCCTGGCAGTGACTGCATCACCCGGCACCTGCAGGAGCCTGGATTGTCATTAGGGCCCCTGCACATGGTCCCGTTCTGGAGCTGACGCTGAGGTGCTCATCTGTCCCAATCCATGCAGCACACGCTCCTGGGCTCCTCGCCAGGATGGCACTGTGCTGGGACCCTCTGGGACACCATGTTTGCTGCCACCTGTGAGGTCCCTCACTGCCCCAGAGGGCACACGGACCCAGGAAAGAGTCACTGGGGCCACTGCCATCAGTCTGCCACCCGCACTGCCACCAGCCCCATCCCTGCCACCAGCCCCAGCCCTTCCACCAGCCCCAGCACTGCCACCCGCCCCCCCACTACA
>NW_008236246.1:318241-318845 GCF_000691975.1 Corvus brachyrhynchos | reverse complement strand
CACCAGCCCCGTCCCTGCCACCGGCCCCAGCACTGCCACCGGCCCCAGCACTGCCACCAGCCCTGTCCCTGCTGTCAGGCCCAGTCCCTCCATCAGCCCCAGCTCTGCCTCCAGCCTCTCCAGCACATGGCCCAGGCAGGCCCTTTTTCTCCTGCAGACAAAGTCTGGCACCTCCAGGCTCTCAGTGGCTGAGCCCCGCCAGCCTCACATGGCCCACCCACCCCCTCCTCCCTGCCAGGGCTGCGGACATGGCCCAGCTCAGGCTGTCCCTGTCACTGCAGACTGAGTGAGCACAACAGAGCTGTGTGGAGAAAGGCTGAGGCTGGTCCTGCTCCTGGGGGCCCACGGCCGTTGTGGCACAGGCTGGGCTCCAGCCACAGCAGCAGAACACACCTGGCTGGCAGGGAGGTGAGTGATGCAGGGCAGCCCTTGGCCTCAGCTGAGAAACAAGGGACCAGTGTCCCGAAGACCACAGGAAGGGATGGCTCCGGGGTCTGCTTCTTCCTCTGTGGGATCCCTGCCTGGGCCTGCTGTGATCCAGGAGGAGGAGAGGGATGGGAGAGGGTCAAGTGGCAGCAGGGCTGGGGAGGATGGGCAGCCCCAG
>NW_008236246.1:298524-318198 GCF_000691975.1 Corvus brachyrhynchos | reverse complement strand
GGAATGCACAGAGCAGGTTTGTGGCATTGCCAGGGCTCGACAACCCTCACTCTTAAAGTGCTATTACAGGTTCCTTCTTGTAAAAAATACTTCTCTAGTACCAAATGTCCCTGATCCCTGTTAAGACGCCCAGTGCAGATGGGAGGGTGGTGTCCCACAGGAAGCTCCAGCAGCTCTCCAGCCTGGGAGGCCAGCTCGGAATTCCAGAGGATGGTCAGGGGCTGTGTGACAGCTCTCTGGCTGAGATGCATCACCTCTGTGGGGGGGGCAGGGGAGGGGGACTCGGCGGGGATGGCTTGCCCTGATCTGCACCCCTGCCCCGATCCTGCATCCCTGCCCCGATCCTGCCCCCCTGCCCTGATCCTGAATCCCTGCCCCGACCCTGCCCCCCTGCCCCGATCCTGCATCCCTGCCCCGATCCTGCCCCCCTGCCCTGATCCTGAATCCCTGCCCCGACCCTGCCCCCCTGCCCCGATCCTGCATCCCTGCCCCGATCCTGCCCCCCTGCCCTGATCCTGAATCCCTGCCCCGACCCTGCCCCCCTGCCCCGATCCTGCATCCCTGCCCCGATCCTGCCCCCCTGCCCTGATCCTGAATCCCTGCCCCGACCCTGCCCCCCTGCCCCGATCCTGCATCCCTGCCCCGATCCTGCCCCCCTGCCCTGATCCTGAATCCCTGCCCCGACCCTGCCCCCCTGCCCCGATCCTGCATCCCTGCCCCGATCCTGCCCCCCTGCCCTGATCCTGAATCCCTGCCCCGACCCTGCCCCCCTGCCCCGATCCTGCATCCCTGCCCCGATCCTGCCCCCCTGCCCTGATCCTGAATCCCTGCCCCGACCCTGCCCCCCTGCCCCGATCCTGCATCCCTGCCCCGATCCTGCCCCCCTGCCCTGATCCTGAATCCCTGCCCCGACCCTGCCCCCCTGCCCCGATCCTGCATCCCTGCCCCGATCCTGCCCCCCTGCCCTGATCCTGAATCCCTGCCCCGACCCTGCCCCCCTGCCCCGATCCTGCATCCCTGCCCCGATCCTGCCCCCCTGCCCTGATCCTGAATCCCTGCCCCGACCCTGCCCCCCTGCCCCGATCCTGCATCCCTGCCCCGATCCTGCACCCCTGCTCTCCCTTGGAGCAGCGCTCAGCCCCACTCCTGCCCCAGGATCTCTGGCATCCTGCTGTGCCATGGGCTCAGCACCGGTGCCATGGGCACTGCTCTGTGCCACCAGAGACTGCCAGGAATCCCATCCTGACCCCAGCACCGCCGTTCCCACCTGCATGGCACAGACGGACCACAGGAATGGGAACAGCCCCTGCAGCCCCCTCAGACCCAGTGCCCTGCTGAGGGGGTGGCTTTGAGCTGCTGAGGCTTTGGCCACAAATTCCCCCACAGCTGATGATTCCTTTCCAGTCCCACTCAGCTGCTCCTGAGGACCAGCCTCTCCTCACAAGCCCTGCTTTTCCTCATCCCCAGGAGTAACAGCCCCAAAAGAACAGTGCTGAGGTCCCTGTGGAGCTTGCTGGGCCCTGATGTTCGTGGAGCAGAAACAAGGGCTCCCTTCCACATGTGCACCACGCAGTTCTCCCTCACTGTAGGAACCCAGAGTGCCGAGAATATTTCTCTGCCCGTTTTTAATTAAAACAGACAATGGTCCAGCTTACAGAGATGAACCCTTGACACATTTTTGAAAAATTGGGGTGTTCGTTATGTATTTGGCATTCCTAATTCTTCTACAGGCCAAGCCATCATTGAGAGAACACACCATACCTTAAAATCCCTTTTGGATAAACAGAGAAGGGGGGAAGCAGAAGCTTCGCCTCAGATGCGATTGAACAAAGCTTTGTGTGTTTTAAACTTCTTGAATAGCTCCCCCTTCTTGAATACTCCACCAATTATCAGGCATTTTTCAAATAGTACTCAGGCAAAATGGAGAGAAATATTCTCGGCACTCTGGGTTCCTACACTCACCTTTTCCACGCGTTCTCATGGCTCTTCCTGCTCACCTCTGGCTACTTTATCCTCGGTCCCCAGCCTCCCCAGCTGGTGTGGGCTGCATTCCTGAGCCCCAGCCCTCGGGCAGAGCCAGCTGAAGCCAGGACTGCCCAGGGCAGAAGGTGCCCCGTGCCAGGAGCAGTCAGAGGGGAGGGCACTGCTGGGAACCCACTCCACATGGACAGGGCGGCCCTGGGCTGCCCACAGCTCCCTGCATGGCCGAGGGGCTCCTTGCCGAGGCTCCCGGCCCCCGCAGACCCTGGCAGCTCCAGCTCCCTGCTTGGCTGCGTTTGGGAGCGTGGCCAGCTGCCTGCCCGCGGGTCCTGCCTGCCGAGCCCCCTGGGTGCCACCGTGCTCCTGCCAGCTGCGGGTCACAGCGCGCTCAGTGTCACCTTCCCTGCGCTGGGGCGGGCGGAGCTGGGGAGGCAGGAACGGCGCATCCGGGGGCGAGAGGTGCCGGAGGCTCTCGAACCTCAGATCCTGCACCAGCAGCAGCTCCAGGGACAGCTGCTGACATTCAGCGCCACAGGCTGGGATGCACGAGGTCTGTATTTGCACAGTTCGCAGCAGGGAGCTCGGGGACTTCTGTTTATTTTCACAAATGGGAAGAAACCCCCACATTTAGCTGCAGTCACTCCTCATTCCCAGAGCTGACCGACCAGGGAGCGGCTCCTTGGCTGTTCCCTGTGACCCACGCTGCTGGCACAGCTGTACCCTGGTTGTAGCGATGGTGGTTCCATCGGGAATGCCCCTCTCTGTCCGTCCCAGCCCGAGCAGGAGGGGCTGTGGCAGTGGGAGCCAGCTGTGCTGTGTGATACAGAGCCCTGAAAGCCAGGACTGGGCTCCAGCTCAGCCCCTGCCCAGCCCGGAGTGGGGCCTCCCTTCCCCTGCCAGCCGGGAGGCACAGGGGTGTGATATTTTCATTATTATTATTTTATTATTATTTTTAGCTCCAGAGAACTAAAAATAACCACTCTGGTCCCCCAGCTCACACCACAACACCTTCACCGGGCGCCAGCCCTGCCGAGGGCTCAAAGCACTGCAGGAGCCAGCAGCAAACACAAGCAAACACCCAGGGATGGAGCTGGGGCGGCTCTGGCAGAGCCCTGCACTGTCATGGTTTGTGGGAGAGCTCTCAGAGCTCCCCTGCAAGACTCAATCCCCACGAGATGCTGCTGATCAGGACTTGGCAGTGCTCATAAAACCAGCCAGCAAGACACCCAGGTGTCCCCAGAGCAGCCTGTGAGTGCCATCAGTGTCCCTGCCCACCACGGCCACTCGCCCTGCACGGAGGATGGAGGTGCTGGAGTGTTGCTCAGGCTCTGCCTTGATCTCCCTCTCAGGAGCCCCAGCTGATGGCAACTGTGCCTGGGCTCCCTGCAGCTCCTTGGGCTCTCTGCCATAACCCCCTGATGAGCCACAGAAAGTCCCCCCAGTAAGGAGAGCCCTTTGCCCTGTGCTCGCAGCTGGCCAGGGCCCAGGTGTTCCCAGGAGCCAGCCCACCCCATGGCACCGTGTCCCACGCTCCGTCCCAGCCCTCTGGGGGGCTGCAGGCAGGCACAGAGCCCTGCTGGGGGTCCCAGGTTGGGTTCTCAGCCCACACACCTCACTGAAGGATTTAGTGTTTTTGTATCTGGCCAACACTGTGGGATCAGTGGGATCAATGGGATCAGTGGGATCAATGGCAGGGCCACCACTGCTGATGGCTGAATAACATTACCTTACACAATTCCTCCAAAAATGCAGTTCTGCCTTGCTGTCTATGGGCAGGAATTTCACTCCAGGTGATTTCTCCCAGGGACTTAGCTTTCTTAGGTCTCCTCCATGAATCCACCAAGCAATCACGTCAGCAAGGCCCAGAGATGGCTGTGGCCATAGATCCTGCAGCAAATGGCCAGTAAACCTCTGCCCAGGGCTGTGTGTGCCCCAGCTACAGCAGGGAAAGGTTTAGTGAGAGCAAGGAGATGCTGGAGCTTGTGATTTCTCACAGTGTTTCACCACAGAAGAGATGAAGGACAAGAACATCGTCTTGAAGCTCTGGGGGAAATACACAGCTGGTAAACAGCAAAGGAAATGATCACCTATGGCCTTCACAGCCCTCGTCTCAGCAATTTCCTGACAGACTTGGGCTCATTTGTCCCTTCTGGTCGCTGTAAAATATAAGCATGAACCAAGCAGCGAGGGGAAGAGCCCTGGCACCACAGGCAAATGAGCCCTGGCACCACCACTGCCCTGGGCAGCGCCTTCCAATGCCTGACCACCCTTTCCATGGAGAAATTTTCCATAATATCCAACTTAAACCTCCTCTGGCACACTTGGGGCCGTTTCCTCTTGTCCTGTCCCTTGTTCCCTGGGAGCACAGACCAACCCTCACCTGGCTGCACCTTCCTGTCACAGGGAGTTGGAGAGAGCGAGAAGGTGCCCCCTGAGCCTCCTTTTCTCCAGGCTCAGCACCCCCCAGCTCCCTCAGCCTCTGCTGATCAGATCTGTGCTCCTCAGGAGGGCCCTGATGGCTCATGCTGGACAGAACTCCCTCCCTCCGTGGGAGTCCTGGCAGCATTTGGAACCTCCAGAGCTGCCAGATGTGACTGACCCCTGTCCTGAACAGGTCCCACTCCTCTGTGTGCTTCCAGAGGAGCACAGACTGAATCACAAAATCACAGAATATCCTGAGTTGGACCCACAGGATCATCCAGCCCAGCCCCTATCCCTGCACTGACACCCCAACAACCCCACCCTGGGCATCCCTGGCAGCGCTGTCCCAACGCTCCTGGAGCTCTGGCAGCCTCGGGGCCGTGCCCATTCCCTGGGGAGCCTGGGCAGTGCCCAGCACCCTCTGGGGGAAGATTTCCTGATATCCAGCCCATGCCCCTCTGAGCTCCCCAAACTCCTGCGATCTATTGGGTCAGCAGCTGCTCAGAGCTGGCCCAGGGGGAGATCTCCAAATTGGCTGGTGGTCAGACAGTCTCCTCCCCGGCCTCCTGCGCTCCCAGAGCACTGCCATGGCTCAGATGGCAGTGATAGATATTTGTAGATATAAATTTGGAATCAAAGACCCATGAGGTCATTAAAACCCCGCTTTCCTCGCCTGGCTCCGGGCCTGCCGGTGCTCCCACCGCTCTCATCTGGGCAGGGGCAGCAGACGAGTTCCCCCAGCCCTGCTCTGCCAGCATGGGAAGAGGAAAACCTTGATTTGCAAGGAGAATGATGGATTTGTGAGGACCTCTGATAGCCTGGGGGACAGCATGGCAGCCAGGGCCCTGCCAGGGGTGGCCATTGCAGGTGACAGGGATGGGATGGAAGGAGCAGAACAAGGGAGGGAATGGCTCCCAAAGCTGTGCTTGGGGGCTGTATCTGGGGCTTTCAGAGCCAGCTGAACCTCTCCTGCCTTGAGGAGCAGCCTGCAGGCACACAGCCCTGTCCCTTGGGGCCAGACCTGGCTTTTGCTGCTCTCTCTTCTACTCTGGTCACCACTCAACCTGCCAAGCCCATCCCAGGAGGTCCTGAGCCCCCCCACCTCCAGGGAGCACAGGGATCCAGAGTGCCTCCCTCAGAGGGGACATTTGACTCCTTTGCCTTTACTACAATTTACTCGTAGACTCTCCCCACTTTTTCCCTCCTAGCTTGGTGTACCATTGCAGCTCCACAAGTACCAGCAGCCTTTGAGTTCCCACAAGATCTCAGAGGGACTTGTTAAGGTGACAGGTGAACTGTACCCAAAATGACCTCAGGACCAGGTGAAACAGTCTCTGAGGGTCAGAAACGTCCTCCCAACATAAAAGAAGCGCTGAGCACCCATTCTTCTTCCCGTGGGGTTCATATCCTGAGCATGTCTGTCATCTGTGCCCACTGAAAGGAGCAATACATTGTTTTCTCACCCTCTGTGGAAGTTGAAACCCTTTGGCCAGGTTTCCCTTATTTCACTCATTGTATTCATTTCTTGGACAATTTTTCAATGAAACCCTGTGCGTGCCTTGGCTCTTTGTGGGAAATGAGGATTTGGGGTTGGATGAACACTGAAAAGGAGGAAAAGAAAGAGAAAGAAACAAGAAGAAAGAAGGGTCACCATAGGGACCCTGTGCTCAAGTTATGTGTCATAAATTGTTGTGCCACATGGATTTATCTCTGATACAGGCAGTGTACAGCTTATGGATAAACAGGGAAATGTGGAATTAGGGGAAGGCTGAGCTCCTGCAGGTCACCACTGCTGCCAGGGCTGTTCCTGCTCCTGGACTCACTGTAGGGCCTTGCAAAGACTCTTCCCTCTACCACATCCTGCAGACAGGTCCTGCAGCCACTCCTGCTCCACATGCTGCCCTCTGGGAAGCAGCCCTTCCACAGGCCACCTTGTGTGGGGAATGCTCCAAGCAGCTGCTGCTGTTTCGGGGTTTCAGCAGAGACCTGAGATCCTGCAGCTCTGTCAGAGCTTTGCTGAAGGTGACCCGCAGGAGGAAGGGACTAAACATGGAACAGTGGGTGGAGGAGACAGGGGAGAGATGAGGGACGTGCTGGGGTCACGGTGACAGTGATGGAGCTGTCAGCAGTCTCCAGGCTGAAATCCCAACTAAATCACAGAACCACAGACCTTAAAGTTCACCTCGTTCCAAACCCCCTGCCATGGGCAGGACACCAGGTCACCAAGTGCTGTCAAACCTGTCCTTGAACACCTTCAGGGAAAAGCTCCAAGAATCAAACCTCAGTAACCCTCTGTGAACCTCCTTCCCAGGCAGATAAATGAGCTCCCTGTGACCCTTGTGCCTGGCAGGCTGTGTCCCTGTGCCCACCCCGGGGATGGGAGAGGGCTGGGTCTTCCTGGGATGGGGCTGCACAGATCCCACAGCCGTCCTCACCATCCTCACCCACTCCACACAGGCAGTGCTGGAATGAATGTCCGACCCCACACAGGCAGTGCGGGGATGTCTGACACCCCACAGGCAGTGCTGGGATGTCTGACACCCCCCACAGGCAGTGCCGGGATGTCTGACACCCCACAGGCAGTGCTGGGATGTCTGACACCCCCCACAGGCAGTGCCGGGATGTCTGACACCCCACAGGCAGTGCTGGGATGTCTGACACCCCCCACAGGCAGTGCCGGGATGTCTGACACCCCACAGGCAGTGCTGGGATGTCTGACACCCCCCACAGGCAGTGCCGGGATGTCTGACACCCCACAGGCAGTGCTGGGATGTCTGACACCCCCCACAGGCAGTGCCGGGATGTCTGACACCCCACAGGCAGTGCTGGGATGTCTGACACCCCCCACAGGCAGTGCCGGGATGTCTGACACCCCACAGGCAGTGCTGGGATGTCTGACACCCCCCACAGGCAGTGCCGGGATGTCTGACACCCCACAGGCAGTGCTGGGATGTCTGACACCCCCCACAGGCAGTGCCGGGATGTCTGACACCCCACAGGCAGTGCTGGGATGTCTGACACCCCCCACAGGCAGTGCCGGGATGTCTGACACCCCACAGGCAGTGCTGGGATCTCGTGCTGTTGGCTGCCACGGAATCAAGGTGCAGGGGCTGCTTGCCAGGCTCTGTGGGGCGATCGCAGGCAGCCCGGGGTGAGATGGTCACAGAGGGACCCTGACTCCTCTCCAGGAAGCTCTTTCATGAGTTCCTGGGGAGCAGTGTTCCCAGCACCGTGCTCTGCAGAGCCGTGCTTGGCGTCACCAGGGCTGTTTGTTTCCCAGCGTGTTATTCACTGACTCCATTCTCCAGCCAAAAGAGCTTTGCAAGTAACAACAAAAAAGGATGAATGGGATGGCTTGGCATGATTAACCAGGACTGTGAGAGATGGGCAGCACCTGGGCAGCACAAGCACCTGGCAAACAGGGCTCTGTCCCACATCCCATGCTCTGCTGGAGGGGCTGCCCTGAATCACAGAGTCATGGAATGGCTGGGGTTGGAAGCGACCTTAAAGCCCATCCTATGCCACCCCTTCCATAGGCAGGGACACCTTCCAGTATCCCAGGGTGCTCCAAGCCCCATCCAGCCTGGCCTGGGACACTCCCAGGGATGGGGCTTCCAGGGATGCCCATGGCTTCTCTGGGCAGCCTGTGGCAGTGTCCCGCCACCCTGACCAGAGCATCTGGCACCGACCAGCCCCAGCACCCAACAGCCCAGCAAAGCTGGGCTCTCACAGTCCCTCTTGTGTTGTTGTGTTCAGGTTTTTGATCTCCTTCCAGCAGAACCTCCCAGATTTATCCCTGCTCTCCCCACACCTTGCCACGACAGTTGGGATTTGATGCAGTTCTAATCGTTCCGGACTATAAAAAACAAGCCCTGTCTTTCACTAGCATATGGTTCTCCCCGTACAACAACAGACACCAGAACTTTCAATTAAGTTTCTGGAAGCGGTGCTGAAGCACACATGACTCATTTCACAAGTGCACTAACGAGTGAAACGATCCTGCTTTTTGCCAGATCTCCACTCACCAGGAAACAAACAGTATCTGATGTCTTTCTTTCTTTATACACTGACGAAAACAACACTCTTCTCCGTCGCTGCCGAGCCCGGGTAGAGATCGCCCAGCTAAATATTCTAATATTTGATAACAGCCCTGCCAGCACGGAGCTGACTCATTCCATGGCATGTGCTGCTCCCCGAGGATTGCTCTCAGCACAGCGAACAATTAGCTGCTTCATTCATCCCAGCTTGAGAATGGCAGATAGTTACAGGACCACGGGCACGCTCCTGATGGGAGGGATTTATCAACACTCGGAGTTGTTGCTCCTGTAATTAATCTCACGCTATTTCCACACACACTCACTCACCCTCTGCTCCCACTCTGCTCCTGGCTCCCAAACACTTCTTTATGCTCAGAATGCCATAGAAATCATTTTGGTTTCTGGTCAGTGACATGGAAATGATCAGGCAAAATCAAGATGTAATTCAGGGGCTCTGCTCCCCAGCATTCCTTAAACCCTTCGGGGCAGAGCAGAGGGGTCCAGCCCCAGCCCCATCCCCAGCCCCAGCCTGCACTGCCCGTGGGCCAACAGAGGGCTGTGACAGAGATGTCACACCCCCCTCCACGTGCCTGGCCCCACAGCAGCCCAGGAACACAGAGCTGCTCCATCCCAAGGGAGCTGCTGGCTCTTGGTGTCCCAGGGCTGCTGCCTCCTGCCTCTGGGGAGGAGCTCAGCATCCCTCTGGGCTGTGCTTCCTGGCTGGCTTGGCAATGGGAACCCCTGGCAATCCAAACCCTACCGTGCCCCTCCTGCCCGACAGTGCTCAGCAATCAGACACCTGCATCCTCCAGGTCACAGCGAGATGGCAGACACCAGGCAAAGCATCTCCGTACCCACATCCTTGCAGAACAGACAGCTCCCGGGATCTTCTGCCTCTGATTTTCTCCCTTCCAAGTCCCCAGACTCAGGCTCCAACTGGAGCTTTATTTTATTGGCTGTTCATTGCTACAGTTATGGCCCGTGTGAGGACGGTGTCCTCAGCACAAATGAACACAGCAGAGTTCAGCATCCTCCTCCTTATAATTACTGCCCAACAGCTCGCCATGGAAACCAGGAGAAAGAGGGGATGCTCAGGAGGGGATGGGAAGGGCCATCCCCAGTGTCCCCAGGAATCACCCCAGTGGCTCTGAGGGTGGGACTCCAGGGTCTGTCTGTGAGTCCCCAGGAATCACCCCAGTGGCTCTGAGGGTGGTACTCCAGGGTCTGTCAGGCTGTGCAGAGCCATCCCGTGGCTGCAGGGAGCTGGAACTGCCACCCCACTGCCAGGCTGGGCTGGCCATCCCCCTGGGACAGGGCAAACGTGTCCCCACAGCTGCCATTGCTGCTTTGGGGTCACACCCCAACCCCATGGAGGTGCTGCCGCCAGGGATGGAGCAGGGACACCTCTCACATCTCCATGGACACCATGAGGCCACCACAGAGCACACTGGCGTGTCACAGAACCCCAGCATGGTTTGGGTTGGAAGGGACATTAAGGCTCAGCTCATTCCAACACCCTGCCATGGGAAGGGACATCTTCCCTCAGGTGTCCAGTGCTGCCCCTGAGGGCACAGCCTGAGCCTGGCCCGGGCTGTCACAGCTCTGCTGTGCTCTCATCCCTTCACTGGTGGCTCTGCTTGTGGCCCACCCTGCCCTGCTCTCCCTGCAGCAGATCCCCCAGCCCCTGGTTGCACAGGCAGATATCCCTGATATCCACACTCCTCATCAGCCATGCCAGCCAGGAGAGACAGGTGTCCCAGCAAGCTCCCAGCTGTGGCTCATCCATCCCAGCTTCCAGCACATCCTGATGTGTGCCAGGAACAGGGGCCTGGACAGGCACCAACCATTTGTGCTTCCCCATTTCCCAGGTGCAACAGCCCTTGGGGCTGGCACTGATGTGCTGTGGCCTTGGTGCCCTGTGGCCTTGGTGCCAGGTGCCATCAGTGCCTGGTGCCATTGGTGCCCGGTGCCATCACTCCCTAGTTCTTGCAGTTTCTCTCCAGGGGCTGGACATGGACATGGGGCAGGAGACACCTCAGGACAGGACAGCTGGGGCAGTTCTCTCGTTATTACCGTCACTGGTGGGCTTGGCAGCGCTGGGTGATGGTTGGACTCGATGATCTTAGAGGGCTTTTCCAATCCTAATGATTCTATGATTTTGTGAGATGTTTTTGTAAGAGCTGCCCAGTCATGTCCCCACCACGTTCAGCCTTCAGCCCCCTCCTCCCAGAGCCACCACCAC
This sequence comes from Corvus brachyrhynchos, assembly GCF_000691975.1. NCBI lineage: Eukaryota > Metazoa > Chordata > Aves > Passeriformes > Corvidae > Corvus > Corvus brachyrhynchos. The sequence goes on along the minus strand of NW_008236246.1, from coordinate 307,518 downwards.
TCTCCTGGTGCTCGGGAGTTGGGACAAGGACCTCCTGCCTGCCCCACCAGCTGCCAAACCAAAGCAGCTCCCTCTGCCCCTCTCAGCACTGCCCCAGGGAATCTGCTCCAATGCAGGAGGGAAGAATCACAGAATCACAAACTCACAGAAACTCCTGAGCTGGAAGGGACCCATAAGGGTCACCGGGTCCAGCTCCTGGCCCTGCACAGGACACCCCCAGGAGTCACATGAAATGATTCAGCTGCTGAGAGCTCTCCTGGGCCAGGGTGAGGAGCTGAGGTTTGGTGCTTGGCTGGAGCAGAGCAGAGCCCAGACAGTGCCCCTGCTCAGACCCCGAGCGCCAAGCCCGCTGCCAGCTCCCGCTCTCCTCCCCTGCACAGCAGAACCAGGGACCATTAGCACTGGATGAATGGGAAAGAATTGAAATCAGCTTGGAGACAATCCCCAGGCCGGAGCAGAGGCAGAATTAACCAGCTTATTATTTTTATTTAATGCCCGCATTGTGCCCCCAGATGAATAATTGGTGAGTGGGGCTCTGCGTGCAGGGCTGTTATGAAGTTTAATTCATTAGCGCTTGTAAAGTGCCTCGAACTCGGGAGATGAAAGGTGTCCTCAGAGCGCCAGGAGCTGTTCCAGCTCCAGCACTGCGGATCTTTAATAAGGATATTGAACGACTCCTCTGAGCCAGCACATTGCGTTTTAACTTCTTTATGGCTGTTTTTACAAGCAGGATCCTAGAGAGCCAAAAAAAAGTTGAAAGAAAAAGCCCCATCACAGTGCACAGAGCTGGCTCTGCACAGCCATGGACCGGCATGTGCCACCCTCAGCCCTGCCCTGGGGGACAGTCCCAAGGCTCTGTTCCCATCACCAGCCCCTCCACGGGGACTGGGAGCTGTGACACCTCTGGGGATGTCACTGGATGGGTGTTGAGAGAGGAAGGTCTGGGGGAGGCTGGGGGATGCTTGCCTGGTTTGCCTGCAGGGTCACAGCCCAGGGCCCTGGCCTGTGCTCCATGTCCTGAGTTTGGTGATGCAGGGGGAGGGGACAGTGGGGGCCACCTGGACATCCCTGCATCCATCCATCCATCCATCCATCCATCCATCCCTGCATCCATCCATCCCTGCATCCATCCATCCATCCCTGCATCCATCCATCCATCCATCCATCCCTCCATCCCTGCATCCCTCCATGTATCCATCCATCCCTGCATCCATCCATCCCTGCATCCATCCATCCATCCATCCATCCCTCCATCCATCCATCCCTCCATCCATCCCTCCATCCATCCATCCCTCCATCCATCCCTCCATCCATCCATCCCTCCATCCATCCCTCCATCCATCCATCCCTCCATCCATCCCTCCATCCATCCATCCCTCCATCCATCCCTCCATCCATCCATCCCTCCATCCATCCCTCCATCCATCCATCCCTCCATCCATCCCTCCATCCATCCATCCCTCCATCCATCCCTCCATCCATCCATCCCTCCATCCATCCCTCCATCCATCCATCCCTCCATCCATCCCTCCATCCATCCATCCCTCCATCCATCCCTCCATCCATCCATCCCTCCATCCATCCCTCCATCCATCCATCCCTCCATCCATCCCTCCATCCATCCATCCCTCCATCCATCCCTCCATCCATCCATCCCTCCATCCATCCCTCCATCCATCCATCCCTCCATCCATCCCTCCATCCATCCATCCCTCCATCCATCCCTCCATCCATCCATCCCTCCATCCATCCCTCCATCCATCCATCCCTCCATCCATCCCTCCATCCATCCATCCCTCCATCCATCCCTCCATCCATCCATCCCTCCATCCATCCCTGCCATCCTGCTCTGACCTCCTCTGGCACAGCCTGACACCTGGGGGAGTGGAAGACGCCTGATTTTCATAGAATCACGGAGTCATGGAATGATTCAGGGAAGGGACCTCAAAGCCCATCCAGTGCCACCCCTGCCATGGACAGGGACACCTTCCACCATCCCCAGGGTGCTCCAATCCCTGTCCAGCCTGGCCTTGGACACTGCCAGGGATCCAGGGGCAGCCACAGCTGCTCTGGGCACCCTGTGCCAGCACCTCCCCACCCTCACAGGGGAGAATTCCCTCCCAATATCCCATCCAGCCCTGCCCTCTGGCAGTGGGAAGCCATTCCCTGTGTCCTGTCCCTCCATCCCTTGTCCCCATTCCCTCTCCAGCTCTCCTGGAGCCCCTTTAGGCTCTGCAAGGGGCTCTGGGTTGTCCTGGATCCTTCTCCCCTCAGGTGAACACCCCCAGCTCTCCCAGCCCAGCTCCTGATGGTGTTTCCTGACAGCCCCATTTTTCTGCTCACTGCAGCCACTCGCTCTGTGGCAAAAGCACTGCACTCAGCCAGGCTCTGCCAAGGCCAGGAACACGGATCCTTTGGAACACGGATCCTTTGGAACACCTGCTTCTTCCACATCCATCTTCCTGCCGCTACTGCTGCTCAGTTATCTGGCAAGGAGCCCCAGCTGTGAGTGCACAGAAACCCTTCCCTGCCTTAGCCAGACGGGAGAGCTTTCCTTGTCTGAGTGCCACCTATGGCATCTCCAGTTGCTGCTGCATTTCCCACCAGCTGCAACGAGCTTGGGAAAGAATCCTTTTAAAACGTCTCCCGGGGAGGAGAGTGAAAAGCACCAAGGAAGGATGCAGGACACGGCCGGGAAGGCAGTGACTTCTTCCCTTGAAGGAAAGATGGACCTGCAGAAGCGAAGGCTGTGACTCCTCAGCTGCCTTCCACTCCTCCTTTTCCTAAGGCTGCTGCAGCCAGCAGAACTCTCCCGTTTCCCTGGGAGCCTGCGTTCCCAGACGGCTCCGTACAGCACACGGAGTGCAGGGAGCACCTCCTGCCTCGGAACACTGGGAACAAGCCGTGGCCCTGCCCCTGCTCAGAGGAGAGGAGGACTCATTGTTTGCTTTAATTATCCCAAAGCCTCTTTACTCGGAGGAAAATAAAATATTTATCAGGGACTTGTGGCTCTGGCAAAGGAGAACATACTCAAATTAAATTTTTAGATGCCTGTAAAATTTAATTGGCCTTAGTGCAGGGCAGCTCCTGTCTCTGAGAACGAGAAGGGTTTCTCTGACCAGCACTCGGCCTTTGGAGATCTGACCCTTCCAGCATTCCCAGTGCTGCCCAGGAGTCAGCTCAGGCTGATGTGCCTGTGCCACCAGCTCCAGCCATGGCACAGCCCCTTCCCCATGTCCTGGGAGCACTTGGCAGCTGTGGCACAGAGAGGTTGATGTGTGTGGGAGAAGATGGAGCTGCCCAGCGCAGCTGCCCAGCCCATGCCCAGCTCCTCTCCCATCACCTGATGGATGTGGCAGGTTCTCACGTGCCTCTGGAGGAGCTGACCTGGGAGATGTCCCTGGCTACTCTGAGGTTTTTCCACGGACAGCCTTTGGCCCTCTCCTAGTCCCCATTCCCTACTGAAATCCATCCTGTCCCCAAGCCTGAGCCCAGCTTGGCCCTGCCCTGGCAGCGTCCTCCCTGCCCAGGGTGATGTCCCTTCTGGGCAGAGGAGCCTTCTCCAGACATCTGGAGAAGCACATGGCCCGTGATGGGACGCTGTGGGGCCACCACGGTGAGGGGACAGGCACAGGCCCCCAGGGACACTGTCCCTGCTGGGAAGGGGCCCAGGGGCACAGGTCGGATTATAACGACTGAACCGCCTGCTATCCCACAGCAGCCTTGCAGGAAATCCCTTTTCCCATGTGTGTGGAGTGATGTGCTCCAGCTCTTCACTCCTGGGAGTGATGCTTTATGTACAAAAAAAGCCAAGGATGGCGAAACTGTGCTGCCAAAGGACGGAGAGCCACTGTCCCACTTGGGATGCTCCCGACAGATCTGTCCCTGTGCTGGGAACCCAGCTCTCCAGCCTCCTGCTCCTTGCTTTTCCCTCACACTGTGCTTTTCCCATTGTTGCTGACAGCTTTGCCGGAGCTTGGGAAACAGGACTTCATTTTGCTCTTATCCCCGAAGCAGAAACACACAAGTGCCACGGAAAGAAACCTGAACCACAACCTGGAAATCCAGAGGGAGTCAGGTCTGGCACGGCAGGGAGCACCCAGGAGCCTCACTGCCAGGTGAAATCCTACACTGAGATCAGAACCAGAGAGTTTGAAAACACATCCTACCCCCTTCGTGCTGTCCTTGGGCTCCCAGCCCCACATGTGCTCCCCCAGCTCCGCTGCTTTCCCAGTAGTTCAATGGTTTCCTTTTCCAGCCAGCTCTGTCCATGCAGGTTTTTCATTTCAGGACTAATGTCCCCAGTTCCAAAGGCTTCCCAAAGGCTTACCCAGCCATCGAGGGGGTAACCCTTCCCTCTCTGGCAGGCAGGGACCTCCCCAGCATCACTGAGGGAATTAAACAGAGACATCAAAGGCCCCGTCAGAGCCAGGGGAAGGCACAGACATTCCAAGTGCCAGCAGAGTGTCTGTCAGACTTAAAGAGGATAAATCCTGCAGAGGTTTCTCCTTAAGGAAAACGAGGATGGAAGCACGAGGGTTGCAGAGGGCTGAACAGGCAGAGTGCAGCAGGAGTGAGGTGGGGCTGGGGGCACAAAGGGCAGCACAAAGTCTGTCCCCACAGACACCCCAGAGCCACATCCAGCATGGGGGGGACCCTGCCGGCCCCGGGATCAGGCTGAGGCATCCATGGGGGACAGGCTGTGCCTGGTGTCCCTGAGGAGAGCCAGCTCCTGCCCTGGCATCCCACCAGAGCCCTCCTGCATTCAACCCAAGCCTCCAGTGCCAAACACACTCCATCCCCTTCCCAAACCCACACGTTCCATTGGATCCATCAGCCCATGGGTTGAATAGACAACACGAGGCTGTGGGTCCCTGTATACCATTTAGGGTATACAAGCCAGGCAGGCTCCAGGACATGAGGCTGCTGTGACAGGGACACTTCGGAGCATCTCGCATAATTAGCACTTAATTGACTCCAACACCCTGACAAACTGTCCAAGCCCCTCGAGCTGCTCGGTGTGTGTCCCTCGTGTCCCCACCAGCTTGGGCAGCTCAGCCCAGCTGGGGCTGGCTTCAAGGGAGCTGCACAGGGAGCTGCATGGCTAACCTGGCCTCTGCAATCCTCTTCTCGTCCTCAGGGGAGCCTCTTGTCTCCATCCTTCCCAGGAGGAACACGTGGATATGCCAGGGATGAGAGACAGTGACATGGTGGCATTTCAGGGGACTGAACACCAGAGACCCCTGATAGCTGCGGGGAGTGAAGGGGGTGGGGAGGGACGATGTGGGAGCTCAGGGCTCTGTGGAGTGGGATGGGGGAATGGGAATGGTGTGGGAGCCCAGGGTGAGGTGGGACAGGGGTGTTGGGAATGGTGTGGGAGCCCAGGGTGAGGTGGGACAGGGGTGTTGGGAATGGTGTGTGAGCCCAGGGTGAGGTGGGATGGGCGATTTGGGAATGGCTGTGGCAGCCCAGGGCACTCAGTGCTGGGGTGGGGGGTACCAAGCCCTTCCTCCACGCCGGTGGTGAGTCCAGGGCTGCCCCTGCCAGGCTGGGCAGTGCTGGCAGGACCATGAATTCTGGGCATGGGCACCCTGAGCCTTGCCAGAGCCCTGGGACTCAGGGCTGTGGCAGGGGCTGAGTGTTGGTGCTCCCTCCCTGCCTGCTGGGAGCTGGGGCACCCTCGGAACAAGGGGTGCTCCCAGTCTGCGACTGGGGCCCCTCAGGCCCCACAGCACTGGCCAGACCACACATCCTCCCCTGGCCCGTGGCTGTCCTGTCCGTGTGATCCACGTCCAGCCCCACACGGCCGGGGGGTGACGCTGCTCACGGAGGGGGGATGGGCCCGGTGGGCTGCGGGGCTGAAGGGAGCATGAAGGGATCCCGAAGGATGGGGGGATCCTCCCCAGTCCTGACCCCAGCAAGGGAAGGACGAAGGGTGCTAAAGGATGGAGCCATCCCCCAGAACCCTCTGCAGACCCTGGACATCCTGCAGGCACCAACCAAGGGATGCCCGAGCTCGCACAGAGGGAAAGATCAGGAAGGAACAAGGAGACATCACGGGAGAAGAACAGAATCCTGCAGGAGGAGGGACAGGGACACAGTGGGTGCAAACCCCCAGCTCATCCCCTTCTCCAGAGCACCAGCCAAGCTCCCAGACAGCTCCCTGCTCCCCGGGAGCAGATCTGAGGAACGCACAGCCCGGCAGAATACACAGACAAACCCCAGCAATTATGGATGCAAGAACTGCAGAAACCTTTCTGGTTGATGGGAACCCCCAAATTTGTCCCAAGAGGTCACTCTGGTCACCACAGCAGTGGTGGCAGCCAGGATCTGTGCCAGGCAGGGAACTCTGCCAGCTCTGCTGCGGGCACCCCGCGAGCACAGGGCACTCAGCTCCGCATCCAGCGGAACACAGCAGCAGCAGCTGGAGATGGAATCCAATTTTCCAGGGAAAACAGGAACCAAATGGAACGTGGCTGCTGTGAGAACGGGCTCAGCCCCCGGTGAGCACTCGCTGGGCTCTGTGAGCTCTGTCACACCCCGGAGCTGGGTGATGGTGCTGTGCTTGCCCTCCTGCCACACGCCCCCACCCCAAAGCTGGCAGTGTGTGGCAGGGGCCGGAGCAGGAGTGCAGGGATCGGATCCCTGGGAGAGATCACGGACTGCAGAAGGACACAGCAAAGCACAGCCGGCCTCTCGCAGTCCTGTCTCCTACAAGCTCTTCCCCAAGTGCTTCCAAGCAAACTGTCCAGAACTGTGGCTCCAGGATGCCCCAAATCCCCCCTGGGTCACCCGGCCCGGGTTGTCCGGCACGAGGGAGGAGCCTCTTCTGTGCCCTTGGTGCCAGACACTGCCCGGGGGCACTGGCACACCCTGGTGACCGCTCAGGTGAGGGACCACCCCAGAGCCACCCGGGGCTGCCTCAAGCCAGGAGGGCATCCCGGGAGATCCAGGCAGGAATTCCCGATGGGTGCACACCAACTCTGGCATTCAGGGTCCACACCAAGACACCCCAGCCAGGGAGGAGGACAGACCCCACACCCAGGCCCCACTTTTCCCTCCCTGTGTCCCTTAACTCTGTCCCAGAGAAGTGGCAGGACATCAACAAGGAGGTGAAGTCCTGGCCGCAGCTGTGACACCCCAACACCATTGAGTGTCACCTGCAGGACCACACGGCCTGGGTGTGACCCGTAAGTATGGCATGGATGGGGGGTCAGGACCCACACGTGGGGATTTAGGGGGTGTTTAGACACATTAATGCGTGTTTGGGCCCCATAAATGGGGTTGGGGGAGATGGTTGTATTCATACATGGGGGTCAGGGAGTGTTAGGATCCGTAAGTAGGGAGTTGAAGAGTGTTTGGATCCTTAGATGGGGGTTTGAACCTCACAGATGGGGGTCAGGGGTGCGTTGGGCCCCACAGATTGGGTCTGGGGGGTGTTTGGACCCACAGATGTGAGGTTAAGGGGGAGCAGGGACAAATTGGCGTCAGACGGGCACTGGGCTCCATAGGTGTGGGTTTGAGGGGTGCAGGTGAGGGTTTAAGGGACACCAGATGTGGGGCAGAGGGGTTTTGTGACTCATTTCTAGGGGTCGTGGTGCACTTGGACGGCACGAGGGCCATAGCCAGGCTCGGGGGCAGTTCTGGGGTGGGGCCTGGTGTGGGGCAGGGGCCACCCCAGGAATGGTGTGGGGCACTTGGGGCACATGTGGAGCAGGCAGTGACATCTCCCTGTCCAGCTGGTCATGGAGCACTGTCCGGGCCCTGCACCCTGTGGGGTGCCCCAGGATGCCCCAGAAGCTGCTGCAGGAGGTGGACACTGAGCCGTGCACGGCCAGCTCCGGAGCAGCCTCCGAGAGCTGGAAGCATCCTTGTGGGAAGGCAGCACAGAAAGGATTGCAGGTGGGAGCCCGGAACAATCCTTCACTGGACAAAACAGCTCCTAATCCTATTTTTATGCCGTGGTAGGAGCGTGCCCTACAATTCCCAGGGAGGCTCTTACAGGAGAGAGACGTCAGGCACGGAGAAGGAAAAAGCCGTCCCGAGCCCCGCAGCTGGAGGGAGGCAGGGCTGGGAGGATGAGTTACGGGCAGAGACTGAGGGAATTTAATTTGTGTGGCCTAGAAAGCCAGTGCTGGAGGGGGAACAGGATCACACTGTATAAATATCTAAAGGGCAGTTGTGTGAGGAAGGGGAAAAAAGTGACGCATGCGGCAGCCGTGGGAGGGGCGTGATGGCCGAGCCGGGAACACTTCCCGAGGGAGCAGCGCTGGTGCAGCCTGGTGGGCAGCGAGCAGGGAGGGTGCCAGAGCCTGCCTGGGCTTCCAGGGCAGCAGCAGTGGGATGAGCAAGAAGCAGCCTGGCACAAGCAGCTGGTGGCCCTGACACGGCTGGGAGGCTGTGGTGGCACTGTGCCCACAGCCCCCGCAGTGGCCAGTGGTGACCAGACTTGCGAGGTGCTGCTCTGGCTGGCTCAGCACAGAGCTCCAGGTGCCCTGGCATAGCCTGACCTCTCCATTCCCTCTGTCACCACAGCTTCCCAAAGGATGGAATCATTAAGGTTGGAGAAGCCCTCTGAGATCATTGAATTCAACCCTTACCCCAGCACTGCCAGTGCCACCACTAACCCCTGTCCCCAAGTGCCACATCCACGCGGTTTCTGAACACTTCCAGGGATGGTGACTCCACCCCTGCCCTGGGCAGCTGTGCCACTGCCTTTCCATGAAGAAATTTTCCCTATTATCCAATCTAAACCTTCCCTGGCACACCTGAGGACCGAGGCATCAAAAACCCGAATCCTTTCTAGCACGGAAATTCCCTGCAGAATTCCAGCCTGAGGCTGACCTGCTTTGCCTTGGCCATGAGGAACCTGCCCAGGCTGGTTTTGGGTGTCCTTGGAGCACACCCCCCAGGCTGGGCTGTGTGGGACGAGCAGAAACCACGGTGGTGCCACAACGGAGCGCGCTCCATCCCTGTCTATGTTCCTGCCCCTCT
>NW_008236246.1:274873-298512 GCF_000691975.1 Corvus brachyrhynchos | reverse complement strand
CAAACTCGAGCTGCTTTTTACAATCACATTTGCTTTTTCTTCTTCAAAATAAAAAAAAAAAAAAAAAAAGGTTTTTCTCTCTGCCGTTGCCATGTGCAAACCCACACAAACACCAGGAAAAGCCGGCTCCGGCTCCGCAGAGCCCGCGCCCGCAGAGCCCCTGTCACACAGGCAGAGCCGGAAAACAGGAGAAAAATAGATTTTCCCTTCAGCCCTTCCAGACACATGACTGAGACTTATTATAGCAATAACAGGCACAGGGGGTTCGCAGAGGCCGTCCCTGCGTGTTCCTCCCCTCACTGATGAGCCCCTTCCTCCCCAGAGAAAGTGGGGCAGGTTCTGTGCCAGCTGCCCCCAGAGCCCAGCAGTGCTCGGGAAGGATTCCCAGGGGAAGGAATCCCTCAGACTGGGGCTCCAGCGGGAAGGGAGCCATGGAGCAGAGCGTGAGGAGATGGTGCTCCTGATGAGGATGGTGGGGGTTGCTCAGCTTGGAGAAGGGAAGGATCCAGGGAGACCTCAGAAGCCACTTCCAGGGCCTAAAAGGGCTCCAGGAGAGCTGGAAAGGGATTTTAGATAAGGGATGGAGGGACAGGACACAGGGAATGGCTTCCCACTGCCAGAGGGCAGGGTTACATGGGATATTGGGAACTGGTAATTGTTCCCTGGGAGGGTGGGCAGGCCCTGGCACAGGGTGCCCAGAGCAGCTGTGGCTGCCCCTGGATCCCTGGCAGTGTCCAAGGCCAGGCTGGATGGGGCTTGGAGCAGCCTGGGACAGTGGAAGGTGTCCCTGCCCATGGCAGGGGTGGAACTGGATGGTCTGTAATGTCCCTTCCAACCCAAAGTGTTTTAGGATTTACTGAGGATTCCCAGCTGGCTCTGAGCCTGGTGCACGTTCCTGAACCCCCAGTTTGCAACAACCCAGCACAAACCACAGAATCTGTGTGTGCTGGCACTGGCAGCTCTTCTTCCTCCTCCCCCTCCTTCTCCTCCTCCTCCTCCCCCTCCTTCTCCTTCTCCTCCTCCTCATCCCCTTCCTCCTCCTTCTTCTCCTTCTCCTTCTCCTTCTCCTTCTCCTTCTCCTTCTCCTTCTCCTTCTCCTTCTCCTTCCCCTCTTTCTCCTCCATCCCCATCCCCCACCCCAGCCCGGGGGACCATGGCCACACTCTGTCAGAGGCAGGAGCTCCAGCAGATCAGCCTTTGGGGTGATTATCCCTGTATCCACTTATCTCCAAAGGTTTTGAAACACAAGCACGTCTGGATGTGCACATTTCTGAGAGCATCCATAATTACCCAGGTTCCCGGGAGGAGGGGACACTGGAACTGCTGCCCAGCCAGCTGTGGGTCACCATGGACACCACATCTGTCACTCACTTCTTCCCAGGCCTGGGAAATAACCCAGCTCACCCAGCCCTTCCCCAGCGGGGTGTGTGCCCACCCTGAATTTTGCTCTGCCCCCTGCTCTGATGCCTGTGTACACCCAAAGAGCGGCCGGGGCTGCCTCCCTTTCCAGCAGCCAGGGAAGGGGAGCACCCCTGTGCCTGGGCACGGCAGACAGCTCACAGCCTGCTGCTCAAGAGAACAGCAGTGACAGCAAAAAGACACAGGGCAGGTGTCAGTCCTCATTTAATCCCGACAGATCCGTTCCAGCAGAGCGGTAGATAACGCAGCTGGGAATGTCTGAGTGCCTGGGCTCCCACCAGCCCCGTGGCCCCAGGACTCAGAGCTGTGCCCCACACTGTCCTCGCACCCTGCCCTCGCTGGGAACAGAGCCAGGGCAGCACCCGCTAGGCACCACGGAACCACGGGATCCCAGAATAGTTTGGGTGGGAAGGGATCTCAAAAATCATCTCATTCCACCCCTGGCCTTGGACACTTCCAGGGATGGGGCAGCCACAGCTTCTCTGGGCACCCTGTGCCAGGGCCTCCCCAGCCGGGCACAGCTCCTGCCCTGCCCAGGGCACCCAGCCCTGCTCAGCACATCCCTGCAGGGCTGGTGGGAGGCACAGGCCTGACCAGGGGACCGGAGGCTGTTCCAAGGTCACTGCAGAGGGTGTAAGGGTGTGGGAAAATGAGGTCCCAGAGTCTGATCCACCCACGGGGATCAGCTGGACCCACAAAGTTTTTCTTGGTTGCACAGGAAGGGCTTCAGCACCTCATTCCCAGAGCCAGGTTACTCCGAGTCCCTCACTATGGAGCCAGGCTGGGAGAGCTCAGGGTGCTCAGCCTGGGGAACAGAAGGATCCAGGGAGAGCTCAGAGCCCCTTCCAGGGCCTAAAGGGGCTCCAGGAGAGCTGGAGAGGGACTGGGGACAAGGGCCTGGAGGGACAGGACACAGGGAATGGCTTCCCACTGCCAGAGGGCAGGGATGGATGGGATATTGGGAATTGGGAATTGTTCCCTGGGAGGGTGGGCAGGCCCTGGCACAGGGTGCCCAGAGAAGCTGTGGCTGCCCCTGGATCCCTGGCAGTGTCCAAGGCCAGGCTGGATGGGGCTTGGAGCAGCCTGGGATAGTGGAAGGTGTCCCTGCCCATGGCAGGGGTGTGGGATGAGATGCTCTGTAATGTCCCTTCCAACCCCAACCATTTGGGGATTCCATAACTCCATGACTCTCCACTTCCCTTTATCACTTCTCTGCACCTTTAACTCTTTCAGCCAACCTGAAAAAAGGGGAGTGAGCGACCTCGAGGTGCCTGCAGCCCCCTGTGCTGTGCTGGGGCTGTGGGGAGCAGGTCCCAGGGGCTGTGGGAGTGTCTGCTGCTCACCCAGGGCAGCTGTGGGAGGTGGGACTGTGCCTGGTGGGACTGGACATTCCCAGGGGTCAGGAGCTGGCCATGCAGGGCAGAGGGCAGGGGCCAGGCAGGGCCGCCCTGGGGGTGAAGGGTCCCGGAGGTGTGTGGAGGCTCAGGGGTGTCCCACCATACAGGGGAGGTGCAGGACAAAGGGATCAGCCCCAGGAGCTCTTCCAGGGGGTTTTTCTCCAGGGCAGCTGCCCAGGCTTCCCCAGCAGACATCAGCCCAGAGGAGCAGCCTTGGCTCCTCCAGGGCTGGGGCTGCAGCTGAATCCCTGCCCAGGTGCCTCCTGGATCAGGAATGATTTCTCCTGGCCTCAAGCCTGTCCTGAGGCACATGCAAAGCCCTTTGGCATGCCTGGCAGAGGTTCCTCAGCCAGGGACATGCAAAATTGGCCAAGATCAGAATCCTCCCCTTCCAGCCCAGCCTGGCTTTGGTTCCTGGCAGGGATTCAGCTGCAGCCCCAGCCCTGGAGGAGCCTTCCCAGCACGTCCCAGGATCCTGTGCACAGAGCACCCCAGGGTGCTGGTGGGGTGTGCTGGGCCCTGCATGGCCCCTGGTTCCCAGGCCATGGGAGGCGGTCAGGGCAGTGCTGGGTGTGGGACTGCTCCTGGCCAGCACATCCCACCTGCATGTCACCACGGAGCAGCGGGAAAGGGAGGAGTTCCAGGAGAGATCCAGGCACAGAGCTCTGTGCCAGCCTGCCCTGGCCCATGGGAGCGAGCCCTGAGGGGCTGTGGGGCTGGGCTGGGCTGGGCCAGGACGGCCCTGAAGGCCTGCACCAGGCACTGGGTCTGGATCAGGACCATGCAAGAAGCTCCAGCTCTTCCCTGCAATGGGGGATGCAGCCTTTGGCACCCTCGGGTTGATGCCATGAAGATTTTCTGCCTTTTCTTTTATACCCCTGTTATACCTTTTTACAACTTCTGTACTCCTACTGCTTTTTGCCTACATTCTTGGACTTGTTTGTCAAGCTGAGAGACTCAACATTTTAGAAGCTTGTGTGCCCCAGACCCCAAGGTGCTCTCCAGAACACATTCTGTAAACCAAGATAGAGCCATCCAGGGGAAGGTTCCTTGGGGAGGGGGGGCTCACTTGAGCCTCTCATTGGGGAATCTTTGATAGATCTGCTAATTAGTAAAGCCTATAATGTTATACCCAATGTTAGCGGGGGGAGAGAAGAGAGACACAGAAACACAGGGAAAGACACGGAGGGGTGCATCTCGATGCATATGACCTGGACGTGTACACCTAAGGATCCTTAAAAATAAATACCAAGGTAAAATCCCTTTTCCCCTTCTAACCGTGTATGCCTCTTGATTTTAAGACCAAGAAAAGGAGGAGCCCTTCCAGGCAGGCCTTTCTCCAGGGCAGGACTGCCCCACTCACAGCTCCTGCCAAGAGCAGGAAGTGCTGCTCCCAGGGGCTGCCAGGCACTGAACAGGGTGAGCAGCCTGTCCCCAGCCTGTCCCCAGCACATCCCTGCACCCCAGTGCTCAGCCTGGGCAGGGGAGACATGAGCTCCCACCTCCTACCTGGGGCCAGAGGGATCTGTTCTCTTCCCACCTTAATTTCTTTCCCTGGCTGTGTCCACAGCCCCAGCACCCTCTGCCACTCCGTGTCCCCTGGTCCCAAGGCCAGGCCCCGCTGCTCCAGAGCCGGAGGTGAGCGGCCAGGGCGGTGCAGAGCCCCGGCCAGGAAGGGCTGTTTGAGCTGTTAATTAGATCCCAGGAAACCTCCTGGACGGCGAAGCTCCAGCCCTGCCACCCCCTCAAGACATTGTCCACGCCTGGATTGCTGCCTGATTCCCATCTACATAATTCACCCTCATCCTTCGGAGTGGCTCTGGCGGGGCTCAGCTCATGGCTCACTGGGTCTGAGCCCCACTACAGCGGCGCTAACGAGGCCGATGGCACAGAGCAGGGCCACATGGATGGCTCCCGGGCACGGAGTCCCCATTCATCCCAGCATATGTTTCCGAGCCGCTCTTCTCTTCCACCCTCACCCCAGTGCAGCACTGGGGGACACCGAAACCCATGGAAGGAAGAGGAGGGGAGGAAGGCTGTCCCCTGGGGCAGGAGGGCTCACAGCCCTGTGTCCCCTCAGGCCCCAGCTGTGGCCAGGGCAGGGCTTGGCAGTGCTGGGGGGTCTGAGGGGAGCTGGGATTTTGGATGAGGGGAAGGGACAGCTCCTGCTCAGAGGCCTGGAACCTGGTGTCATCTCCAGGGACAGCCCATCTACCCCGACCCAACCCACGGGCACGACAGCAGAAACCCCCTCCAAACATCCCAAAGCCTGGAGCTGCCCCATCTGCAGGATGGGGACAGTCCTGCCCAGGTCCCCACACGTGGAGCAGCCCCCCTCTCCTGCCCCTTTTCCCTGGTGGGCAGCTGGAGCTGAGCACAGAGCACCCAGCACAGCGTGGGGCAGCGCTGCCATCCCGACACTGCTGCCACTCCCTTGGGCATCCCCCAGCCCTCCAGCTGTGTGATGGGGCAGGAGAGGTGGGGGGACCCTAAATGCCCCCCAAGTGCCCCTGCACAGCCTGCCAGCCCTGGGTGTTGGGCAGAAGGAGGCAGGAGAGGTTCCAGAGGGGTTTCTGGAGAGCCCAGAGCCCGGAGGAGGACAGAGCCCTGTCTCGGGATGAGCCCAAGCAGCCACAGCCCCCTGTGCCTCCATACTGGGAAGAGAGGGGCTCAGGAGAGCCAGGCACAGCCACCACCCTGAAGCCTGCTCAGCTTTAGGGGCTGCAGGAAAGGGCTTGAGCCACGAGCCAGGCCCCCAGTCTCTCGTGCCCCTCAAAGGCTGGTGGTGCCCGTGGGAAGCAGCCCCTGCCGTGGCTCCTTGGGGATCTGCGAGCAGGGAAAGGTGCTCTGCAGAGGCACTCAGAGCCCAAATTAGCCACACTGGGCTCAATCTGAGATTCTGACAGCGGATGCCAAATTTATTTCCAAACGCACTGTGGAAATGTCAGCGTGCTGGTCGGAAGGAATTGGGTACATGCTCCCTTTTAAATAGCACCAAGCATATGGGAGGAGGATGATTAGATTGCTTCCAAGCTGCCAAATTTCTTTGCTGCAGCTAAAAATCTTCTCCAAAATGTCCCAGCCCACAGTGTTTCTCAGCACTGAAGTCTGTGCCGAGACTTTGCCATTGACAGTTGTGCTCTGAGCAAGAAAACACAGCCCTGCCGTGCAGTCCCAGGGGTCCCAGCTCTCCAAGGCTGGGGGGGTGTTTCTGCCTCCTCTTGGAAGCTGGAAAAATTCCTCCCCTCCTGCCACCCTACCCTTGGGGAGGGGGCAGAGTTCCCTGTGTAGAATCAGAATATTTTGGGTTGGGAAGGACCTTAAAGCTTATCCCATTCCAGCCCCTGCCACATCCACCCAGTACAGAGGGGCAAAAGCAGCCCAGCAACTGCTGGCAAACCGGGAGAGCAGGGAAAGCTCCTTTATCTCCCTGGGCTTCCATGGAAAGGCGTCCTGCAGTGTCCCCAGCAGCTGGGACCCCAGTGCTCCCAGCATGGGTCCCTGCAGGTCCCACTCCGACTCGGCCAGCTGGGGAAGGAGCAGCGCACCCTCCACTGCCCAGGACGGGGTCAGGCCTCGTGCTCAGCTGGGTGTGGGGGAAATGAGGGTGGCAGGAGATGGGGATGTGCTCTGGGCTCCTTGCTCAACGCTGCAGAAGGGGTGAATGTCCCGTGTGGCCAGGACACCCAGAGCCCAGCAGTGCCATGGCATTCCCTACAGATCACCCCCAGCCCACCCTCAGCCTGGGGGCACACCCAGAGCCCAGCAGTGCCATGGCATTCCCTACAGATCACCCCCAGCCCACCCTCAGCCTGGGGGCACACCCAGAGCCCAGCAGTGCCATGGCATTCCCTACAGATCATCCCCGGCCCACCCTCAGCTTGGGGGGCAGCAATGGAAGCCACCACAGCTCACTTTTCCCAGGATGAGCAGCCTGAGGCACTGTGATGTCCCTCATCCCCACCTCAGGAAAGGGGTGACCTTAGGATCACCCAGACCTTCCCTGCCCCATGGAGGGACTGAGGAGGGCACAAACAGCTGCTCTGGGCCTGGCAGGTGGGTGACACTGAAGCTTCTGCAGGGAGCAGAGCATGGTGGCCTTCCCAGGAAAGGATGTGACCAGCACTGGTTTCCAAATGTGGGGATGGTGCCTGCTCTCACCCAGCCTGTGGGAATTCCTGCCAGTCCTGAGTGGAATTCCTGGTCCAGTGAGGACCAGACACACACTGTCCCTCCAAAACCAACCTCCACGAGCCACCCTCACCCTCCCAGCAAGACCTGAGGGGACCAGGAGCCATGTCCTGCCTCTGGATGTGGGACTGACCTGCGACACCTCGGGGTCCTTCCCCCTGCCCAACACCCACCCACTGGATCACAGACCCCAAACACTCCCTGTCCTTCACCTGCGCTACCTCCCCATAGCACTCTCCATGCCTGGGGCTCCAGGACAGGCTCACCGTGATGCCAGCCATGCCAGCCAGCCTGTCCTTGCTCAGGGCTGAGGGAATCCACCGTGGGAAGGAGGCAGAAGCCCCAGAGCAGTGGGGAGCAGAGCATCACTTCCACGGTCCCTGGGCAGAGCTCTGTCCTTGGGGCACAGTGCCCAGAGGGTCCCCACGATCCCACCTGGAGGGTGAGGGTGCCAGAGCTGGGAACGGCCCAGGATGTGCCACGGGGCAGGGGCAGGAGCGTGGAGCCCAGGCAGTGGGAGCACAGCTGCTCCCAGCTCCGCTCCCAGCTCCGCTCCCTGCCCACACGCTGCCGCGTGGCGGGTGGGAGGTTTTTCTCTGCATTGCAAATCCCTTCTTGTGTGAGTGCTGCAGTGCTGCTTGGAAGGAAAACAACCCCTCTGGAGCCAGCCCAGGGGTCTGGAGCAGCCCCAGGCCCTTCTCCTGCCCCAGGCAGGCCCTGGTACCGTTCCCAGGGTGCCTGGCTTGGGAGATAAAGCCAAAGCTTCCCTGGCAGGCAGCCGGGCTGGAAGCAGCACCAGCCATTCCCATTTCCCTGTGCTTGTCTCTGGCACAGACAGCCCCAGCTGAGCTCTCCCTCCAGACCTGGGAAGTGGGAGGAGGAGGCAGAGGGAAGAAGGCTCCCTGGTCTGCAGCGGCTGGCTGGAAGCAGGACAAGGGCTTGGGAATGGGGGGAGCATCCCTGGGAGCGTGGGCCAGGTGCTGTGGGGGTGTCGGGGCCACGGGGATGTGGATCCAGGACTGGGGGAAGCCAGATGGGGGTGGGGTGATCTGCTCCACTTTGGCATCTGCTATCGGGCAAGCTGCTCACCTGTGCCTGGGCAGGGGCTGTGCTGAGCCCCAGGAACAGGGCTGCCCTTTCCCAGAGCTGTGATTCCATGCTGGAAGCCATCCACTGCCAGTCGCAGCCTATTGATGCATCCCCACACCGCCAGCCCCTGGCAGCTCATTCTCCTCCCAGACACGTGGCATGGATGGGCTGGGGAGATCTTCCCAGAATCCACAGAAAAACAACCCCCACATCTGCTGGTGCACAAGATCCCCCATTGCCAGGGTTTGGGAGCCACCTGAACGTTTGGCACAACTCTCCAGGGAGACAGAGACTGGATTTGTGCTCCTCAGGGACTGGTGGATGGAGGAACCCAGGGACAGTGTCCTAGGGTCCTTTCAGGGGACAAGTCTTCGGGGGGTCAGCGCAGGGCAGGAGCACTGTGGAGCCCAGATTCAGTAACTGTGTAAGGAGCCCCTCAGGAGGAGGACATCTGCCCCTAAAATCCATGGCTCTCCCAGCTCTGGGCACTGGGACACTGAGAAAAGGGGATGCAGGGCAGGAGGGGGTGGCTCTCACAAGGGACAGAAAATTCCTGTAGGCTTGGCCCAGCCCACCATTCCTAGTGCGAATGTTCATGCTGATGAGAGCTGAGGAGGAGGAAGAATAAAACATCAAACCCTAAAAACAAGGGACAGCAACCCGTGGCAGCAGAGCCATGTCCGGGCAGGGTCCTGGGGAGGATTCCAGGCACCAAAGCTTCTGGGAATAGGCACTGAGGGATGTGTGGGGTTGGGATCCACCTGCCCTCAGTGCACCCTGTGGGTCTGGCTCTGCCCCATCCTCCTCACCACAGCATGCACCACCTCACCTCTCTGGATTGAGGCAGCTCTTTGGAACAAATCTGTCCCTCCATCCATCCACCCATCCATCCATCCATCCATCCATCCATCCATCTCTGCCTGCCCTCTGTCCACCAGCCATCCCACTGCCCACAGTTTCCTCTTTTATCTCCACACAGCCCAAACCCATCGCCTGCCCGGATTGCTGTTATCCCAGTGAATCTCCATGCATCCACTCCAGTGTGCCTGGGGGTTCTCCCAGGGAAGAAGGGGTGTGACTCCTGCTTTGGGTTCAGCCAGAGGATGGATCTGCAGAGCTTTGCTTGGACAGACAGTGCTTTGAAAACGTGGCCCAGGGCAGCAGACACCAACCGTTAACACCCATCCTTGGCCTTACCCAGTCTCCAAACCAGGAAATGCCACCATTCTCACGCAGGGGGTGGCACAGGCAGGGCAGGGGCACGTTGCCATGCACACAGCCTTGGCCTGACCCTTGAGCAACACAAGCAGTGACATCTCAGGGCTCTCGTACTCTCACATCCCAGTGGAGAGGGATCACCACTCTCTTGGCCAGGAGCAACAGGAGAGGCTGAAAGGCATTGTGGAGAGAGCTTGGGGGGCACAGAGGAGAGAGGCTGGGGGGCACAGAGGAGAGAGGCTGAGCACACACATGCTGGAGGCATATGTGGAATTTTTTTTCCTCACCCTTTCCTTACAGGATAGAGAAGGGGGGAAAAAAAGAAGGAAAAAAATAGCAAAATAAAGCAAACCCAACAACTCCAATTTCTCTCTTAATGAATAAATGAAACGCATCCCAAGAGGCAATTAAGCGCTTCGAACCAAACACGTGTCACATACATTAAAAAAAACAACCCAGAGAGAAATCCAGCAGCTGCAGTAAGGGAAGGAGGCAGCTGATGATTGCTGGGGGCAGGGAACTGGGGCTGCTGCTCCCACTGTGGCGTTTGGGTCCCCTGGGAGAGGGAGTCCCACCAAGGAGGTGTGGGGACCCCCAATGCCCAGGGACATTCCCAGAGGTTTCTCCCACCCTAAGGACATCACTGCCCTGTGAACCATTCACCTTTGTGCTACACGGGGACCGGGACCGTTTGCTTCCAGGTCTCCCTTCCCAAATCCAAAAGCAAGTGTTGCCTCACCCTCCCTCCTGACGTCACCTCCAGGGAACACCCAAACCCACCTGACCTCCTGTCCCTTGTCCCTGTCCCCGGTGCTGCCTGGAGTGTGGCCGTGTCTCAGCCTTCACCAGGCCCTGCCCAGCTGACACTGGTGGCCTTTGCTGCTGGGAGGAGGAGGAGGGCTGAGGAAGGGCTTCCCTGCAGTACAGAGGGGCTGTGACTGGGTTGGGCAGGATCTGAATCCTCACCCCAGCACAGCAGCCACCCCAGGGGCACAGCCCACCACCCCTGGGTGGATGCCTGACCTCCATCTTCATCCCTGAATCTCCTTCACATCCCTGCACCACTGCCAGAGCCTCGATGTTGGGGAGAGCCCTCCAGAATCCAGCCTGCAGAGATCCAGGGGCCCCTTCTTCCACAAGGGCCCCAGAAGGCTACAAAGACCGCCTTTTATTGGCCCAAAGTGGGGCAAAAAGATCAGCTTGACTAAAACCCCCTATGGATTTTCCTGTGACACAACTCACAGCAGCAGCTGCACTGAGGAAGCCCCGTGCTTGAGGACCCCGAGCTCCCAACACTCTGAGCTCTTTGGAGAAGCTGTGTTTTACTCCTGGGTGGTGGCACAGCAGGGCAGGGCATCCACAGCAGCCCCTGCACCCCTCCCACCCCTCAGCGTCCCACAGCTGCTGACAGGCTGTGAAGGAAAAACCCCTGACAAGCTTTGGATGCTCACTGGGTTTTCTGACCATCTCCCTTTGGGGGAGACCCAGACCCTTTGAGTGTTTGGGTCTAGCTGGGCTGAGGGAGCCGGTGTCACATTCTGGAACACACTGGGAAATCTCTCCCGATGTGGGAAATCCATGGGATTTATTCCCCTGTAGGTCTGCCCTGCCTGCTCACCCTGCCTGCTGCTTCCAGGATGCCTTCCTTGCCCACGGACCAGCAGCTGCAGCAACGCTGGCCAGATGCAGAGCCCTGCCCTTGGCACAGCTCATGCCTCTCCCCGAGGGAGCAATACAGGCTGCCCATGGGCTGCCACGTTCCCTGCAGGAGCCTCCTTCTCTGGCTTGTCAGAGTGCTCCAGCCGCTGCATCCTGCTCGTGCCCACCCTGCCCACAGCGAGCCCAGTGTGTGGGGGGCACATCCCAAGCTGAGGGTGGGGAGCAGAGAGCAAACCAAGGCAAGGGGCGGCCCCACGGCTCCCAAGGAGCCCACGCCTGGGGGTGTGGGTCTGCTCCCCCCGGCTCCTGGCTGGTGCTCCCTGTGGGCTTTGCCCCCGGTGCTGCTGGGCTCTGGCACTGCCCACAGCCCTCCCTGCCCCAGGGACACCTATAACAGTGTCCTCCTGTGTCCACAACAGTGTCCTGCAGTGTCCATAGCAGTGTCCTCCAGCCACCCTCTGTCCCCACGCTGGGGTGTTGCCAGCACCTCACACCAGCTCAGCCCTGCCCCCCGAAGAGCCCTGTGTCCCTGCCCTCGCAGCAGTGCCGCTGCTGCCACACGGAGCTCAGCCTCTCCCCACTGGGCAGAGAACAACACCCCAAGAGAGGACGCCATCCCCAGCACCCACAGCCTCCTCACCCAGGGAACCCCCGGAGCCACACCGTGTCCCCGCCAAAGTCCTGCCCCGAGCACTCACAGTCTGGACGTGGCTCTCCCAGGTGGCACAGCTCTCCCAGGTGGCGCAGCTCTCCCGGGTGGCACAGCTGCGGCAGGACGCTGCCGTCATCCGCGGGCTGGGGGACGCTGGCTGTGGCAGAGCCGGGTGGCAGCTTGGTGACCGCGCTCACCGGGGGCCTGGGGCTGAGGAGGGACAACACACACGTGAGCCCAGGGAGCTGTGGAGTCACCCCAGTGCCTTCCCTGGCTCAGAGCAGAGAATTGTTAAGGGTAGAAAAGACCTTTCAGATCACCAAGTCAGACCAGCACTGCCACCATGTTCACCATGAGCCCGTCGCCAAGTGCCACACCCATACAGCTTTTGAGCACTTCCAAGGATGGTGACTCCACCCCTGCCCTGGGCAGCTGTGCCAGTGCCTGGCCACCCTTTCCATTAAGAAACTTGCCCTAATACCCAAACCTCCCCTGGCCGAGCCTGAGGCCGTTCCCTCTCCTCCTGTCCCTGTTCCCTGGGAGCAGAGCCCGACCCCCCCCGGCTGCCCCCTCCTGTCAGGGAGTTGTGCAGAGCCACAAGGTCCCCCCTGAGCCTCCTTTGCTCCAGGCTGAGCCCCTTTCCCAGCTCCCTCAGCTGCTCCTGGTGCTCCAGCCCCTTCCCAGCTCCGTTCCCTTCCTGCTCCCCTCCAGCGCCTCAATGTCTTTCCTGTCGTGAGGGGCCCAAACCAACCTGGGACCCCACCGAGCTGCTCTCAGGAGTTTGAGCAGAAATGTGGTTCAAGGCTTGAGAAGAGGCAGATGTGCCACCAAGAAGGGCAGGGCACGTCCCTGCTGCTCCCTGCCAGCCTGGCTGCTGCAGCAGTGACGGGCACATCTGTCCTCCCCGTGCACTTCCCAAGGAGCAGCTTACACCCGGATCAGATTAGGGGAAGAAAACTGCATTGCAATAAATCCAGGGAGGGAACTGGCTGCCGGGGCTTTAATCGGAGAGGAGCCTTCAAGATAAGAGCATTAAGTGGGGATGAAGCAGCCTTGGTGCAGGGATGGCCCGAGCTGGTCCCTGTCTGGGATTTGGCAGAGCGAGCCGGCTGTGCCGTGCCTGGCACCTGGGAGCAGCTCCACACGTCCTGCACACCCGAGCAGGCTCTCCATGGCTGCAGGACAGGGCACAGCACACACAGCATCGCTCCAAAAGTTCTCATCTCGTAACAGGAGCCTGGAATTCCAAGCGGGAAGGACAGCACAGTGCTCAGTGGGAGACCTTGCAGTAGGGCACGCTCTGTCCCACAGCC
The DNA here is from genome assembly GCF_000691975.1 of Corvus brachyrhynchos. Taxonomy (NCBI): domain Eukaryota; kingdom Metazoa; phylum Chordata; class Aves; order Passeriformes; family Corvidae; genus Corvus; species Corvus brachyrhynchos. The sequence goes on along the minus strand of NW_008236246.1, from coordinate 285,574 downwards.
CCCGCTCCGGCCAGTGAGGGGACCCGGCCCCCCCCAGCTCCGACTGCACCTCAGCCCCAGGCAGCCACTGGGTTCCCTTCTCTGGGAATTCCCTCTCCTGCCTCTGGAATGTGGGCCGAGAGGCACAGAGCACTCTGCAGGGCTCTGCTCCCCCTCAGAGCCTCAGACTCCCTGAGAGCCATCCCCACGTGGCTGACCTCCAGCCCCGGGGGTGGGACAGGAGCTGCTGCAGCAAGGCAGGAAGAAGCCGCCTGCTCTCCAGCTTGCTCCTCTGGGAAGGGCAGGCACCTTTCCTGCCTCGTGTCCCTGTACAGAGAATCCCACAGCAGCACTGGGGGAGAGGGGAGATGGAGAAGTGTCCACCTGCAGCCCCGGGGAAAGCTGAGGGAGTTGCCTGCTCCCACACACCTGGAGCAGCCTTGTGTGGGACGGGCAGAGGCACTCGGGATGGGGTCAGCGCTGAGAGCTCAGCGGGGAGGCCCCTCCTGCAGGGCGACCAGTTTGGCACCAGTGGGGGCTGGTGACGAGGGGACAGTGGCTGGGGTAGCCCCTCCTGTGCTCCGCTGGCTCAGGCAGAGATGGATGGAGCCAGCCCTGCAGCCTGGTGTAAGTAATTGAGGGAAGAACATTTGTAAGGCAGGAGACAGCTGGATTAAAAAGGTGAAGCCCAAAAAGCAAATGAAAAGAGAATCACTGATGATGGATGGGAAAACAGTGCCTGAGTCCAGCTTTTCCCTGGATGCGCTGGTGAGCAGCAGAGGGGTGAGGAGAGCTGAGATCAAACCACGGAAAGAACCTGGGCAGCCGTGGGGGCTGGGAATCACAGGTAAATAAAGGTTGGAAAAGCCCTCTAAGATCATTGAGTCCAACCCTTACCCCAGCACTGCCAAGGCCACCACTAACCCCTGTCCCCAGGTGCCACATCCACACAGCTTTTGAACACTTCCAGGGATGGTGACTCCACCCCTGCCCTGGGCAGCTGTGCCAGTGCCTGGCCACCCTTTCCATGAAGAAATTTTCCCTAATATCCAATCTATGGCCCAATTTGAGGCCGTTCCCTCTCTCCTGTCCCTGTTCCCCGGGAGCAGAGCCCGACACCCCCGGCTGCCCCCTCCTGTCAGGGACTTGTGCAGAGCCACAAGGTCCCCCCTGAGCCTCCTTTGCTCCAGGCTGAGCCCCTTTCCCAGCTCCCCCAGCCGCTCCTGGTGCTCCAGCCCCTTCCCAGGCTCTGTCCCCTCCCCTGGACACAGAACCTGTGCTCGTGGAGAGGTGCTCAGGTGACACTGCTGCCACCCCACACGGCCCCAGCACTGCCAGGCCCTGGCGCTGCCCCTGCAGAGCTCCCCAAACATCTGGTGAGTGTTCCTTGAGGGCACCCAGAGACCGCCCAGACACACCAGAAAGGTCATTACTGCAGTTTGCTTTGCTAATTGCTGCTGATCAGATGCTGCTTTGGCAAGGTGGGAAAGACATTTGGGTCGGAAAGAAGTCAATTGAGTTCGTAAGGCAGAAGAATTCCCAAATCCTCCCTCTGCACGAGGGGCTGAGCAGACCCAGCCCTCCCCAAAGCGGGGGCTGCTCCTCCAGGCAGCCTGGGCAGAGCCTTGGGATGGGTCCCTCTATGGTGGGGGACAGTGGGGGAGCCAAGGTGAGCCCACCTGAGGAGGGCCAGACCTGTCACCCCAGAGTGGCAGAGCAGGACATCACAGTCCCACCACCCCAACGTCCCCTCTGTGACTTTGCCCCTCCCAGCCTCACCCCGACTGTCACTGGAGCCCATCACCAGGCACAAAGGGCTGTGCCACCCTCTCTGCCGGGATGAGGCCACCACCAGGACACCTCCACACCCTCCTGGCACAGCCCAGGGACCATCTCCCCACACCCTGCTGCTTCTTCCTTCAGGATCCGGGCATCTCCAACAGGCTCCAGCTCCTGTTCCCTCATTCCCAAACACCAGCCAGAGCCTCCCATTCCAGCTGCCTCCCAAACCATTCCCTGCCAGCTCTGAAACTCAGCTGGCCCCAGCAGGTCACTGCTACTTGGACTGCATTGTCCTACTTGGTTTCCTTAAAAAACCAGTTTGCCCCAGTGCCCTGAACACCCCACATGCCCATAAGACCCCAAAGCATTTTCCAGGAGGTTTCCCAGTCTGAGAACCGCAAGCAGATTGATCCCAGTGGGCACTCTGGGGACAGTGGCACGAGGCTGGCCCGGGGCTGTCTCCACACACACTTTAAGTGTCCCCACACGCTGCAGATCCCAGCGCTGCACAACACCAGCAGGAACACCTCCAGTATGCCCAGTGAGCCTTACATCTGCCTGCACCTGGATATCATGGGGCACAGAGGGGCAAGGCCTTGCCAAAGGGATCCCAGAGAGCCAAGAGAAGAGCCAGGGATGGTGCTTGGCTCTCCCAAAACCCTGACTCACGGCCCCTTGATCCCACACACGAGGACAAGGGGATGGAGCAGCCCAGAAGCCTCCATCTCACAGGGATGGGGACAACGGCTATGGCAGTGCCAGGCTTGCAGCATCGCTGCCTGGAGGAACACCCTGGATCATCCCCAGCACGATCTGGGCAGTGAGATGCACACCACAAGAAGCACCAGCCCCCAGCCAGCCGTGGAGGAGAGCTGCCAGGATCACCATGTCCAGGATCTCTGAAACACCCCCGGAGGACTGCAAATCCATGCTGGGATATTGGTGCAGGAGTCCAGTCACCCAGCGCACCAGGACAGCAGGACCAGCTCGGGGACACTGCTGCTGCTGCTGCCCGAGTCACCAGCTCCCCCCTCCAGGGCGGACACAGCCCCTACCCCTCATCCCAGTGGGAGCCCCCCCGGGCCAGACTCCCCCTCGGAACCCCTTAGGAATTTAACCAGGAGAAGGCTCAGGGCACAACCCTGGCCCCGGGGGCCAGGCAGCCGCAGCCCCAGCCCCAAGGGGCAGGAGGGCTCCACAGCTGGAGCAGCAGCAACGCAGGGAACCACCAGGCAGAGACAGACCCGAGGCGGCTCCATGTGAAGGAGCAGCTCCACTTCTGCCACTGCCGAGGGCACTGCCATGGGTGAGGGCACTGCCATCATTGTGGGACACTGCCACTGCTGAGGGCACTGCCACCACTGAGGGCACTGCCTCTGCTGAGGGCACTGCCATGGCTGCCTGACTCGCCAGGCTGTTCCCTCCATCTGCTGCCGGCCCCAGTGCGGTTGTTCCGTGTTTCCCAGCTGGATCAGATCGACTCTTCCCCTTTAGAGCAACGAGGGCGCTGAGCTGGAACGAGCCCCGCCTGGCCGGGGAGGCCGGGCAGCGTGTGGGGGCACGGGGGGCCTGTGGGCACCCACAGCCGGCACAGCCCCAGCGCCCGCCCACAGCTCACGCGTGCCCACACATCCCCCGCCGCTCCAGGGGTGAAGGCCTGGCATGGAGAGGTACCTCTGGGCTGGAGAGTCCCCGATTCAGGTATGGCTCCGCCGTTTCCCTCCTTTCCTTGCCCATTTCCCATGCTGCTTGACCGTCTTTCCAGCTAATTACCCCGCGCTCCTGCGGGCACGAGCCACGTGGCAGCTGGCATCTGCACCGGCTCCCAGGAACGACCTTGGCTGCTCAGAGGACAGCCGAGCCTCTCTGCCTCGCAGGCTTCCCCCGAGGCACACGAGGATCCTCCAGCGGGAGGGGCAGGAGCACTGCCAGCCCCGCCGCTCCCCAGCTCAGCTCTGCCAGCTCCGGGGGCACCGACCTGCAGCTCCCGAGCTGGGACTCGCCGTCACCTCCTGCAGAAACTCCCACTTTCAGCCCTGGAAGTGTTTCTCCCGCAGTTTTCCACCCCGGTTTCATGGCAGCACAGCCCTGAGCCAGGTCTGGCTGCATCCCCGTGCCAGCTGTGCCATGGAGAGAGGACTCAGCCGCGCTGCTCCGGCGTGGAGAGCTTCGGGAGGAGCAAGGGCTGGATGCGCTGAGGTCCTTTAGGGAGCAGCCTGGGGGGTGGCAGCACTCCCACTGTCACACCCTGTCTTCCCTGGTGTGGGGAGAGGTGGAGCAGAGAGAAGGGACACACGGAAGCTCTCTGGGGTGGCAGCCCCTGGGAGCACCCGATGGAACAGCCCCCGGGACGGGAGGGAGCTGTCAGCTGGCACAGGGCTGCCAGGCAGCAGCCTGGGGCTGGAGGCAGGGCTGGCCGGCCCCAGAGAGGGACAGGGTGCAGCTGAGGTCATGGGCAGTGACGGGGCATTCGTGGGGACGAGCTGGGCATCCCCTCCTGTGCTAGAGGAGGGGACGTGGGGATGCCTCTGGCACCTTGCAGCCTGCCCTGCTGGGAGGGAGGGCAGGCAGTACAGGCAGCAGGCAGGGCTGAGGGCTGGACACGCTGAGGGACTCCAGGGAGTGCGGGTTCCGGGGCCTGCCCATCCTCAGGAGCTGGGGCAGAGCCAGGTCAGTGCCTGGCCAGGTCTGTTTTACACCTTCCTGTCCAGACCTGGGTGCCAAAGGCTCACCAGATTCCCAGGCTCCTGTGGGACTGAAATGTCCCTTCCAGATGCTTGGGCTGCTTGGTGGGGAGGTGCTGAACTGCCCAGGAGCTCCGGCAGTGACACATGTCCCCACAGTGAGGAGCTCAGCGCCCTTCTGGCTGGGTGCTGGCTTCACCGTGAGCCCCACCGTGGTACAGCTCTCTGTGTGTGTCCTTCAGCCTCCTCCCCAAACCCCCATCTCCCTCCACCTATCACATTTGCAGATTCCTTTGCCTTAAAATAATAACCAAGCCCCTGCTGTGAGGGGCTCGATCCTGCCCTGCTGTAATAAAGAGGGAAGATGAAAAGACCGGGAGAAAATTTGCTTCTGTAGCACCTCTCTGTGCTCGCCATCCTTATTCCTCATTCTCCTTTCCAGGAGCTGTCTGTAACCCTTTGATAACACCCTCCTCTCTCCCAAAAGCTGGTGTCCCCTCCTGCCTGTGCCACCAGACGCGTCACACGCCCCTTTGATGTCAGGATAATGCACAGACGCAGCCCCGTGTTCGTGTGTGACAAACACAAACAGCCAGCTCTGTCCCAGATCTGCTAATTCAGGGAGAAAAGGGGGAAAAAGACATCTTAAAATGAATTCTTGCTGGCCAACACACAGAGCTGGTCTGGGCAGGCTGGGCCCCCAGATGGCCAGTGCCAGGGCTGTCCTGCTGACCCCCACTACTGAGCCCTGGGGACAGCCCTGGCAGGTCTGTGCCCAGAGGTGACACCCTGCAGCCTGGGCAGAGTGTGGGGCTGTTGCCAAGGTCCCCCTTAGAGCAAACCAAGCAGCTCCAGCCCCGGGTTTGGCCTAAGGCACTTTGAGGATGGATTTGCAGGGAGCCCTCACCCACAGCCAGGGCAGGTCCCAGAGCTGCCCTGCTGAGCCTGGCACCCCCCACACCCCATTGTCCCTTCCTGCAGCAGCCCCTCTGCAGCCCCTGCTCCGGGCTCACAGTGCCTGTAGAGCACCCAGAAACCTCCCACTGCTCCCTCTGTCCAGCCCCTCTGACTGAGGAGGGGTTTCTCTGATCCAAGTGAGCCGACACGTTCCTGTTAGGATGGAGGATGAGCCCCTGCCCTGCCCTGCCCTGCCAGCATGGGGGCAGCCCCTGACCCCTCCAATCCCACACGGCTTGGAATGAGCACAGGCAGGAACCATCCCAGGAGTGGTTTGGATGTATCCAGCATCCAAAATGGATGGGCAGACAAAGGATTCTGTTCTCAGACCCTCGGGTGTTCCCCTGGCTCTTGGCCCCGGTGCCAGCAGGGACACATCCCGCTGCAGTCAGGGCATGGTGTGACCATGGAGGACGGACAGAGCAACCCAGATGGCCGAGGAGCCCCTCCAGCCCCCCGATCCCGTGGGAAGCAGCACAGCCCAGAAAGCAGGCAGAGCTCCGTGTCCTTCCCCACAGGGCCTCTCCCCACCTCTCACAGCCCAGCATCATTTCCATTTCCATCCTCACATCCTGCTCCTGCAGCAGCTTCACGACCAGCCCGGCACATCCCTGACTCCTCACATCCGCCAGGTCCCTCTGCAGGAGCCAGAGCTGAGTGTGCTGCCAGCACATGGAGGGAGCAGGGCTTGATCCCATCAAATCCAGTGCTAATGCTGGTGCCAACATTCCCAGCGCACGTGGAGCGGCTGGAGGGGAGGGCCTGTGGTGGGTCGGCCCCTGTTTGCCTAAAGCAACCAGTGATGCCTGGGGCCACCAACTCGTCCCTGGGGAGCGTGACAAGCGTGGCAGGCTGGCAGGCAAGCCCACGGCAGCAATGACAGCTCCGTGTGACTGCCTCAGGCTCTTGCTCATCCCGGCTCCGTGACTCACAGCACACAGAGGGGCCGGGGGGTGTGGGGGACACTCACCCCAGCACGGGGGTCAGGCTGGGACCTTCTGCCATCAGCAGGAGCAGCAGGTCCCACCGGGCGCACTGGGGGCAAGAGCAGGGCAGTGAGTTGGGCACGCTGTTGGGACAGGCTCTTCCAGAGAGCTGGAGATTGTTCCGCTCTGGATCCAGGCTCTGACATGCACAGAGGTCCTGCTCCATGGTCACACAGTGACCCTGCTCCACGTGAAGACTCGGATCTGCTCGGTGATCCTGTCCCACAGGGTGGCCCTGTTCTGCACAGTGACCCTGCTCCGGGGTGACCATGCTCCACGTGAGACACCCTGCTCCGTGATGGCCCTGCTCTGGACAGTGACCTAGCTCCACGGTGGCCCTGTTCCACACAGTGACCCTGCTCCTGTGCTTTGTCCCCTGCAAGCCACCCATAGCCAGGCCTGGCTTGAGGCTTGTACCCCCAAAGGAGCTCTCCCCTCCTGACCCAGAACTTTCTGTAAGAGCAGGGACTGCAGTGAGAGCAGCTCCTGGGGCTCCTTGCTCCCTGCTCTGGCCACGCTGCCCCTGCACCCCACAAACACCTCCTGCTGCTCCTCTGGGAGCTGGGGGCTCTCCCCCCCCCCACCACTGTCTCGGGGTGCAGCTGTGGGGGGCTTACAAGAACGAGCTCCAAACCTGGAGCATGTGGCTCCTGCAGCCTCCAGCGACTCTGCAGCCTTCCCTCAAAACCGCTTCCCTTCTCTTTTTCCCTCTGCTCTGCTGCAGACCCTCAGCATCGGGGGAGCCGGGGGGACTGGGACGAGCATGGACTAGATGGTGTTCTCCTCGTCCGTGCTGCTCACCTGCCCTCTCGGAACGCCCCAGACCGCTCTGCCCTGTTCATGGGAATCTGGGAGAGGCTGGGTTTGTCTAAGCCGGAGTCACCCGGAGCAGCGCTCGTCATTAGCGGTGAGTAAAGCGCGGTGAGTCACTGCTGCCATTACCCACACTCCGCGGAGGGCCGGGGAATGCAGCAAGCAGGGAACTGCTGCTCCTGGTAGCTCTTGCCTTCCCCCAGCATCTCTGCGCTGCCACCTGGGACGGCTGTGCCCCCCGCCTGCCCCACGGGTGGCTGGCCCCAGGGCGGTGTCCCCGGGCCAGGCTCTTCGCTCGGGGCTGTCACCCTGAGCCGCGCCTGCCCCACTCCCCCGAGCTTCCCGGCTGCTCCTCGTACTCCGGCGCTTCTAAAGGTTAATGCATGCAGGACACTTGTGCTTTTCCCCAGCTAATTGATGCTAAAGACACCACCAGCAAGGAGCTGCTCGGTGCCACCGTGGTGAGGGCAGTGTGACCCTGCCCCATGTGCTGCTGCCCCTGGGTCTGCCACAGCCCGATCCTGTGGGTCACCCCTGTCCATGGACCCGGAGCTATTTGTGAGCCCAACTCCCGAGGCCACCCCACTGCCTGTCACCTTCCCCTGGCTCAGCCCCACCCCACCCCACGGCCACTGTCCCGCCCCCTGCTCCTGCAGTGCAGGGACGCTGCTGGGACCCCCTGGGACCCCCACCTCCATCCCCACCCCTGCCCTGCTCCTGTGCTCTGTCCGAGGGTCACACAGAGGCACTAGCACTTGGGATAAGCTGTGGCTATCACACCAAACTCCTGCTCCACACGCTGCTCTGGATGGCCCCGGTTCAGCCTCTCTCCCTGCCCATCACAGCCGGGGCTGCTCCTGCTCTCTGCCTTGTCCTCTGCTCACCTCACACCCTCATCCCCTCTTCCCTCACTTCTTATTTTTCAGCTTTTTGGCTTTTTTTCCATCCTCCTGCTCCAGGTCTCCTTTTATCCTCAGCACTGAAAACACAAACGCCAGCACACCTAAGGCCAGACCCCTGCTGGGATGGGTTTGCCCTGGGGGTCACCTTGGCCCCAGCACATCCCAGCTCCGGTGTGGCCATGCCCAGCTGGTTTGCCAGTGCTGCAAAAGGGCCCTGGTGACCAGGTACTGCCACTGCCACCACCGCAGGGACAGCAGGAGGTGACCTGTGGCCCTGCTGCTGGGGTGCTCTGCTGGGTACCACAGAGAGAAATGAAAATGCCAAAACTCAGAAGAAAGCAGAGGGCTCATGGAACCTGAGAGGGGAGAGCAGTTCCTGCCGGCACCAAGAGGAGCCCTCATCCCTGCCCCAAGAGCTTTACTCCATGCTGCCACCCCTGTGTCCTGCCCAGGCTCCAGGGCGAGGCACTCAGATGTTCCTATTCAAACGGATTACAAATTACTGTCTGATCCACTAATTAGGACGGGAAGACGAGTGTGCTTCTGACCGTGCTGTTTAGCAGCCATTTAGAAATTGCTCTGAAGGCACCGAACGGCGAGGGGCCACATCTGCTCCAGAAGCCAGCCTGGGACCATCCCTGGGGCCACCCCACCGGCCCTGCTGCCAGCAGCTCTGCCCGACCCCATCCCGCTCCCAGCGCTGATCCTGCCCCGCTGCAGAGCCCGCCCGGCTCCCAAGGATGTCCCCAGGCCGTTTGGCTCCCAGCCCTGCTGCCATTACTTCGTATTTATTTAACAAAATTAAAACCTGCTTAGTGGGGCCAGTGAAGGCAAGGCAGACAAATCGGATCTGCTGCTGCTGCTGCTGCTGGGGAAGGGCAGCCTGGTGCCGGGCTGGGGCCACCTGTGCGGCCTTAGGGGCACATGGACCCTCCTTCCCGTAACTGGGAAGTCCCACCAGGGGCTGGGCAGCAGCACGAGCACCCCAGCTCCCCCTGACCACTGGTGACAGAGGGCTGGGTCCGGCTGGGGAAGGACTCCAAGAGGAAAGCCCTGGGCTGGGCTGGAGTCCCCAAGAGCCATGGGGTGCAACCAGGCATGGCTGTAAATCTGAGAGGAACCCCCTGCCCACCTGCCGGGCATGGGGGCAGCAGCCTGTAGGGTTTGGGTGATGCCAAGTGTGTGGAGGCTGCTCCGGACTCCTCCTTCAGGCATTGTCCAGGCACAGGACACTGCCCCAGCCCAGGAGGGGCCTCAGCCCCCTCCGAGCCCTCGCTGTCCCTGGCAGGGCCTCTGTGTCCCTGTGGCCTGTAGCTCCTTACAGGACCAAGCCCCTCTCTCCCAGGTGAGAAACCTCCTCCGGGTCAGGCAGGAGCCCAGGTGGGCCCAGGAGCCCCTCAGGAACAGCTCTACAGCCTTGGCCTTCCCAAAAGCCATCCTAGTGCTGGTCCCCATTCCCCAGCCTCACACCCCTTCCAAACCCACCCCAGTGATGGGCACAGAGCCAGGAGGCCCAGCTCCCTCCTGAAGTGCTCCAAGACTTTCCACGGGAGAGAGCACAGAGCCAGAAGCACAAACCACATCCCCAGGGCACCAGGGCAGGGATCCCCCTGCCCTCCAGGTCTCCCACCTGGGCACTGAGCCAGCCCTGGCACAGCCCTGGTCCAGCATCACCCAACACAGGATTGCAAAGCCACTGGGAGGGCAGAGGGAGGGGTGGGAAGCTTCAGCTACAGGTACAGGCACCCACAGAGGAGCAGCTTCACCACAGAGCCTGGCCCAGCCATTACTGGAGGAGTTACAGTGCCATTAATGAGTGCTTTCAATTTTAATGAAGTTAATCTACCTCTAAAAGCTCTTTATGCCCACAAACATATGATCTGAGAGAGAATAGGACCTGCAGCTACATTTTTACAGCACTTGAGCATGATTTTTGCAGCCACCTATTTCCCAGCAGAGCAGCTGGGGGAAGAACACCCACTGACCAAACTGCAGCCCCTCCACTGTGCCAGTCACATGAGAAGGTCCATGGCCTTCCAGGAAAAGCAAGATTCCATGTTCCCATTATGACAAAACTTGGAAAACCAGCGAATTTCAGTGAAAAAATAGACATTGTCTTTTCTCAGCTGGGGAGGAGATGGTGCTGGCAGAACGAGGTGCTCAGGGAGCTGATGAGAAGCCCCTGCCCAGCACAGCCCCCAGGCCCCTGGGCTCTCCCTGTCCCCGAGTGGAGAGCCCATCCTGCCAGCCAGGCTCTCAGCAGGAGCTGTGCTGGGTCCCTGCCTGCTTTGCCAGCTGAGGATCATTTTTCTGACACCTGTTACTCCTGGAACAGGGTGCAGGTGCCCTGGGTTTGATTCTCTGGCTCCTTTCCAGTTTCCCCTTTCCCAACACTGGGGAAAACAGGAGAGTTGGAGCGTGATGTAAACCTGGGATGAACTCCTCAAATCCAAGGTCTGGATTTGTTGCTCCCTCGTCCCTGTGAATCCTGTGAGACTGCTCTTCCCCAGTGTGCCAGCAGCCCCCAGGGCAGCAGCCCTGCAGGGGAGGACAAACAGAGCCACCCTCCCCAAAAACGTCCAGCTTTGCAGAAACCAT
>NW_008236246.1:265942-274666 GCF_000691975.1 Corvus brachyrhynchos | reverse complement strand
GGGCCACAAAGCCCCCACCAGGCCCCCCTCTGAGGGGTGCCTGGGCTGGGCCCAGGGCAGAGCTGAGTCCTCTCCAGCCACAGTGCTGGTTTGCTCTCCACATTCTGCCTTTCCAACCAAAAATACCTCTCCCTCCAGCCTGCCCCAGCCCCTGGCAGCATTGCCAATGACAGGAGATGCCCTGTGCCATGGGAGTCCCCAGCAGCACCCAGTCCTGCTGCCACCCCTGCTCCTCTTGCCCTGTTCCCACAGCTCTGTCACAGCCTGGTGGGTCTCAGGAAAACCTGGGAGGTTCCCCTCCTACACTGGGGCATCACCGCAGGCTCCTCCTGCCACCAGCTTCCCCAAAGGCCACAATGTGCTGGGACTTCTCCTCATGGAAATCCTCATGGAAAAGGTCCCCATGTGCCCCCCAGTCGCAGGCAACCCCTCGGGGGTGACTCCCTGCCCACGGTGGGGGATGTCAAAGCAGCTGCCCCTCTCCCTCTTGCCCCTCTCCCTGCCAGGAGAACAGCTCTGAGACCCCAGCCCTGAGCCCCAGGCACACGGAATATCCCTTCACACCCCTCTGAGACAGGGAGGTTCCAGCAGCTTCCCAGCTCCAGTGGAAGCCAGTAGCTCAGTGTAAACAGACGTTTGTGGAAATAAAACTCCTTTTATCTTTCTCTGAAATTTGCCTCTGTCCACAGAGCCTTGGCTGCTCCTGCCATGGGCTCTGGGATGCTCCTGGAGCACCCACAGATCCACCCCAGACCCAGATGGGAGCCTGCAGAGGAATCCTGATGGACCTGGCTTGGGCTGAGCCCATCCCTGTGGAAGTGGCTGGAGGAATGGGGATGCCAAACACATTCCTGGCTTCTTGGCAGGGGCAAAAATGGCTGGATTTGATGGTTATGAGGTCAGAACCACAAAGCAGGAGTTCCTACAGAACCACAGAATATCCTGAGAATATCCTATAAGGATCATTGAGTCCAACCCCTGGCCCTGCCCAAGACACCCCAACAGTCCCTGGCAGCGCTGTCCAAACACTCCTGGAGCTCTGGCAGCCTCGGGGCCGTGCCCATTCCCTGGGGAGCCTGGGCAGTGCCCAGCACCCTCTGGGGGAAGAACCTTTCCCTGATATCCAACCTAACCCCGCCCCTGACAGCTCCAGCTGGAAATTCCCAAACAGCTACAACTCATCTTCTTGGGGATAACCAGTCCTGGAGGGTCCAGCGGATCAGCCCGGGATATGTGGAATGCTCTGGGGGGCATTCCCAGGGGCAGAGATGCACAGCCATGCTGAGTGCCTCAGGCATGGGCATCACTGAACCTCAGGACGGGTGTTCAGAAGGACAGGGCTCTCCAGAGGCAGAGCAGATGCAGTTTGGGGTGTTCTCTAACGAGGTAAAGCCTGACTCAGAGGGACCTCTCCAATCCCTGGTTTGCCTGTGGCCTTCGGCAGTCCCATGGCCAGTCCCATGTCCTGCAGCTGTGTCAGGCACTGCATTTGGTCACGCTGTCCCACAGGGAAGTGAGATGAGGGGCTGGCCTGGCTCCTGCCACCATCACCTCCCTGACCTTCTCCTGCAGGTCAGCAAGGTCCCCCAAAGCCACCAAAGCCCCAGCAGAGGAGAGGACACGTGGTCATCCAGCCTGGAGACAGCGAGGGAGGAGCCCAGCAGGCAGGGCTCCCTGCTGGAAGTGGCTCACCTTCGCTGGGACAAGCAGTGCCACCAAAGTAGGGCTGCGGGGCTCCCGGGGCCGCGGGGCACAGCGGCTCCCTCGGCACGGAACAGGGCGTCTCATCTAATTATATCAGCTGTGTCCCACAAAGAGCAGCTGGCAGCTGGGCTGCCCTATTTCCTGAGCCCTCCTTTGGGCCCGGCAGCGCCGCGCTGGCACCGCCCGGCCCCGGCCTGGCACTGGGATGGCCCCGCAGCCTCCAGCCGCAGCGGCTGCAGGAGGGCCAGCAGCCACATCTCCGCACCCAGGATGGCCCAGCACAGCCCGGATGGAAGCTTCCTTCTGGGCAGGAGATGCTTGCACGGGTCTGGGGCAGTTCTGATGGGCTGGTGGTCTCCATCCCCCCTCCAGACCGTGGCCTGGCTCATACTGGGTTCCTGACGGGCTGTGAGTGATCCCACCCTGCCACAAGGTCCAAACACCAGAGCGGCGTGCTGGGGACAGGAGCCAGCCCAGCAGTGCCCTCCCACAGGACTCTGGAGTTTGTGGCCAGGGCAGGTGTGTCCCCACTGCCCCACCTCCCACCGGTGCCCGTGCTGGAGCTGTGGAGGGCTCTGCAGCACAGAGAGTCCCCCAGCTCCAAATGGGTGCCATGGGCACCCAAACCTGACAGTGTCCTCACACCTCCTCCTGCCCCACTCCCTGCCCAGCTCCCACTTTCCAGCTCAGCTCAGCCCAGCCCCTGCCCCAGGAGATCCCATCCCCCTCAGGGCTGTGGTAGGATCTCAGAATCCCAGAATGGTTTGGGTTGGAAGGGATATTAAAGCCCATCCCATTCCACCCCTGCCATGGGCAGGGACACCTTCCACTGTCCCAGGTTCCTCCAAGCCCCATCCAGCCCGGCCTTGGATGCTTCCAGGGATGGGGCATGGATAGCAGCCCTGTGCCAAGATCCTCTGGAGGTGGCTGGAGCCATCAGAAGGTAAATGCCACCTCAGGCAGCACCAGGGCTCTGCCAGGAGCAAATTCCTCCTGCTCGTGATGGAACAACTGGAATGAGCACATTATACCGGGGTTATTCTCTGGCTTGGACAGTGCCAGGCAAGGGACTGGGCCGGAGCCAAGGACACTCAGAGCTGGTGGTGGAGGGGGTGACAAGGGGTCAGTGGGTCCCATCCAAAGTCCTCTGTGCTCACCTCCCAGAAACTTCCCTCTGGAGGTCCTGGCACAAGCCTCTCTCTCCTCATCTGGGATCTCTGGATGCTCCAGATAATCAGCAGCCTGTCCAAAGGGTGCCAGAGACCTGGCCCCTCTGTGCATGCTTGGAGATGCCCCTTGGACCTCCCTGGGAGCCGGTCCTGTGGGACCCCCTCCCTCCTTGCACCCAGCTCAGCCCTGGAGCCGCTGCCGCTGGGGTGCCGGTGGCAGGCGCAGTCCCGCTCCAGAGGGCTGGCAGGACAGGGCTCCCCCAGCCCCATCCCAGGGAAACCCAGGGGCTGGGGAGTGGCTGGGGGCTGCCTGGCCCCTGCCACCCAGGGGGATGATGGTTTAATCCCCGGCTTATTTCGGTTGCTAGGTGATCAAATCATCCATCTGCTTGTGACGGGAAAGCGCCGGGAGAGCGCCGTGAGTCAGCCCCTGCCACAGGCAGCAGAGGGGTGCACTCCAGCCCACCCCCAGCCTGGCCCAGGGCCCTGTGTGCCCACGGGGTGCTCTGGCAGCAGAGCCTGCCATGGACAGGGGAAACAGGTCCTGCCTGGGGAAGTCAGGCTGCCATGGGGCTGGGGGCATCTTCCCACGTGCTCCTGGAGGACAGGACCCCCACGGCATCGTGGAGAGCACCTCTGAGCTGTGTCCTCACTGCACCACCTTGCACGAGGGGTTTGCCCTATTGCACTGGATTTTTGGAAAAAATTCTTCCCTGTGAGGGTGGGCAGGCCCTGGCACAGGGTGCCCAGAGCAGCTGTGGCTGCCCCTGGATCCCTGGAAGTGTCTAAGGGCAGGTTGGAGGGGCCTTGGAGCAACCTGGGACAGTGGAAGGTGTCCCTGCCCATGGCAGGGGTGGCACTGGATGGTCTGTAATGCCCTTTCAACACTTTCAGTCCCACTCTGGGATTCAGTGATTCAATCCAGAGCAACTCTGAAGGATCAGATGAGCCCCACTTGAAGTATGGGCAGGTTTGGTGTCCCCCCCCAGCACAGTGCAGCCCCCCCAGCACCTTCCCCCTTCTGCAGGGACATCCCTAGCCCAGCACACTGGGAGCTCAGGGAAAGCCAACAGGCTGCTCAGGAGAGCAAGGCAGAAAGGCAACAGTTTGGGAGAAAATAACATTTTCATAAAGTGTTTGAAGTCATTTGGAGGAGGAAAGTGGGAAGGGAGAGGAATCAGTCTCTGTGTGTGTGATGCGTGCGTATGTGAGAGAGCGACAACAGGAGCCTCCCTCTCCGCAGAGCAGAAACCATCTCAGTTTCTCAGGTTTGGGAGAGTGTTGAGACACTGGGAAATTAAAGCAGTGCCCACAGAATGTGTTTGCAAAGTCCAGCTTCTTTGGTGAGGCACCACGTGTAGGTGTCACACTCGTGCTGCCAGCGGGCACGTGCTGGGGACGGGCGCTGGGTGCGGGGCTGGGGGATGCCCAGGACCCCCGCCCTCTGCCACGTGCAGCCCTTGGGATCTGAAGGCCACCAGGGCCAGTGGACATCTCCTGTGAGATCCATGGGCCTCTGTGGGAGCATCAGTGGCCACCTCCTGCCCAAGGCAGCCCCGAAGGAGGAGCTCTGCACCAGGATGAGGAACACCGTGGATGGCAGATATGGGGCAAAACCATGGCAGAGCAGCTGGGAGCTGCCCCAGGCTGCTTTCCCTGCCTCCTGTCACTGCATGTGGGCAAAAGACCCCCTGACTGTCCCCTCCCTCTTCCCCCACACCCCTCGTGCTGTGCCGGGGGCTCAACCAGCACCGAGGCAGCCCTGCAGCATCCCAGCCCCAGTGCCCAGCATCCTAAATCCCAGGAGCTGGGCTGGTGGCCTCTCCGCTGCTCTCCACAGACCTCCCAGGTCCCCTGGCAGCTATCACGACTTCTTAGTGCAAAGAGACTCATTAATGAAGCGGAAAAGGAGGAGGAGGAGCAGGCTGAACGGTCCGTCCTAAGGGACAGTGCAGCAAGCAGGAGGAGGAGAGCGCTCAGCATTGATCTCAGGATAAGCAGCCACCCGAGAGGGGAACGACTGCCTGGAAAACAGCGGGCTGGAAGGGCCGAGGGCAGGCAGAGGCAGCCTGGGGGTGGGAGCCGTGCATGTGTGGGCAGGCAAGCAGCCCCCAGCATCACGGTGCCACCCGCAGCACCCTCTCCCGAGGCAGGAGGCACGGGGAGCCTGCAGCGCTGGGGGCAGCAGGGCTGGGCCCTGGGGACACCTGTGGCACCCACTGCCTGCCCTGGAGCTCAGGTGTGCCCGTCCTGCAGGGCACTAGCCCTTCGCTGTGGGCTGCAGCTCCCGCAGCAGCACCGGGAGGGCAGGAGGGAGGGAGGAGGGCACGCTGCGATGGGTGGGAAGGGCGTTTTCTGCGGCTCAGCGGTTCCCAGTTTCCAAGCTGGCTCTGCAAGGCCTGGCTGCCTGTGGGAAGCGCTGCCGGGGGGCTGGAGGCAGCCACTGACCCCCGGCCACCAGCCCTGGGCGGGCAGCAGCCCCAGGAGCAGGGCTGTTCACATCTCGGGTGGGCAGTGCCAGAGGCTGCCAGGGAGCCACAGGAGGGGAAGGTTTCCATCCCCAGCTCCCAGCTCCAAGCAGAGGACAGGAGGCATGAGGGCGACAGGGGCACGTGGGCAGCAGCTCCTTGCTCTTCCCAAACCTAGGGAGCCCCAGAGTGCAGCAGCCTCCTGTCCCCAGGTCACACAGGGGGCTCTGAGCCCACCTGGGCTCCTGTGTGGGCAGGGGAGAGCTGCTGTCCCCTGCTCAGGGCTGGGGACAGGACTCCTGAGCCTGGCCTGTCCCAGGAAAGGATTGAGGAGCTCATGGGGAGCTTGGGTGTCCCATGCCTGCCCATCCCTTCTGCCTCATCGTGCAGGGCACACAACTTCTGGGAGCATCACCCCTCCGTGAGCATCACCCCCTCAGGGTGTGTCACCCCCTCAGGGAGCGTCACTGTCTGTGCTGAGCAGGGGCAGGACACACCTCTGTGCTGTGAAGGGCTGTCTGTCCGTGTCCCTCTATATATCCAGTATCCCGCTTGGAAAGCACAATCCAAACCTTGGCCTGCCATGAAATTGGTTTTCCCATCCCAGAGGCTTCTCCCCACAGCAGGCAGGAGAGGCAGGGAATGGTACCAGTGGCTGTGAGCTGAGAGCTGAGAGCTGAAAGCCGGTCCGTGCTCCAGCCAGCTGAAACACCTCTGAACACATCACTGTCACTGGCCTTTGGGCTCTTCCCAAACCAGCAGCAGTGCCCAGCTGAGACGGAGGGAGGGTGGGCTACTTAGAAAATGCCAAACCAGCCCTTTCTGATCATTCAGAAAATCACCTCAAACTGTTCAGAATGAGAAAATCACTGGACAAAGGACCTCGTCCATCAGCTGGATCTGCTCAGTCCCAGCCCCAGCCCCGAGCCCTGGCTGCCCCAGTGGTCCCCAGGGCAGGGCAGCAGGTCCCTGCCCCACCTGCGGTGCCCATGTCCAGGGCTTGCCCAAGCCCACGGCGTCCCAGCTGAAGCCCCGGAGCAGCCATCCCATCTCCACCATCGGTCAAGGAAAACAGCGAGGGAGCGTCACCTTCATTCCCGCAGTGAAAACTGTGCCATTAAAATCCTCTCTCCTATGACACACACCGAGCCTATTTCCGTAATAGTTTGGCAGGGGAATAACATTACGGAGCCTATAAATACCTCGTGGGGTGCTGCTCTGCTGACGGAGCAGCAGGACGGGCCCCTGCCCGCCCCAGCCCAGCCACCACCACCACGGCACCGCGAGGGGGAAGGACAGGAGAGCACGGCAGGGCTGTCCCAGCCCGGGGGACAGCGGGTGCCTGGGAGAGGACCGTGGTCAGTGGGGACAGAGCAGGAGCTGGGCAGGACAGCAGAGGGGACGGAGCTGAGCCGAGGGAGCACGGAGGTAAGAAAATGGTGGAAAGCACTGGCACCCTGAGCATGTTCCCAAAGCAAGCTGTGAGGTCCCTGTGGCTGCAGCCGAGGACTCTGCTCTGACCCAAAGCAGGCTGGCACACAACCGGCTCCTCTCTGTCCTCCCCATGGGGACCCCAGGCACAGAGAGGGTCTCACACCAGAGCAGGCACCAACGGAGGCTCCTCAGGGCACAAGGGGATGCCCTGGAACACCCCAGGGATGCTCGCTGTGGGTGCTTCCCAGCTCACCCAGCGGAAGGAAGCTGCTCCCTGCGGAGTCGTGGCCATCAGCTGGGCCACCCCAGGACCCAACATGAGGAATCAGTGACCACCTCCAGCACCTGCTCCTCTACCAAGGCCCGGAGGCACTGTGGGTGAAGAATATACCTCAGCCCAGCTGAGAGGGAAGCAGTGGGGAGGGGATCCAAGCCTTCCAGCCCCCAGCCAGGCTGTCCAGCCCCCCCTGGAATGGCTGGAGCCTGGGGCTGTCACCCGTCTGCCACCTGCCAGGGGAAATGGTGTGGGTGGTTCCTGCCCTGCAGAGACACACGGAGACAAACGGCTCAGGGATTGGGATATTAAACACTTGACATAAGGGGACTCTCACGATGCTCATCACAGGCCTTACCACTCCTCCTGAGCACAAGTGTCACCTCAAAGCTCCAGCAGAGAGATCAGCTCCTCTGAGTCCTCAGCAACAGCCCTATGGACAGCACGGGACATCCAGGGGACACCAAACCCAAAGGCAGCTGTTGGAGGCCTGAGGGAATGGGGTCCTCCCCTGTGGGAGTCGATCAAGGGATGTACAGAAGGGCCCACACATCCCAGGGACTGCAGAAGCCAGGCCCAGGGACATTTAACCATCCCACAGCCAGCAGAGTGTAGGTTTGGGGCTGCCTGTCTCTCTGACGCCCCATCCCATTCTCTCCCAGCGGGCATAAACCCACCAAGACCATAGAATCAGGGGATCAGAGAGTGGTTTGGGTTGGAGGGGACCTTAAATGTCGCCTAGTTCCAACCCTCTGCCACGAGATCTCCGTTACAGCTGTGGAAGCTGTGCTGTGCCTCCTTGCAGCAGCTCTGCTCTCTTGGCGAAGAGCTGCAGCCAGGCCTCAATTGGGCAAAGCTCTCAGGAAAGACAATTTTCCTGACAGCCCATGGTCCAGACGCACCAGGCAACCACAGGAAAGGCTGACATGCACGGGAGCCTTCCTGAGCAGAGCCAGAGCAGGCACGGGAGGGCTCAGCGTGGTGGGAACCTTCCCTCTACAACGTCTCTGCAGCAGGAAGGGGCTCAGCACGTTCTCTTGCACACCCAAAACATGGGGTCACACCCAGACACCACAGCAGTGTCCCTGGGAGCTGCATGGTTGGCATAGCCACAGTCTGTGCCCACAGAGGGACCCGGGTGGCAAGCCCAGGTGCTCCCAGAGCAGAGCTGTGAGCAGGTATGAGGTGAGGAACAGGCATCCACAATCCCTGCCACGGCGCTGCGAGGGAGAGCAGCACGTGCCAAGCCCGGGCTGCAGGAGGATGGTGCCAACCCCTGGAGTGTGGCTTCAGCTAAAATCTGCTGCGGGCACCCAGCTTTCAGCGCCTCAAACCTTGAGCCAAGGGCTTCCCCCCACACCTGAGCACAACCTTCACCTCTATTCTGCACAGAGCTAAACACACCCCCAAAACGAGAATAACAAGGCAGCCTCACTGCTCAAACTGACTGCCCCTGACCACCCCAGGGACAGCCTGACATCACCTGCAGCCCCTTTGCCTCAGTGAGTCCGACCAGAGCCCCCCTCCAACAGGCTCCGGGGGGGAGGTGGGCGATGCTCAGCCCACCGTGGGTGCCCAGCACAGCCCACCCCGCTCCCAAAGGGGCTGTCCCGGGCTGTGGCGCTGCTGTGAGGGGCTGCCCCACCCCGGGTGGGCCGGGCAAGGCACGGCAGCG
>NW_008236246.1:263895-265701 GCF_000691975.1 Corvus brachyrhynchos | reverse complement strand
CAGCGGGATCCAGGGCTCTCCATCTCTGCGGCGGTGGCAGCAGCGGCTCGGTGCTGATTGTGGGCAGATTAGAGGGGACACAGCGTGCTCATCCCGATCCTGCTGCGCTGCCACTAGCCAGGCTGGAAATAAAGCCTCGTTTTTCATGCAAAGATGCACAATGGTTAACAGGGAAAAGCTTGCCTGGGAGGCATGCAGGTAGCAAACCAATTTCCAAACGGGTCTCCAATTACTCCTGATGGTTATTCGATTTACATTTTTTTCTGGCTCACCAGATGTTGATGCTCCGAGGGTGAAATTGGGCCCAGCACGAGGGTGTGGGAAGGTGCAGGAGTCTCCTGCTGCAGAGTGGCACGTTTCCCTGGAGCTGCTCTGTTCCTCGCTGCTCGCAGCCGTGCTTCCAACCACACCGTGCGTCATGGACATGGAGAGGAGCGAGGGAGCCGGGCTGCTGCAGGCACCGGAGCCACATCTGCTAAGCCCACAGCTGGAAAAGCCCCATTTTCCTGCCGGCACAAGCAGCAGCCCCATGTCCCAGAGCAGGAGTGGCAGCTCCTAGCAGGCGACAGCTTCCTGTGAGAAGCCCTGAGCTGGCTCTGTGCTCTGCTTCCTCGGAGGAGAAGCAGCCGGAGGTGGATTTGCGAGGCTCCGAGAGTCCATTTTGCAGAAGTGCTCCAAGATGCCCAGGTCCTGCGGAGCGCCAGCCCCGCGCCTCTGCACGGACACGGCTGCTCCTGGCACTGCAGGTGCTGGCCCCACACCAGGCACGGGGTCAGGAAGGTCACCAAGGCTCTGCTCCTCAAAGGCATGTTGGTGCCAAACTCCAATGGAAACGATGGCAACAAGGCTCTAAATCCTGTTCCTGCCCGGGCCTTATCCTGGATTGGAGCTTCCAGAGTGCGTCATGGCAAAGGCCCACAGGAGAGTTTGTTATGTGGCACCTCTCTCCTGGAGGGGACTCGTCTGCCCTTCCAAAAGTCTAATGATAGTGCAATGACCCAACCACTACCCTGGGACTGATCCAGGCCCTTGCTGCAGCTGGAGGGGCACCGGGGGTAGCACACAGGGACAGGGACAGCAGGCACTGACCTGCCAGGCGCTGCCACTCGCTGCCAGCCAGCTCCATTCCCTGCCCGCTCCATTCCCCCCCAGTCCCACTGGCTCTGGACAGCCTGGAGCACCTTTACACGGGAAAACCCGCAGGAAGAGGGGTGAGGGTTGGGCAGAGGGGTGAGGGTCGGGCAGCTCTGCCCGCAGCCACTGCCTGCACACTGCAAACCATCCCGGCTGAGGGGAAGGACAGGGCACATCCCAGGCACAGCAAACACAAGCCGGGGCCATGCTCAGTGCCGGTGGCCACTCGTGGGACGGGGCCAGGTGCCCAGAGACCGCCGGGGCTGCAGCCAGCTCACACAGCTCCCCACACGTGCCTGCTCCCTCCATCACCCCTGTGCGTTCCCTGGCACACACCTCCAGCCCCACGCCCTGCACACCGCAGGGACATCACCACCGACCGCTGCACACGCGTGTATGTGACACGCACCCCCGGCGGGGCACACGCACGTCCAAGCAAGAGCACACACGCATCCAAAGGGAGCACAAGCACATCCAAGGGGAAGCACACACACGTCTAAGGGGAAGCACACGCACCCCGAGCGGAGCACCCGCAGGCGCGGGCCGCGCACACCCGCACGCCCGGGCTGGGGCCGCTCTCCCGCCCCGGCTCGCTGCGGAGGGCACGCACCGGGAAACGGGGCCACCCTCAGGCCCCCCGCGCGGGGGCCCCCGCGGGGGCCCCCCCGCCGG
>NW_008236246.1:248928-263149 GCF_000691975.1 Corvus brachyrhynchos | reverse complement strand
GGCACCGAGGCGATGCCCATTCATTCAGCTTGGCCCCCGCAGCCCTCCCCTTCCGCCCCGCGCCCCAGCCGCCTGCATGGAGGGGGCTGGCGATGCTGCAGCGGTACCCAGAGCCCCCGGAGAGCACAGTGCGGAGAGGAGGGAGGGAGAGGAGGAGGAAGGAGAGCAGAAGGAGGGAAGAGGAAAGAGGGAGAGGGAGATGGCTGCCCCCAAAACCAGAGCTGGATCTGGAGAAGACTCCGGGATTTCCACCAGGAAATCAGGGCAGGGAGTGGAGCGGGGCCGGCGCAGCACCCCCCGCCCAGCCCGGCACGGCAGCCTCCGCCCGGCTCCGGGGATGCCAAGGCAGAGGCTGGGGGCTGCGGGCGGTGGGCACGGCCCCGCGCAGGGCCAGGGCAGGGCACGGCCCCCCTGCAGAACCCCAATGTCCCCCCTAACCCAGGGCTGGCCCAGCCGGGGGGCACCAGCCACCCCAGCCAGGAGCTTGGCTCGAAGGGGATGGGAAGCTCGAGGGGCACCTTTTGATGGTGTTGCCAACCTGGTGTGCAGGGGCTGCAAGCTTGGCCCCACATCTGCCCTTTTTGCAGAGCCCAGCTTTGCTCTGATGGGGCCCTTCACCCTCACACACAGTAAGGACCCCCTCCAATCACTGGGGTCCTGAGCCCCAGGATAACATCCTGCACGCCACATCAAAATTTCTCAGCTTTTCCTAATCTGGGTCTTGCTTAACCCTCTGGAAAATAATCCACTGACCATCTGCCACGGTGAAATTCATTTACAGCCTCACACAAATTAGGCTCAACTGTTCACTTCCTGCTCCTCTTCTGCTCAGGGCTTTTGGTCACTCTGGTGCCTGTGTGTCTTCCTTCCCATGGGCTGGGATGTCCTTGCCATGGGCTGGGGGTGACCCTGCCATGGGCTGGGATGTCCTTGCCATGGGCTGGCAGTGACCCTGCCATGGGCTGGGGGTGACCCTGCCATGGGGGGCGGGTGTGTCCCCTGCCATGGGCTGGGATGTCCTTGCCATGGGCTGGCAGTGACCTTGCCAGTGCTGGGCTGAAGGGCAGTGCATGCTCCTGACATGATCTCGGATCTCAGGGTGCTTTGCTCCTGGCAGGATGGCATTCCCATGCCCAGCCTGCACAGGCAGGGCTGAGGAGCCTGTTTGGGGAACAGCCTCTCTCTCTGGCTGCCCTTGGAGGTGTGTGCAGGGCAGGTGAGGAGCTCTCATGGGTCCGGGCAGGACAGAGAGCAAGAGCTCTTGGATTTCCCTCTGCCAGGGATTCCCAGCCTGACCTCAGGCGATCCAGGTATTGATCCAGGTATTGGTGGTTTCAGAGGCGATTATGAATCCGTGGATTTTGCCGGTTTGGGATGCCTGGCCAGGGCTACCCCATGGGTGCCAGGACTGCTCAGTTCAGTGAAACACCTCTGCAGTCTCTGCACCTGCGTTAGAGCCTGGCCTGAGGGGTGAGCACGGTGTGGGAGCAGCCACCATGGGGATTTTCCCATCCCTTTGCCCTGGTGCCGTTGCAAATGGAGAGCTGCCTTTCTGGGGAAGAAGCTTCATTCTCTAAGGAAAATGGAAATATACAGATTTTTTTTTCCTTCCTGTAGCAGATTCAGCAAAAGTGCAGCTGCCTTCCCAGTCCTGAATACAGAATTGACCATTCAGTTCATCCCTAAGGGGAAATGGCCCAGCAGAGAGGAACAACGAGCCCCACAGTGCTCTCTGCACCCTCCAAAGTCTTTCTCAACCCTGGCATTTTCCTCTCCCAAATTCCAGGGGTGCCTGGCTCCCTTTGCAGGGCAGTGAAGGTTTTCCTCGTGCTTCCAACCCCCCTCTCTGAAAGCCCATCAGCCTCAAAATGTATCTTTTTTCCCCTTAAATTGCAATTTGACAGGTTATTTGGCCGTGCTGGCCTGGGCACTGGAGGCGCTGGGACAAGCAGAGCAGGAGCTGGGTGAGTGACTCACTGAAGGGCACCCCAGTGGCAAAGGGCATTCCAGCCCAAAGGGATCCCAGAGCCCGGAATCTTTTGGCTGTGAGGAGCAACCCCTTTTCCATCATCCTGCCTGTTCCTGAGCCTTATGGCTGAAAGGACATGGAATGAAGGAATGAGTGATGATGTTTGCTGCTGATCTCACCGGGAGGGTCTGGGTGCTCCTCAGGAAAGTCACTCAGTGTCCTGAGCAGGCCAGAGCAGGTGCAGTGCCGGGGGGATGGAGCAGCTCTGGCAGGCTGCAGGAGCCCCTGCTGGGGTTTCAGTCAGCAGCCCAGCAAAGCCCGTGTGCAGGAAAGGATAAGAAGGGATATTTGGAATTTAGGAAGACATTTAGGAAAAAATTATTTTATAATATTTGAGAAAAAATTCCTCCCTGTGAGGGTGCTGAGGCCCTGGCACATCCCTGGGAGTGCCCAAGGCCAGGTTGGACAGGGCTTGGGACAACCTGGCATAGTGGAAGGTGTCCCTGCCCATGGCAGGGGGGGTGTAACAAGATGTTCTTTGAGGTCCCTTCCAACCCAAACCATTCTGGAATTCTGGGATTCTGTGAATGAAGGGCAGCTGGGAAGGTGTGTCTGTGAAAGAGCCCAAAGCCTCATTTCTCAGCTGTACAGGAGTCAAGAGGGGGCTTGGACACCTGCAGGAGAGCCACAGGCAGCTACAGAGGCTTCTCCAAGTGAAGACAAATGGTTCTCATTCCTGGTGATCCAGGAGGGAGAATCACAGGGGCCTAGGAAGAGGTGACACATTCAAGGCAAAGGGGAAATGATCTCTCCAGGAGCTGGTGTGGTGAGCCCTGGGCAACTGCCAGGCTGGAGAGCTGAGGGCAGCCCATATCCAGTGGAAACGCCCCTGAGCCCCGGGGAGTGCTGTCCCTGAGGGACTGACACACCTGGGAGCAGTGGTGGGGAGAACGGGTGGGACTCAGGCGCAGCTGGGAGCGGGAAGCTGAGCTCGAGGTGGAGGAGAGCAGTGTCTGCCCAGCGGGGATGGGGGAAGGCTTGGGACCAGGGCGAGGAACTCTGCTCCCCGTGTGCTAAAACTGGGCTGAGGGGCTGACCCTGCACCGGGAAATGCCAGCCAGGCTGGCTGGGTTTCTGAGAGGAAGAGACAAGCGTGGCACTGCACGGTGGATCCGAGAGTCACCATAGTGATAGCGGCTGGAGCGGGTGGGCGGTGGGGATCAGCAAGCGACGGCTGTGAGAGGGGAGCAGGCTGCAGGGCACCCAGCAGGACAGGGAGGCAGGGGAAGGGCAGGCACAGATGACAAAGGCATGTAGGAAACAAGGGTAGGGCATCAGAGAGGCTTTCTAAGCCTTTCGAAGCGTGGCTGAATGTGTGGAGAGCAGGAGAAAGATCAGAGAGCTTTGAAACCTTTGGGAGGAGCCTGGGGACAGGACTCTGCTGGGCAGGTGGGACAGAAGGCAGGGACAGTGGGAGTGTGGAGGTGGAGGAGGAGGCCTGGGAGGTGGGGCAGCAATCCAAGGGGATTTCTCCAGGCTTAGAGATGGTTGTGCTGCAAACCTGAGGGGCCCTGGCACTGGTTGTGGGGACAGCAGAGCAGAGCTGAGGGAGGGTGGGATCAGGCTGTCCCCGTGGCAGGGAGCTGATGGTGTTGCCAGGAGAACCAGAGGGATCCAGAAGAGCCCCACCAGGGCAGCAGCGCACAGCAGAAGAGGGTGAGGGCTGACAAGTGATGGGCTCTTGCATCCCTGAGAAGGATGCTGTGTGGGAGGGCAGCCAGCTGAGAGGAGCAGGGTCCTTCAGAGAGGAGGAGACGGAAGCAAATCCCAAAGGAACTGTTTAGAGCTGAGGAGTTGCCTTGAGGTGGGGTCTTGCATTATGGTTTGC
Source organism: Corvus brachyrhynchos (assembly GCF_000691975.1). Lineage (NCBI taxonomy): Eukaryota > Metazoa > Chordata > Aves > Passeriformes > Corvidae > Corvus > Corvus brachyrhynchos. The sequence goes on along the minus strand of NW_008236246.1, from coordinate 259,292 downwards.
TCCATGGGCACGCAGAGTGTGTGACCCCCCTGCTCGCACTAAGGCCCTTCGATTTCAAGTTTCATCATGCCAGGGGTTTAGCTGGTGGTGGCTCTGCCGCCCACAGGACAGGCTGTGCCTGTCACTCTGCTCTTAGGCAGGAACAAGTCCCCTGGCACCGTGTTGCTGCTGTCTCCAGGGGTGACAGAGTGGGTCAAAGGTGACAATGGCCAGTTCAGCTGTAATGGGCCAGACCTTGCTGCCAAGAGGAGAAATGATGGGTCTGGCTCTGCCCAGGAAGCTGGGGAGGGACTGGGGGAAAATGTGTGGAGTGGAAGGTGAGAGGAGAAGCCACGACCAAGGAGGCAGTGCCCAGGGATGGACGCAGTGCCCGGGGATGGACACGGTGCCCAAGGGTGGACACAGCACCCAGGGATGGACACAGTGCCCAGGGGTGGACACAGTGCCCAGGGATGGACGCAGTGCCCGGGGATGGACACGGTGCCCAAGGGTGGACACAGCACCCAGGGATGGACACAGTGCCCAGGGGTGGACACAGTGCCCAGGGATGGACGCAGTGCCCGGGGATGGACACGGTGCCCAAGGGTGGACACAGCACCCAGGGATGGACACAGTGCCCAGGGGTGGACACAGTGCCCAGGGATGGACGCAGTGCCCGGGGATGGACACGGTGCCCAAGGGTGGACACAGCACCCAGGGATGGACACAGTGCCCAGGGGTGGACACAGTGCCCAGGGATGGACGCAGTGCCCGGGGATGGACACGGTGCCCAAGGGTGGACACAGCACCCAGGGATGGACACAGTGCCCAGGGGTGGACACAGTGCCCAGGGATGGACGCAGTGCCCGGGGATGGACACGGTGCCCAAGGGTGGACACAGCACCCAGGGATGGACACAGTGCCCAGGGGTGGACACAGTGCCCAGGGATGGACGCAGTGCCCGGGGATGGACACGGTGCCCAAGGGTGGACACAGCACCCAGGGATGGACACAGTGCCCAGGGGTGGACACAGTGCCCAGGGATGGACGCAGTGCCCGGGGATGGACACGGTGCCCAAGGGTGGACACAGCACCCAGGGATGGACACAGTGCCCAGGGGTGGACACAGTGCCCAGGGATGGACGCAGTGCCCGGGGATGGACACGGTGCCCAAGGGTGGACACAGCACCCAGGGATGGACACAGTGCCCAGGGGTGGACACAGTGCCCAGGGATGGACGCAGTGCCCGGGGATGGACACGGTGCCCAAGGGTGGACACAGCACCCAGGGATGGACACAGTGCCCAGGGGTGGACACAGTGCCCAGGGATGGACGCAGTGCCCGGGGATGGACACGGTGCCCAAGGGTGGACACAGCACCCAGGGATGGACACAGTGCCCAGGGGTGGACACAGTGCCCAGGGATGGACGCAGTGCCCGGGGATGGACACGGTGCCCAAGGGTGGACACAGCACCCAGGGATGGACACAGTGCCCAGGGGTGGACACAGTGCCCAGGGATGGACGCAGTGCCCAGGGGTGGACGCAGTGCCCAGGGGTGGACACAGTGCTGAGTGCACTGAGCAGTGCTGGGGCTGCTGGGGCTGTGGGACAAACAACCAGGGCTGGCCCAGGACTGGGGGGACAAGGAGGAGTGAGTGAAGCCGGGTGAGGGCATTGCAGCTGAGCAGAGCCCAGAGCTCTCAGCCACACAGGGACAGGAACAGGGACATGCACTGACCACTTGGCACCCCCCAGACTCAGCAAGCTCTGAGCCCTTCCAGGGACATCCTACAACCTTCTGCACTTCAGGGTGCTGCAGATACCTCTGGAGACCGCTGAGAGGTGGAAGGGCAGAAAATCTGTGGTGGGCTGTGAGAGATGGGGGATGTGTGCCTGGCAGGTGCAGACATCCCCCTCCTCTCCACCAGGCACAGGACAGGCCTGCTTTGCTTTGCTCTCCTGCCCACAAATCTCTCAGAAGTCAACTCTTCCCCTCCCTGCTCCTCACTGAAGTCAAACACTGGTGAGTAGCAGCCTGTTAACGCAGCGTGGTGCCCAGAACCTCTGTGTCCCTCTGCCCCTGCCTTGCTCCGACGAGGCAGCCCCTGCAAAGCCTGTTTCACATCAAGGAACCCTCTGCCACAGCAGCCTCTGCTGCCCTTTGTCCCACAGCTCCTCCTGACCAGGTCGTGGTTCATTCCAGGCCATGTGGCTCTGCTGGAGGTTTGAAATTCACTCTGAGGACACATGGGGGTTTATTCCATGGGCAGCTCTGGGCAGATCAAGGGGCTCTTGCCCTGCCTAGAGGCCACCAGCACGACTGAGGACAGATGTGTTCCATGCAGACAAAATGCATCATCTACAGCTGGTGAGATCTTGGGATAAAAAATGTCCTGTGCCCTATTCTTGGAGCACATGGAAATAGTGCTGAATACCCAGAAGGGTGAGAGAACTGAACAGAAGTCAGTCCAGCTCTCACGTGTGGAATGTTGGGTTCCATACATGATGAGCCAAGGAGCGAGCACAGGCGGGCTGGGAGCATCTCTGGTTACCTGCCAGGGAGGAGCACTGACGAGGAATGGGGTAAAACTGAAGGGAAGAGCTCAGTGAGGTTCAGAAGGAAGATCAGGCACTTAGGGAGCAGAGGAGCACCTGCAGCCACGTCAGGCCCGAGGAGGAGGCAAACAAGGGACTGCAGCTCTCCTGCTCCAGCCGGGACCTGGCCCCTCAGGGCAGGGCTGCAGGGCTGGAACCCAGAGTCACGGAATATCCTGAGCTGGAGGGGACCCCCCCGATCATCAGCAACTCCTGGCCCTGCACAGACACCACAACAATCCCTGGCAGCGCTGTCCAAACGCTCCTGGAGCTCTGGCAGCCTCGGGCCGTGCCCATTCCCCGGGGAGCCTGGGCAGTGCCCAGCAGCCTCTGGGGGAAGAACTTTAAGGGTGTTTAAGGACTTCCTTGGGAGTGTTTGCCATGAACCACCGTTGAACACGCAGACAGGGCACCAGTCTGTTCCAGCGTGATGTCTGCAGGTTTTTACAGCAGGAAACCATGGCCTGGGCATGAGGACACTGCTGGACATTGTCCAGCTGCTCCTCAAGAGCTGCCAGTGCATGTGGCATCTGCACAGCTCTGAGTGATATTCTGTGAGAAATGAGCCTGTACCAGAAAGGAAGAAGGAAATTAATAAGGCAGCTCCAATCTTCCCTCCACAGCTCAGGAGCTCCCGGTGCCGCTGTGCTCAGAGCACAGCCTGTGGGCTGGGGAGCAGCTTCACCGTGGAGCTCCAGCCCCTTCCCTGCCAGAGCAGGGCTGGGGGGCCCAGGGGCACCAGGGCAGGACAGGGGGATGTGCTGTACCCATCAGGATGGCCCTGAGTACCAGAGCTTTGCAGGGCTTTGTTCTTGGAGCCCGGCTCAAGGTGCTCCCCTCTGCTGCCAGCCTGGGCAGAGCACTGCAGGGAGGTGCTGCGGGCAGGGCAGGGCAGGGCAGGGCTCTGCCAAGAGTGCAGCGGGGCAGGGGCTGATGTGAGGCAGGAATCTCTTCCAGAAGGAGGAGATGAGGAGGAAGGTGGTTGCTGAGTAGGGATGAGGCAGAGCAGCGTGGCAGGACCCTCCCTGCGCTCCGACTCCTGCCCGTGTCCCCGCGGGCTCCAGGCTGTGGCAGTGCCAGCCCACACGCTCCTGTTTGCCCCCTGAACCAGGGGCCGCATCCTCAGGTGTGGGAATGCCGGGCTTGGCCCACAGGGCTCCTTCATGCAGGGACCAGGCTGCAGCCCCAGAGCATCCCAATTCCTCTCACAGGGAATTGCATCCCCACGTTACTGAACTGAGCTCCTGCTGCTCCAGCAGCGCTGGGGTGATGGAGCCCTGGGTCACCACTGTGCCTTGGGTCCCATCCAGCGCCCCTGCCGGTGTCCCCTCGGCTGAGTGCCTGTGCAGGAGGGGCAGGCTGGCCCTTCCCGAGGCTGGGAACACTGACGCCGCGTCCCTCCATCTCACGGCGGAGATCAGCTGCTGGATGCTCGTTGCTTGGCAGCCACAGGCTTAGAAATGTCAATTTCTAATTAAAACCATGCACCCAAAATCTGCACACGCTCCCCAAAGCCCGGGATTTTGTACCCTGTTCTCAGCTGCGGGGGGCACGGCAATATCCCCCAGTGTGCCAGCACCTGGGAATGAGCCAGGGTTGTGCCAGGGAGGAGCCAGGTGAGGCACAGGCACCAGCTGAGCAGGAGGGCATCCAGCTAAAAAAAGCAGATGCCAGCTGATAAGAAGGGAGATCAAAGATGTGACCCAGAAGCAGGAGTGAGGAGCAAAGCCAGGGTGCCAGGTGCAGAAATGAGGGCAGTGGGATGGGAATCCCGTGGGACATGGAAGTGCTGGGACCTGGACATGGGAATGAGGCCACAGAGGAGTGGGCAGCCCCCTCTGCCAGGGCAGTGCCAGCACCCAGGGCCAGCCAGGCCACGTTTCCCTCCCTTGGGGACACGTGTGTCCCTCCAGCCTGTGCTGGGCAGTGCTGCCTGGAAAGCACCAAATCCAGAATATTTTGAGTAGGGAGGGACCTTAAAGCCCATCCAGTGCCACCCCTGCCATGGCAGGGACACCTTCCACTGTCCCAGGCTGCTCCAAGCCCCGTCCAACCTGGCCTTGGACACTGCCAGGGATCCAGGGGCAGCCCCAGCTGCTCTGGGCACCCTGTGCCAGGGCCTCTCCACCTTCACAGGGAACAATTCCTTCCCAAAATCCCATCCATCCCTGCCCTATTGGGTTTCCTTGTGCGAACTGCTGTTTGCAGTGCTGGGATCTTGTCTCAGGGTGCCAGGAACCTGGTCCCTGGTTCTGCTTTGGGCAGGGACACAGCAAATCCAGCCCCTGTGGCTCCAGAAAGAAGAAGGTAGCTCCGTGGTAAAGCCTAAGCATGAAAAAACTCAACCTCACTGAAAAGTGCAATAAAAGAAATCAGTGGTTTTTTAATCCATGTCATTGGATCACAGATTTGGAGAGATTAAAAATAAGAATTGTTGGCTTTATGGTGTCTGAACCTTTAGAGTTTGTATTTCTATGCTCTTGCTCCATGAGAATGACAACAAGGAGAGGGGGGAAAGGCACTGGGACCCCCCAGTGAAGCCCCCCTGCCAACGAGGCTGTGGCCAGCGCTGGGCTCACAGAAGCAAACAGCCTCACTGGGGAAGGGATTTTATTTTTTGAAGTTTGCAGAACCTCTTTTTAGCATTTTCTCACGGAATAATTCTGGGTTTCTGCTTCCAAGTGACATTCAATTTCCACATCTGAGCTGGGGATAAAATGAATATTTTTACAACCTGACTGAATTCAAACCAAAATGCTCAAAAAATGATGAAACTGTCATCCGTGGAGCCAGGCAGGGGTGGGCAGGCAGCTCCAGCTGCTTGATGGCTGGGGGGGTTGGTTTGCCCAGTTCAGACTGGAGGAAGCTCCAGTTTGCCCAGTTGGTGGCTGCCCAGTGCCCAGCCGGGGGTGCCCGAAGGAGATGGGCTCCGGAGCAGCCTCAGGGCACAGCCTGGGCAGGGGCTCTGCCCGTTCTGGGGGCTTTACCCGGTCAGATCCGCCGCCGTACCGGGCTCATCTCTGCCACCCTCTGCCTCCCTTATCTCCTTTCAGCTGATCTCAGGAGACATTTGATTGGCAGGTCATGCCAAACACATTTGCTTTGAAGTTTTCCCAGTTTCCTCGGAAGAGACTTTCTTATGAAAAGGCCCTCGCTGCCTGATTTCCCTCAGGGGGAGAGCAGAGCCCTGAGATGGGGAGGGCAGCAGATGCTTCACTAGGCAACCTGGGCTACTGCAGGCCCCGTGGCAGGGGGTGGAATGAGATGGGATTTATGTTCCTTTCCATCCCAAACCAGTCTGGGATTCTGTGCTAGATACATCAATAATAATAATATGTAATTTTTTTTTCCCCAGGGTCTCACATCCCCTATGCCATAAAATCATCCTTTAATTAGTGAGGCCAAAGGGTTCCATGGTTAACAGTGGGATGTTGCATAATGGACACACCTAATTAGTCAGGTTTGGTTAATCCTGGGTTTGCTCCACTCTCATCCTTCAGCATCTACTGGGCTTTCTAAAATCTCCAGATTCTGTCTCAAGATCCAATTCCTGGCTGAGGCACAGACAAAACAGCATTTGCCCCCTGTTTTGCAGGGTTCTTTGGGAAAAGACAGCTGGGAAAAGACCCAGCTTTTAGGAAAAATGCAACTTCCAGGTGTCAAGCTGGAGTTCCCTCAAGAGAAGTCGGATTTCCAGGGACTGGGAAGCAGCAAACACAACACGTGGGGTCACTGGGCTATCCCAGAGCAATTGGCTCTACACCAGTGCAGGGGGAAGTCTGGGAGTGTCATTCCTGAGGACTTTGTTAGTGGGATGCTGAGGTGTCCCCCGGCAGGATGGGGTGGGGGGATAGGGCTGGCTCGGAGGTGCATCGTCAGCATCCCATAGGCCTGCAGTTAATTACCCAAAAAAGCCAACTCTAAGCTTCATAAAAGCCTATAAAGGCATCATAAAAGCCTAATAGAAATAGAAATAGCTGTGCTTTGTTTTTAAAATCACTTACAACACGGATCATTATTAGTCTAATTATCTCCCTGCAGTGTGGAGATGCCTCGTTTGGGGTTTTTTTTTTTGTATTTTTCAGGCACAGAAAGCACACAAGGCGTGTTTTGGAGATGGAATGGGATGGAATAGGAAGGCCAAGCGGGAGGCAAGGAAAGCTGTGCTGTCCCAGGAGCCCAGGGCTGACTCCTGCCCCGGTGTCCAGCTCCCTGCTGCCCTCCCCACTCTGGATCCTGGATCCAACCGTAACAAGGTTCAGCCCAAGGCTGGGCTGAGGGGGGCAGAGCTGTGGCACCCCTGGCACAGGGTGGTGAAGGTGCCAAGAGTGATGGAGCTCGAAAGAGAAATGAGTGACAGCACAGCACAAGTAAGAAAAGTAAATAAATGGAAATGAATTAAACCCACGGGCACGTTACTGACCATCCACAGACCAGGTCTGTGGTGTGGAGTCCCTGAACGGAGCTGAAGGAGCTTTGGGGTCTTTTCCAACCCAAACCTTCTGTGATTCTGTTGTTTGTGAAATCCCCATTCTGCGTTCAGGGCACTGACACCAACAAGATACTGCAGCCAAAGGCCACAGGGGACATTCTCCTGAATTACTGTGCCACGTTTAGTGGCAGATACCCTTCTTCCCTGCCAGCCATTTATTCTCCTTTACTGACATTCCACCCCTTTCCTGGTGGCTGCTGCTCCCTGGGTGCATTAACAGCAGCAGCTCAGCACATCCCAGAGTCCCTCCTGAGCTCCTCGTGGAGGAGCAGTGCCTGGCCCAAAGCCTGTGGGAGGTCACAGAGGTGGCACTGGGGGTGAGCAGCGAGGCAGGAGTGACCTGGCGAGCAGCGGGGCCAAAGGCACTTTGCACTGGGGCACCCAAGCAGGCACCATCCGTGTGCTTTGGGCACAGCCAAGGGCATCCTTCCACCCTCCAAGGGCACTGCAGGACACACAGGACTTCCCTGGAGCTGAGGCCACCGAGCTGGGATGCAGCCACTCCAACTGGGAGCCTGCCTGCTGCAGCCCCTCTCTGTCCATCTGCTGCAGATGGAGCCCTGCAGGCACTCCGTGGGCACAGGGATTGCTGCTGCCCTTCACGGGCACCTGTGCAGGGACAGGGACCCTGCAGACACTCTTGCCAAGGTAGAGAGGTTCTTTTAGCATCGCTTCAAATGCCATGCTCCGAGCGGGCTGCTCAGGGTGTCCCTGTGCCCTTGGCTGGCGCTGCGGGAGCCCCCCGCCTCGAGCCAGGTGGGGGTGGGTGGGGGAGGTCAGGCGGGCACCTCTGTGGGTTGGTGTGCTGGGATCTGGGAGAGAGAGGAGGGCAGAGGTGGTGCCCAGCCTGGCATCCACCCAGGGAGGGCAGAGAGGGGGTTGGCTGGGCTCGTGTGCAGGAGGTGCAGCTCTACCTCCCTGTGTGCAGGGTCTGGACATCAGAGCTCTCCTCTGACACATTTGTGGCCTCTTGGCACTTGCCCAGCTCCAGGTGCCTCCAGCAGGTTCTGGCCCAGCCCTGCCAGGAAGGAGGGAGAGATCCCAGGCACGTGAGGATGGATGGGCTCTGTCCCCTGCCAGGATCACCTGCTCAGCATGTACATGGACACCCGTGGGACAGAAAACGCCAGGCCTGGCTGGTTTGGGTGCAGAGCCCACCAGCAAGGGCCTGTCCTGCGCTGGGACAGGAGCAGTGGCCACGGCATTGCTCGGGATGGGGAGAGTGACAGAGCTGTGCCTTGGGGGAAAACAAGGGACCCTGTGACTCTGCGGCCTGGGAATCCCAGAAGCCCAGAATGGTTTCGATTGTAAGGGACCTTAAAGCTCATCTTCTTCCAGCCCCCTGCCATGGCAGGGACACCTTGCAATGTCCCAGCTTGCTCCAAGCCCTGTCCAACCTGGCCTGGGACACTTGCAGGGATGGCACAGCCACAGCTGCTCTGGCAGGAGCTTTCCTGGATCTCCATGAGGCACCAGAGCAGCCAGGACAGTTAATGCCACACCACTCGCCCCAGCTGCCTCTTGCTCCTCCAGAACACGTGGAGGGGGAGCAGGTCCTCCCAGCAGCCGTGTGAGAGTGAGGGACACACGGCTCCCTCCTGCTCCCGGGGAGCTCTGGGATAACAGCACGGCCTCCTGATGGGGCTGGGCCTGGTGTCAGAACTGGGGCCCAAAGGGAGCGGCAGAGGCTGGGCACGACTCCCTTGGATGCTGTTTTCCTAACAGCACCATCGGTCCGTGGAGAATCCCAGCATTCCCAACAGCTCTGGCTGCAGGAACCCCCTCCAGGGCTGGGCTGGGAGCCTGGGGAGCGCGGAGCAGCCCCTGGGGAGCGCGGAGCAGCCCCTGCTCCATCCCCGTGTGCTCCCACCCTTGCAAAGAGCGGGGAGGAGGGACCCCCCTGCAGCCCCTCTGTGGCAGGGGGTGAGGTGGTGGCAGCTGGGCACAGTCACGGGCACGTGCCCAGGGTACTGCTGACAGGAAGGGACATCCGCACCTCCTCTGGCCACCAGCCCACAAGGGACAGCAACGAGCAGCAGGAGGGGTGGCACCCAGCTGTACCTCAGGGCGGCTGAGACTTGGAAACTGCGTCTAGTGAGAAACTGCCACCACCTGAAAGCCGCATCAATGGCAGCTGAGGGGAGAACTGTCCCATAAAGAGAGCGCTTCCAGAATAGCTATAACTGGGGAAACGAAAGTGCAAAAAATAAAATGAACCTTTGAAATAAAGTGCATGAAATTTAGGATAAAATACCATTCTCCAGGGATGCAAATGGTATTTCTCCCCACTTCTCTGACCCAGCAGTGCTGTGTAACATGCACCAGGCATGCGGTGTGGCAGAGGACTCCTGCTCTTCCATTAATTTATTCCCATTGCTGTATTTGTTTTACAACATTCAGAGCAGCTTTTACTCAGTGTTGATTGAAACATCTTATTTTCCAGATCAAAGTGCTGCTTTGTGCTTTAATGAAATACTTTGACACAATAGCTCTGCGTTTGTTGGAAATCATTATTGAATATATTGAGAGCTGCTGGTCCTCTCATTAACTTGCTGTGTGCTTGTCTTCCCGTCTTGTTCAAAGTGTCAAAACATTGCATACAGAACAATTCCATCAGGATACACCAGCAGTGGTTGCACACACCGGGATGAGGCTTTGGATGGGATGTGGGTGCTGGCCCAGTATCAAAATAATAACAACAGTGAAAATTAGAGGCTTGAAATTAAAATTCATTTTGAGTGTAATTGTTGTTTCTGCAGTGAAAAATTTTTACTCTTTGCCCAAATTCCGCCCAATTTCTCCCCTTTTCTGTCCCTCACCTGTCCCTTTTTCCCATACGTTCATTTCTCTGCATCTGTAAAAGTCCCCTTTTTTCCACTCGGAGTGCCCAGCAGGGGCAGTGGAACAGGGAGCTGCTCTCTGCCAGGCTCCTCATCCCTCGTCAGGAATGCAGCAATCCTTCCATCTCCACAACACATTTGCAAAATCCTACAAATATTTTCACTAAAAACTGCCAGTTTCTCTAATCCCTGGGAAAAGTATAGGAAAGAAACAAAGAATTTAAAGTGTGATTTGAATTGTCCTCAGCCTGAAAATATCCATTTTGTGTCTCTGAGAGAAAAGGCTCAACTTTAAGAGCGAAATCTCAGGAGTGGAGGAGCAGCGGCAGAAATTTGGGCTGTGCAGAGCTGAGCTCCGGCCCTTCCCTGCCCTCCTGGGCTCGGGGTTTGGTGCCACCTGGGCTCGGGGTTTGGTGCCACTGCTTTGGCAGCGACGGGGACAAAAGGCTCGGGCTGG
>NW_008236246.1:238863-248665 GCF_000691975.1 Corvus brachyrhynchos | reverse complement strand
GCGGAGCCGTTCCTCCGCCCGGCCCCCTGCCTCCCCCTTTCCCCAGCCCCTCCGGGAGGGTTTTGTCCACTCAGCTGCGGAATAACCCAGGGCTGCGCCAGGGGCAAGGGGCTGGGGGCACGGGGGGCAGGGCAGGGAAGGGCTGGGCACGACCCTGGCACCTCCGGCGGGAAGGCATCTGGTGCTTCCCGTGCGGAGTTCTTAACCAGACCATGGACCACCCCCTGCTCCCGTGCATCCCCACAGACCCAGCGATGCAAAGGGTTTGTTCTGGGGGAAAAAAAACCCCAGGGAATTGTCCCATCAGAAAAGTCCCAGGCTATGGGTGGCTCCTGCAGGGTCCTTGGGGCACCTTGGATGGGGACATGAGGGGACAGGGACACGAGGCAGCACTGGTGGTTCACTGTCTCATGGCACAGGAGCTAATCCAGCCCAGATGCTGCCACACAGAGGGTTTGAAACATGCAAAAGGCAGGATCTGCTGTAAATATGTGAGGGGGAATTATGGAGAATGAGGGAATTCGGGGTGGGGGAGGTCGAACATCCAAGGTGATGGTCTGCACACAGCCCCAGCAGTCTCTGGACCAGCAGTGGCACCTCAGCGAGGCAGCTCTGGAAGGAGTTTGGGCTTGTCATGCTCCCAGCAATGCTCCCTCAGCATCCTCCGCTGGCCACTGGCTCTTGTGGCAGCAAAGCCTTAAAGTTCCTTTCCTCAATACCTCGAACACCTCGGGAGCAGCACCTCCTCTTTTCAGAGAAAATCTATCCTAGAATCCCAGAATGGTTTGGGTTGGAAAAGGACCTTAAAGCTCATCCCATTCCACCCCCCCTGCCCCCCTCCCTCTAGACCAGGTTGCTCCATCCAAGCTGGCCTGGAACACCTCCAGGGGTGGGAAGCAGGTACGGGCTCTGGAGCCCAGCCCACGGCCTGGGACAGTTGGATTTTGTGCAGGGTGTCCCTGTGCCCCTCCCTGTCTCTGAGCTTTGATTGAGAGGCGCAAGGCATGGCCATGCTTGCCCAAGCGTGCCTGTCCCGGGCTGCAAGTCCAGCCAGAAGCAGAGCAGGAGCTCTCAGCCAGGTGCACAGAGCCATGTTTCATTCACCTTAGGTACATAAAGCAGGGTTTGCCTCACTGCTCTGTTCATTCTGCACCACAGATCAAAGGAAAAGATCCCTTTCAGCGTGGCACTGCCTGCTGGGCCACAGCCAGGGCAGGGGGACATTGCCAGCAGGGCAGGGGCTTGTCCCTGGGGTCTGTCCCAGGATACCCGGGCAGGGGAGCAGGGCAGGTCCAGCCCAGAGCTACCATCACCAGGGCAAGAGGAAATGGCCTCAAGTTGGGCCAAGGGAGCTTTGCAGTGGATATCAGGGAAAATTTCTTCAGGGAAAGGGTGCCCAGGGCAGTGGTGGAGTCACCATCCCTGGAGGTGTTCAAAGAAGGTGTGGATGTAGCCCCTGGGGACAGGGCCTAGTGGTGACCTTGGTGGTGTCTGGGGTCACTGCTGGACTCGATGAGCTCAGAGGGTTTCTGTCCTTAGCGAGTCCATGCTGTGATCGGACTCTGGTGGTGGCACAGCTCCAGGGCCAAGCCGGGCAGGCGACTCCAGGAGCCAGGGCCAGGGTCAAGGGTGGCACCTGGGGTCAGCCCAGTGCCCACCCAGCAAACCCCCGGCAGGGCAGCAGCTCAGGAGCCAGACAGGCCCTGGGTGCAGGGGAGTGCAGTGCCAGTGATGGGATCAGCCCTCACCCAGCCCCTGCAGAGCTCTGGGACTGCACCGGGGGCCCCGAGGGACAGGGACCACCCTGGGGCCTCGCCAGACCAGCCCTCCTGGGGGGATGCTCTGGGGACCCACCCTGGGGGTGCTGGGTGGCAGAACACGACTCACCAGCCTGGCAGGGATGGTGGCACGGGCACCGCCAGCACCCAGGCGGCAAAGTCCTTCAGCTCCGGGGTCAGACAGCCTGTGGCAGCCTTGGTAGGCTGGGGTGAGGCTGCCCACCCGCCCTGTGCCAGCACAGGTACACAAACACAGCAGTGCCCCTGGCTGTCCCTGGGGCAGGGACCTGGAAATGTCACTGGGGTGCTCTCGGGAAGCCTCCAGTGCCCGGCACGGAACAGGGACGTGCCAGGGGAGCTGCTAATGGGGGGTACAGACCCCCTTCTCAGCCCACCTGCCTGTCCCAGGGTCCTCTGGGCTCTGGGCAGCAGGCCTGGCACTCTGCCTGTGTAACTCCCCGGGAGATAAACACTGCCCCAGTGGCTGTCAGGTAATTGTGGTTTTGTTTCCCGATAACCACTGCCCAGGGGAGGTGCTGGGGTAAAACAGCACTCGAGGAACATGTGCAGGAGCCACCTGGGAGGCAGCTGGGACAGGCTGGCTGCAGTGCAAGTTGTGGCTCATCCCCAAATCCCAGAGCTGGGCTGAGCTTAGGTGGGAACCAGAGTCCTCACTGTCCCTGGGGGTGGGGGACCCTGCTGTCCCTTCCCCCCAGCTGCCACGGACTGATTATCACACCTGTGATACAGGTATGTCACAAATGAGCCTGAGGACTTGTTCAGGACAGGACCTTCAGTCTTCCTCAAAGCACGAGAAGACACAAAAATGGTGGGCTTGTCCTTCTTTGGACCTTCATGCCAAACTCTGGTGGTTGTGTTTGTGCCTGTGGGAGACCGAAGTTTGGTCAGATGAAATGAACTGGTGACCACAAACCTCCCCTGAGACATCCGAGCACTGAAGTGGTGGAGAAGGCACAGATGGGGCAGCAGGATCCTGCTCGAGGGCATCGGGAGCAGCAGTGTGGGGTCAGGATCCACGGGGATGAGCTGGGGCAGAAGCAGCAGTGCAGGGTCAGGATCCATGGGGATGAGCTGGAACAGGAGCAGCAGTGCAGGTCAGGATCCACGGGGATGAGCTGGGGCAGAAGCAGCAGTGCAGGGTCAGGATCCATGGGGATGAGCTGGAACAGGAGCAGCAGTGCAGGTCAGGATCCACGGGGATGAGCTGGGGGTGAGCAGCAGTGCAGGGTCAGGATCCATGGGGATGAGCTGGAACAGGAGCAGCAGTGCAGGGTCAGGATCCATGGGGATGAGCTGGGGGTGAGCAGCAGTGCGGGGTCAGGATCCACGGGGATGAGCTGGGGGTGAGCAGCAGTGCAGGGTCAGGATCCACGGGGATGAGCTGGGGGTGAGCAGGACCCCGGCCAGGCTGGGAGGGGAGGCCTGAGGCTCCTCCAGCAGTGAGCCCAAGCAGCAGCCGTGCAGCTGGGACAGGAGGGCGTTGCACAGACTCCTGCAGGAACCTTGCACTGCTCAGGTCACTCCAAGCCTCCCCAGCCCCTTCTCCTGCCCGCTGCACTTTCGAGGCACTGACATTCCCTGCTCTCCCCTCTCTGGCAGCAGCAGCTCCTGGCAGAGCACAGCTCCTGGGGAGCTGATGGATCCTTCATGTGCAACCACCTCAGCCAAGGGACAGGGTAGGGCAGGGGCTGCCCCCAGCTCTGGCACCCCGAAGGGGGCTGTGGGGGTGGCACAGGGCAGCACCTTGGGCAGGGGGGGGCATGTTTGGCAATGCACAGAGCTCGGGGTTGGTGCCCTGGCTCTGTCCTGCCCTTTCTGACTGCTTCACTGCCTCTTGATCCTGCTCCCAGCGAGCACCAGCCAGGAGAGGTGCAGGACATGAGGGGACATCCCTCAGGTCCCCACCCTCACAGCCTGGGGTGAACCTGCCTGCTCTGCCAGCGGCCAGATCTGCCCTCCATTGGTGTCACTGGTGTCACTGGTGTCACTGGTGTCACTAGTGTTGGCCAGTGACTGCTCAGAGCCAAGTCTGGCCCCTCACTGTGCCCATCACCACCCCAGACGTTATTTACTGACTCCATCCTTTTCACTGCTTCATCTCCTGACTCTTCCCAAAACTTTATGGGGTGGTGTCTGTGATGGCTTCCCTTGGATTTAGAGGTCCCAGTGGAGCCCCTGGGCTCTGCCCTGCTCTCCTAAATGCACCATTTCATGTGAAGCCCCTCAGGGCTGACCACAGTGTCAGTGTCGGAGAAATCTCCTCTTGTGGGAGATTCTGAATCCTCAAAACCCTGTGCTCGCTTTCCCTGAGGGAATCTTCCAGATGCTGCAGGTACAGCCAGGGCATGAACTGATTTGGGGCCATAGGGGGTGTGGAGGCAGCAGAACACGTTTTCTTGCAGAATCACGGTATTCCTTCAGCTCCCCTGGACCCCAGCAGTGACCAGGGGAGCGACACTGGCTTATCCCACCCCTCTGTTTGCAGTTTCTCACCCCTCTGTGCTGCTGCCTCAGTGTACGTTGCCCCCCTCCAGAGCCCTCCTGCAATCAAAGGCTGATCCAGGTCCTTCCTCCCCACCCTGAGCAGCTCCTCTCCCCCTTCCCAGCCATTTCCCATCCAACACTGTGACTGCAGCCCCTGCAGACCCACTCTTTGCAAACTCCCACCTCGTGTCCTTTCCTGGAACAGCCAGATCCTCTGCCAGGGCAAGAGCATCAGGGCGACTCATGCTCCATCAGCCAGTTATCGTGTTTGCCTTTGGGGAGTGACTCCTGATCAGTTTGGGGTTCATTCTGTGTCCTTCTGGTGGCTTTCTGAGCTTTTCCCTCATCTCTGAATTGCTAAAAGTCTTCATCTCCTCTGAGGAATCCTTCAGCCCTGGCAACTTTGCCCCCTCAGATTTGCAGGAGGCACAAATTCTCTGTGCTGATTTCTGTGCTCATTCAAAGCTGCTCCTCAGCTCCTCGGGTTTTACGAAGGGCACAGAACTCCTCAGTTTTCCCTAATTCCCAGTGATCATCATCTTCCTCTGCCTAGATTGATTGAGAGTACCACAAACATCCTGTGCTTCAGGCTCTGGGTGGGAGGCAAGGAGCCGCCTTCCCTCAGCCTTCCCTCTCCACCTTGCAGAGACCTGGGGCAGCACCCTGAGCCAGCTCCCAGCCGGCCCCTTCCCGAGGGGCTGTGCCTTGGGCAGGGCTCGCTGCTCCCCTTGGGGATGTCTCCAGGCTGGGTGTGAGCCGTGGGTACCAGGGATCAGCCCCGATGCCAGGCTGGGCACGGCACTGGGAGCAGCCTGAACCTTCCCCCTGCTCAGCAGGGCACGAAGGGTGATCCCACCTTTGCCTCAGTCCTGTGGAGCAGCCCCTTACTTGTGGCTCAGCCCCTTGCTTTGGGGGTCCCTGCAGTGCCGTGCAGCAGCAGCAGGGTTTGGGGTGGGCTGAGGGGAGCTTTTCCAGAGCCTTGGAAGCCCCATGCCAGACACTTAGATCCCTCTGCCAGCAAAGCCTCGGTCACTGGGACCATCCCTGCAGCCAGGGGCTGCTCTGAGCTCCTCCATCCCCACGCCTCCAGAACAGCCTCTCGCCTCTGCTTGGGGTGGGTGGGGACTCTGAGGACCAGGACAGCCACATGGAGCAGAACAGTGGCACAAATCCCATCCCACAGGACTCACCGAGGTACTGAGGTGACCACTTCGCTCCTGGGATGGATGGAGCCTGTTCCAAAGCCTTCCTATCCTCTGCCAGCTGGGAGGCTGAACGGTGCCCCTGCCCCCAGAGCCAGCGTGGACACAGAGCGCCTGACGGTGTGTGGCGGGAGGGGTGAACTGGGAGCTGCTCTGGGGACTCGTGTCACCTGTCACTGCCCCGCTGAGGGGGCCAGCTGACGCTGGGGTGGGCAGGGCACATGGCAGTCATTGTGCAGGGGCTGTGAAGGAGCAGAGGAGCTCTCAGAGCCGTCACAGTCCCACAGTCTTGCCCAGCACTGGCTCCCCCAGAGGACACAGAACCAGCTCTGGGCTGCCACAGGCGAGGCTGAACCCTGGAACCCTCCTGTGCCCTCCTTCTGCAAGGTCACCCAAATCCCTGGAAGTCACTAAATACTGTGAATTGCTGTGATTAGTTGTCCCACGATGCATCAAACACCCATCACCACCAGTGTGCCACCAGCTCTCTCCACTCTTGCTTCCCCCAGAACAGCAGGAGAGGATGCACAGCCCGAGCAGGCCTCCTCCTCTGCCTTCTCCTCCTTCTCCACCTCCTCCTCTGCCTTCTCCTCCTTCTCCACCTCCTCCTCTGCCTCCTCCTCCTCCCAGCACTGCTGAGGAAGGCAGGTGAGGTCCTGCCAAGTGCAGCCCTCGCCTCATTCTGCCATTAAGCATCACGTCAGGGCAGTGATTACCTGCTGTCAGCCCTGCCTGTGCCTCCACACCGAGCACACGAGGGACCAGGGCCGCTCAGCACCCGCTGAGAGGTGCAAAGGTCCCAGCTGGCCTGGGGAGCCGGAGCCGTGCGCTTCCCCGGCCCTGGTTTGCTGCAGAAGAGGCTCGTGGGTCCCAGTTCTGTCAGCCCCATTTTCAGGCTTCGCTGGAGAGCAACGGGAGCAGCAGTGGCAGCAGGATCAGCACGGCTGCGTGGGGGACACTGGGGGTCTCCAGGGGGGAGCTGTGTTAGCCTCGAATGCCCAGCTTGGAGCAGGAGCCCTTGGAGCAGCCGCTCTCGAGGTGCTTTGGTGTGGCTGGAGGAAGAGCAGGGCTGGCACTCACCTGTGCTGCAGCCCTTTGTGCTGAGAGCGCCTGGGGGGCTGCACCTGCAGCCCGGCCCAGATGTGAGCTGTGGCACATCTGGGAGGAGAAAAGCTCTCAGGACACGGCCAGAAACTATTCTCCTTCTGACCTTTCCCTTCAGAGCAAGAAAAAGACAGTTTTGATCTAAATTGGAGCCTTGAGGAGCACAGCAACCTTTAACCTGTCTCTGCAAGCTTTTTCTTCTAAGACACCCAAGAAAGGGTCTGCCCCAGTAGAAGCAAACCCAACTCACTTGATTCCAGCGAGCCATGTGCTCCTGCCCAGCAAACAGCCTGGGAAACCAAACTCCAGCACCAGCCACGGACAGGAATTGCTAAGGAATGAGCCCAGGGGTCAGAAGGGCTGGGAGCCACAGCACTGCCTGCAGGAGCCCCAGCGTGTCCCTGGGATGGCAGGCACACAATGGGGAGAACACCCGTCTGCTCCCTCCTGCCAGGGCACCCCACGCTCCCTGACAGAACGAGGATGGGGTGGCATGGGGACTTCGGGGGTTTGGGGCCCTCCTTCCCCATTTCCCTTGGGAGGGAGAATGCTTTGAGTTGCGATTGCTTTTTTACATAAATCGTGGCTTTCTGTCCGGGATGTTTTGCCTCAGTCTCGGCTTTGTGACAGTGCTGCTGCTGGGCCGTGCCTGGAGCAGTGGTGGCAGGTGGCTCCGTGTCACTCTGTCCTTGCCAGGGCCCTGCAGGGGTGATGGGCACAGCGCTGTGGCTCAGCTGTTCCTCTGCAGGGGGCCCAGCCTGGGGGCTCTGGCCGAAATCTTGCCCCCTGTCCTTCATCCCAGCAATCCTGGGGTGGCAGAGGGCGGGGCAGGGCTGGGTGTTTGTGCCCAGGGCTGGCAGCGTCCCTAGCTGTGCTCACAGCCAGCCCTGCTCCTCCCACCGGAGCCAGGGCAGACTCAGGCGCTGTGCTACCCATACCGGTGACCCTGCCACCCCTCCCTCTCCCCCGTCCCACGGAGTGCTCCAGAGCACAGCACCAGCTGCTCCGGCAGCATTCCCAGCCTTTGAAGTCTCGTCAGCCTGGACAAGGCTGCAGAGAAAGGAATGAATCGCTCCAGGGGCTCCTCTGCTGCTCCCGTTGCTGCAGCCAGCCAGGGGAGATGGCTGGGGGTGCTGTGGCTCTGCAGGGATGCGGTGAGGTGTGTGTCACCGTGGCCAGCAGCCCAGGACTGGCACACCACAGTGCTCCCAAAGGCCTGGCAGAGATGGCATCAGGTGGCTGGAGGTGCTCAGGGAGGGCGCTGAGCCTCCGAGGCAGCGTCTGTACAGATCTCCTGGATAATTCCAGGACAGACTCGTAGACCAGGCAAACCCAGCCAGATCCAATTGGCAGATTGGGTTAGTGAAGAGAGATAAGCCGATCCACTTAGGGGCTTTGCCGGGCTGGATTGGCTAAACCAGATTAGGTGCAGCTGCTTGGGAGGTGGCCCAGGGCTGGGGGGCCAGGACACAGCACCAGGGCTTCCCTCCCGGTAATCTCCAGGGTCACAGGGGGAGAGCTGCAAAGTGGCATTAATGCAGAGCGATGGATTAAATGGGAGGCTGGCAGGTAGCACTAGGCACAAATTTCTGCTTTGGCTCACTCCAGACACCTCCCCCCAGCCCTTCTGCAGAGACGGGGGATGCACCAGTGCTCAGCCCCTCTGCCAAGTGCTGCCCCTGGCACCCCTGGTCCCTTTGGCCAGGCTGCTCCAAGCCCTGGCCAGCCTGGCCTTGGGCACTGCCAGGGATCCAGGGGCAGCCACAGCTGCTCTGGGCACCCTGTGCCAGGGCCTACCCAACCTCCCGGGGAACAATTCCTTCCCAATATCCCATCCATCCCTGCCCTCTGGCAGTGGGAAGCCATTCCCTGTGTCCTGTCCCTCTTCAGTGCTCTTGGAGCCCCTTTAGGCACTGGGAGCACCTCTCCCATGAGGAAGGGCTGAGAGAGCTGGGGCTCGGAGAAGAGAATGCTGCAGGGAGACCTCAGAGCGCCCTTGAAACCCGGGGAACTTTAAGATCCCTTCCAACCCAAACCACTCTGGGATTCCATGATCCATCCTTCCTCCTGTGATTCTCCCTGCCCAGCGCAGCTCCTTCCCTCTGCCCTCAGCCGCATCCAGAGGTGACAGGGAGCGGGCATATGACGGGAACAGCTCCAGTGGAATGTGGGAGGAGCGGCTCCGGTGCACCTGGGGCAGGTCCCCGAGCCGGCCCCACTGAGGGCGGCAGCCGCAGCCCCGGGCAGGGACAGCTCCAGCGAATGAATGAGGCAGCTGATGAATATTCAGGATTGGCAAAGCAGATCGCTTTCAGCTAAATTCGATCACAATACAGGATAAATTAAGCCCCGGGATGAATGCATCTGCAATGAAGATTAAAAGAACTCTCTGTACAAAGTCAGGAAAGTAGGTTTAGCCAAAATCTGACAATGTACACAAACAGATAAAAATAAAGTTCCTTTCACTGAGCAAATAATGAGGTCGGGATCAGCCTCTCTTCAAGTTCCTATGGAAACATGGTATTTTTTTCTTTTTAATTTAAAAATAAAGGGGGTGGGGTGGGGGGAGAATGCCTGGGAAGCAAATGATGCTCAAAAGGTCCACGAATAGAGGGAGGTGCTCAGCACAAGTGGTATCTGGTGAGAAAATAACCTCCCCTCAGGGGAGGGCCGGCGGGGGCTGCCAGCCCCTGGCCCCCACACCCAGGGAGCTGCAGGACCAGCACAGCACCAGCCCCAGCACTGGCACAGATGGTGCCCAGCTCAATTCCAGCTTGCTGAGGTCCTGGATCAGGGCACCGGGCTCTTCTGGCAGCTGGGAGAAGAGTGAAGAGCAGGAGGAAGCTTTTGGGTTTGCCATGGGAGCACAGGACTGGAGAGCTGGCAGGAGGCTGAGGAGAGGAATGGGGGCTCACGTCACATCTGCTCCCAGGTTTGGAAAATTCAGATTATTGTGGGCCCCTAAAGCAAAGCCAGGGATGGCACAACTGGGGCAACTGAGGCAGGGAGCCGCAGACCACCCTGCCCAGAGGCTGCCAGGGAGCTGGGTACCCGCTCCCAGGCACGGGCAGGGTTTCCATCACCTCTCACTGCCGGTCCTGGAATTGGTGTTACCTCCCAGGGACCTATTCCCTCCCCGCCACGTGTGTGCTGGCCAGGCAGGACGGTGGCATCCCCACTGCTGGGCGAGGAGGAGCATCCCTGTGGGGTGGG
>NW_008236246.1:232056-238381 GCF_000691975.1 Corvus brachyrhynchos | reverse complement strand
GACCCCCTCCTTGTCCCCCTCCCGCGTCCCCGCGTCCCTCTGAGGGGCAGTTACTGAGCCGTCTCTGCCTAGGACATGGAAAGGCCGCCAGCGCTGGAGCCAGGGTGAGGCAGGGCGCCAGTGACCCCAGGAACAGGCCAGGCCAGCATTTTCCAACGCCTGGAATCGAGTGCGTTGCAGCCGGGATTTGGAGAAAGGGATTTCCAGAAGGAGATGGGCACTTGCGTGGCAGCTGGAGGGGGCTGTGGGGGCAACCCTGCAGAAGGGCACAGGGACAGGCAGGTGCCACCCCAGCACGGGCAGGGAGGAAGCTGATGGCCACAGCAAGGGGTGCAGAGAGCTGGGGGATCGCAGCCCTCACCCCCTCCTTGAGGGTGCCCTCCTTGGAGCTTCCCTGCTCCCCTCTCCGCAATTGCCCACGCCAGGGAGCTCCCCAGCCCCGAGCCAGCTGTGCCCATCGCACCAGTGCCAGCCAGAGAGCATGAGGCACCACTGCAGGGTGGGCTGGAGGGGCAGGACAAGGTCTTGGTCAGACAAAGGGCTGTTAACAGCAATGTCCAGCCTTGGCCCGGGAAGAAACAGGGATTTGAGCTCCCAGGAGCCGCAGCCAGTGGGGCAAGGAAGCTGAAGGCAGTCCAGGATGGCTTCCTGCCCTCCACACATCCCCAGCCCATGGCAGACCTCGGGAGCCATGTGCTGCCTTTGTTGGAAACAACTGCTGCATCAGGAATATTTATTGAGGTATCTTTTTTTAGAGCTCAGGCTGGAAAAACAAAATAATGGTGATTTTGACCTTTTGGGGAGCTTTCCACAGGCAAGGAGATAGAGGTCAGAGGGTGTGAAAGGAAGGCCCATCTGCAAGAGGCTCTCCTCCTGCTTCCCAGGCTCTTCCCTGCTCCTCTGGGTTCCTTGGTGATGCCACTGTGCTCAGAGGGCCTCACCCCTATATCTTGTGCCCTCAAGGGAAACTTGTTTCTGTTCCTCAAATGCTAAATCCCTCTCTGTCCCCCACGTGAGAGCATTTGTGTCACATCCCAGTGCACCAAGAGGGGGAGGAACCCAGAGATGCAGAGGCCTCAAACTGGACTCAGGGCCAGGGAGGGGCCAGGGGCAGCTCCTGGAGGGTCGAGAAGCCAAAAGTGCTTGCAGAGGTCCCCACCAGCTGCCTTCCACCAGTGCCACTGCCACGGAGTGACCTTCCCATGGCATCCAAAGAGCTGGATGACGGAGCAGCCCTGCTCCCCTCCGCGGCCTGTCCGACCCTCTGTCCCCAGGGTCACGTCAGGAGCAGGACAGGGCTTGGGGAGCAGGATCCTCCCTGCGTGACCTGAGCAGCCCCGGGTCACCTGCAGGGCTGCAGTGACACGCAGGGGCTGAGCTGCTGCAATTAGTGGCACTCATTAGAGGAAGTGCTGCATTAATTATTGACAGGTGGCAGCTCAAGCCCCAGGTCTGGCACTCAGCAAAACTCCCACTTGAGTTGGCTCCCACTCCAGGAGCTCCCCAAAGCCCTGGAGTTCCGTGGGGATGTGGGGCAGGGTGGGCGCTGTCCCGGGGCTGCTCCCTCCTCCTCCCTGGGGTCTGGAGGACCTGTCCTGTCTGAGGGACCAAACTTTTGGGCTATTTGCCACAGGCCACCAGGGGCCAGACAGCTTCTCTTTTCCTCCCCCACTTCCCACCCTCTGCTGAATCCCGGGAGAGCCCAGCACGTCACAGCTCCAGAAGGAACTGAGGCCAACGGGCCACAGACGGTGTGGGGGGATTGTCCCCACAGACCTCCGGGGGCTCGGGACCAGCATGACCAGTGCCAGAGCAGCACATCCTCCCAAACCGAGGAGACCTTGGAATGCATGAGGTGGGATCAGGATGGAGCAGCTGCAGAACTGCCTTGGCTGAGGCTGCCAGAGCCAAGGGCATCCTGGCCATGGCCTGTGCCAGGTTTCCCACCTGTGCTGCTCTGCTCTCCTCCCAGGCTGGAGTTGAGCCCACCCAGCTCCCCCGTGGCTCCCCCTGCAGCCCTGCCCGTGGGCCTGGATGTGAACCCCTCCTGCCTGAGGAGTTCCGAGAACACCCCTGAGCTCAGGTATTTTGCCCGAGGTTGATGGTTCTGAGGGATGGCAGCTTTTGGCACTTTCTCCAATAAAGGCGTAGGGCTGGCAGTGCAAGTGGGAGCTGCAAAACCAGAGGAGTTTGGACAAATCCCTCTCGGCTCTGGAGCTCTCACAGAAGCCAGGACACAGCCCATGCTGGCCTGAATGACAGGAACTCTGTTCTGCTGCAAGGTTTGGTCTTTCCTGTTTCACGGAATTCACAGCTGGTGCCACATGATGGCGAGGGACCAGCGCCTTTCAGCTGCCCACAGGAACAGGACTCCATCTGCCACGGGCTGGTTGCTGTTTTTACACCTATTCCTGTGAGCAGCACCGGGACCAGGACAAGAAGTGTCCTTTAAACCCTTTACATTCGTTCCCCAACCTCACAGGAACAAAAAGGTCATCCTGAGTCTTGAGTCGGAGATTCTGAGATCACAGAATTATCAAGTCGTGGAATAGTTTGGGAAGGGACATTACAGACCATCATATTCCATCCCTGCCAAGGGCAGGGACACCTTCCACTATCCCAGGCTGCTCCAAGCCCCAATGTCCAGCCTGGCCTTGGGCACTGCCAGGGATCCAGGGGCAGCCACAGCTGCTCTGGGCACCCTGTGCCAGGGCCTACCCACCCTCCCAGGGAACAATTCCCGATTGCCAATATCCCATCCAGCCCTGCCCTCTGGCAGTGGGAAGCCATTCCCTGTGTCCTGTCCCTCCATGCCTTGTCCCCAGTCCCTCTCCAGCTCTCCTGGAGCCCCTTTAGGCCCTGCAAGGGGCTCTGAGCTCTCCCTGGAGCCTTCTCTTCTCCAGGTGAGCACCCCCAGCTCTCCCTGCCTGGGTCCCGAGTAGAGGGGCTCCAGTCCTGGGAGCAGCTCCGGGGCTTCTCTGGACTCACTCCAAGGCAAAGAGATCTTCTGCAACCAGCAGCTACTGCTTATAATCCCTGCCCCAAAATCAGGTGGAGGCTGAAGAAGTGAGGTGGTTTTGATGGAGTCACGGGCAGCGCGCTGCAGGTCACCTCCCACCCTGAACTCATCTTGCTGGATTCCAGTGCACTCCTTCCCAAGATCCCAGCCTGGCACAGATTTCTGCCTCGTTGTTCCCGAGATGTAGATGTTTAAAGAGCTCCACCCAGCCTTACTTAAAAGCCACATGAAATTTTCATGCTGTCAGTCTGCGGGGACGAGTTTAATGCTGTTTAATAAAGGCTGATGGCGCCTGAACTTCACAGCAGAGTTCCTTGGCAGACTCCCTGGTGGAGGCAGTGCTCATCCCCACTGCCTCTTTCACTTGATCTGTCAGCATGAGGAACGAGCCCTGGTGAGCCACGTGGCAACCATGCTCCTGAGACAGCAGAGAAGGCCCTGGGTAGCTGTGGGTATCTTGTGCAAATGCGTCAGCGTGGTGAGAAGCTGTGCTCTGGGTTTTACACACTGCCGGCTGTTGCTCTGAGCCGCGCCGGTCCGGGTTAGGGAGCCAGCCAAACGCTGTCCCTACTGCCCAGGAGGGGGCTGGGCAGAGGTGGGGAAAGGCAGCAGAGCTGGGCAGGACACAGCCCGGCGTGCTGCAGTGTGACACGGGCTGTGTCAGTGCTCACCTGGGAGCCCAGACTGCTGCACCTGGCTCAGGTGTGCCAGCGCCTGGCACTGCCTGAGCAGAGCCCCCAGCACGGGGACCCTGCCCGGAGCCAGCTCCAGGCTGGGGCTGCAGACCTCCCCGGCCCAGCCTGGAGCCAGGGGCACCAAAGAGTCCCTTACAGCCTTGGGAGCCCCCTCACACCAGCTGTGGGTCAGGCTCCAGCCCAACCATGAGCAAACGCTCCACAGCCACCCCAGGGCTGCTCCCAGCACATCCAGAGCAGGTTTGGAGCCTGTCCCAGCACATCAGTCAGACAGGCTGGGCTGGGGTTTTGGCTAAGGCATGGCAGACTCCCAGTCTGATGGGATCGAACGAGAAGAGCCTCCCTGGGCACCTCACGTTTGAGGTCTGGGAGCCACCAGTAAGATCTGGGATCTCAGATCTCGTCTGTTCAGGAGGCTGGAAGCTCCTGGGGTAACAAACCCCACCCAGGGCTCAGATACGACACCAGGCTTGTTATTTCCAAATTGAGATGGTTCAAGCCAGATGGCAGGAGGGTGGGAAGGGGCAAGGCAATCATTTCTCTTCTGCAGCTGGAATCACAGCCCAAGCTGGGGGACAAGCCAGGAGCCAGCTTTGTGCAGTGCCAGGGGACAGAACAGACCCGCAGTTATTTAGGGACACATTTCCTGTGGGTTTATCTCTGTAGAGGAACGGTGGAACTCTGTGCAAACAGAATATCCCGCTGGAGTTACAGATCTTGAATTCAAAGTTCTTGGCTTTGAATGATGTCAATGGCAAATGCATCTGGGGGACAGGGCCAAAAGGCATCCTGAGAACGGCACGAGGCAAAGAAGCAGACATCTTAGACAGGGGCCCCAGGGCTGTGCCACCATCTCCCAGATGGACTGGGGGCATCTCCCAGTGTCAGCCAGAGACAGAGGCAGGAGGTCCTTGCTGAGGAATGATCACCCAGGGCTTCACCTGGGCCCCCTCCATGGTGCAGGTCCATGACAGGGACAGCCACGTGGGTGTCACAGCACACCCGGCTGGCACGTGCAGGAGGGACCTGCCCACAGCTCTGCAGAGCCATCAGCACTCACAGCCTGCTGGTGCCCACCTCCCCTTTCTCCCTGGGCTCTGGAATGTGAGGGCACGGATGCAGCTCCATCCCTTGGAAATCAGAGCGGAAATAATCTCAGCCCAGAGAGCAAAGCCATCCCTGCTGTGTTCTGTGACAGGAACAGCTCCTGGGCTGAGCTCAGCCCTGAGGCAGCCCCAGTGGCCCCAGCGTGGCACCCCAGAGCCCCTCTGGATCCTCTCTGGAGCAGGAGCCGGAGCACCAGGCCAGGTCTGCACTTCTGCTGGGGTCTCTGAACAGAGCCCTTCAGCCACTGCCCAAGAGCAGTGGGAGCCACAGGTGCCCCTGTCCTACATTCAGAGGCACAGCACCATCTGGTTATTTTGGGTTGAGCACCTGCCTCCTCTCTCCAGCGACAGCAGCGCTTTGCCAAGGGCCGGGATGGAAGGGCTGCAGGTTGGAGGCAGCTCGCCAGCCTCCGTGCAGCAGGGCTGTCCTTGGCCTCCTGTCCCCTCACCTCTGGCCCAGCCCCACCTGCTCTCCAGTGCACCCATGAGATGAGGATGGTCCCCGGCCCTGGGGCGGCCGTTTGTCCTCTCCTGGGGCACCAGGGGCTGCAGCCAGAGAGCAGCTCCTGGCAGGACACAGCAGCCAAAGGAACAGAACAGTCATCAGCAGCTTGGACAGCCCTGGGCACTGCACAGACACAGTGCTGGCCAGGACATCAGGATTATCTTTCTCCATTAGCTAAAAGCACTATGGGAGTGCTGGCATCCACCTGGAAAGCCATCAGGGACAGTCAGGAGGAAATTTCTCATCAAGAAGGGCTGCTGCTGCTCAGCATTTGCTCCTGGGAGGCTTTGCCTTAGAGCCCTGGGTCCCCTTGAAATAACAAGCCTTTTCTATTCCATATCTTTATGCTTGGAAGGACGGCACAGGACTTTGAAGCTTCCCCAGGAAGTTCATTTGCACACTTGGCCTTGGCTCGCTCAGGCTGGGCAGTCAGAGCAGGGAGAGTTGAGGTGCTCAGACCACAGTGTCTGTGGCAGGGAAAGGGGCAGAAAGGCACAATAAAAGGGACTCAGGCCACCCTTATGCAGGTGACCCCTTCCAGGCAGCACCCTCAGTCCCCCTCTGGCACTGCATCGACTCCACCAACCCTTGCTGGGCTCCTGGTGTGTCAGACCCTTCACCAGCTCACACCACGGAGGAAAAACCTGGCAGCACCCTGGCGGTGCCAGGAGGAGCAGGAGGAACATTTCCTGCTCGTGTGAAAGCAAACTTCCCTCTGCAGCAGCTCACGCTGGGCCAGGGGTGACTGCAGAACCACCTGCCTCACTGGGGGCTCTGGGGACAGCCTGGCAGGAGCAGGCACCTCTCGGAGCCCCTCCCAGTGCCTAAAGGGGCACATAAAAAAGAGAGAAAGCCACTTTATAAGGGCAGATAGTGACAGGACAAGGGGCAATGGCTTCAAATGGAAAGAGAGAAGGTTTAGATAAGATACTGGGAAGGAATTGTTCCCTGGGAGGGTGGGGAGGCCCTGGCACAGGGTGCCCAGAGAAGCTGTGGCTGC
>NW_008236246.1:221971-231791 GCF_000691975.1 Corvus brachyrhynchos | reverse complement strand
TGGATTTCAAGGTCCCTTGCAGCCCAAGCCACGCTGGGCTCCGGGGCTGTGTCCTTGCCCAGCCGGGGCTCCCCCGGGCAGCGTCTCTGCAGCGCTGCCAGCTCCAGGCTCTGCGCAGGGGCCGCGCTGCCCGCCTGGGGAGGGGAGGGTGACCTTGTCCTATATTTTAAAGGCCATTTTCATCTACAAAAAGCAGCCAAACGAGGGCAGCAGCAGGGAGGAGAAGGATGAGCGATGCAGTGCGGCGCGAGGCACAGGCGATGCCTCCGCAGCCTCTGTCCCCTCCCTGGCACAGCAGAGCCTGGCAAGGGGCTGCCCAGCCCTGCTTCCCCTCCTGCCCTGCAACAGAGCTGTGGGGCACAGGGAGGGCAGCAGGGAGGTGCCCAGAGGGGCAGAGCAGGGGGTTTGGGACCCACAGCCCTGGGATGGGGTCCCTGAGTCGCTTCCAGCAGGGATTGGTGCAGCACCCTGGCACTGAAGTCACAGCCCCTGGTCCCGTGCCAGCCTTGCACTGGGTCTCAGACACCCAGGGAGTTCCAAACCCCGCCAGGAATGTGAAGCAGGACCCCAGCACATCCCACAGACATCCTGCAAGTGGCCATTCCTGTTTCCTCGGCGAAAGGTAAGAATTCTCTGCAAGGGAACCAAGTTGCACCATCACACTCCAAACGTGTGCCTCAGCCTGGTCCAAAGCTTCAAGGCAGCAGTGGAGAAGCCCAAGTGCGTGGTCAGCTTTGCCGGGGCAGCACAAACCCGATGGTGACACACAGACACCTCCCCACCCACTTCCCAAGGGCCCTCCAGGGACGTGTCCTGTCCCTATCAGCAGCCTCAGGGGAAGGGCTGGACCTTGTCCCTGCCTGTCCAGGCCTGGGGAAGAGGCATCCTGGCTGTCCCATCTGCTGGCACAGAGCTGGGGATGAGAGCTCCTCCAAGCATCTTGTGCTGCAGCTGTGAGCCCTCACTCCAGGCTCTGGAAAGCACCTCAAAGATATTCTTCAGCATTTTGCTGCTTCAGGGCTTTGATGATGAGTGCATCGCTTGGTTGGCAGGAGCCGGAGCTTCCCTCCTCCCTCGGAAGCATTAGCAGAAGAAAGAAAGGCTGCATTAGGGGCTGATGGTCCCCAGTCAGTCTCCCATTTTCTGGGAGGAAAGATTGCTCAAGTGCAGCCATTAGAGAGGAAAGCAGGTGCTGCCTCCCAGCCCTAAAATTGGAGGGTTTGCTCTGGTTAAAACAATTCAAGAATTCCTAGGAAGAAAGGCTGAGGTGTCTGCAGAGGAAAGGACAGGGAAGGTCAGAGCAGGGGTGCCAAGGGGACACAACTTCTGCACCTTTAATCCAGAGGCAAAACATTGCTGTGCACGCAGGGCCCTGCAGGGCCCTCCCCGTGCCTCCCTGCTTGATGTGCAGGTGTGTGAAAGCCTGGAAGTGCTATTGGAGCATCAGTCTGGGATGGCCTCCTGCCCTCCTTCCCTCAGTCCCTCCCTCCCACCCACTCCTCCCACCCTGCCAGCCTCTCTCAAACCTCCACGGTGCCACAGTTTGTGACATCTCTCCCTGCTGGGACCCCCATTCCTGGGAATGAGGGAGCCAGAGCTTTCCCAAACACCTGAGTGCTGCTCAGAGGTGCAGGCAGGGGGCTCAGCCAGTGAGGCTGTGGCTGCTCAGAGTTCCAGGCTCCCTGGAGATGCTCTCAGAGAAGTTCTCAGATGTTTTTGCCTCCAACAGTGGCCACAGTTTGAAGTGAAAAAGGGAGGTTGTAGCCACGGGGGGGGCTTGGGTTTTTCCCAGGTAATGAGTGACAGGACAAGAGAAACAACCTCAAGCAGCACCAGGGGAAATCTAGGTTGGATATTGGGGAAAATTTCTTCACAGAAAGGGTGGCCAGGCACTGGCACAGCCCTGGTGGGGTCATCATCCCTGAGGGTGTTCAAAAGCTGTGTGGCTGTGGCACCTGGGGACAGGGGTTAGTGGTGGCTGGGGGAACAGCTGAACTGCAGCATCTCAGAGGGCTTTTCCAACCAAAATGAGGGGCACTGTGCTCTGGTGGCACAGCTCTAGGGTCAGACTTGGACTCCATTTCCATGTCAGATCCTTTGGGATAGGCTCAGGGCTGTCGTTCATGAATGGAGCCAAACCTGGGAATGGAGGTTCCTTTAGGAAACACCAACCTCCCGTTAGTGCCGTGGGCACCGTGCTGTGCCCGCCAGCCAACCTGGACAGGGACTGCGCAGGAACTCACAGGGGTGCCCAGCAGCACAGAGGGAAAGGGGCACCAGGATTAGCTGGAACCAACACGGAGATGAGAAGAAAATATAGTCACGAAGTCTGTTCTGTGAAAATCCCCCGTGTGTGGAGGAAAGGCAGGGCACGGAGTCCGGAGCTGTGCTGAGCTGCAGAGGTGCAGGACGAGCTCCTGCAGAGCAGCCAGGGGCTGTCCAGAGCTGCCTGGGCTGGGAACCTGGGCTGCAATGCCCAGCAATGCCCCAGTGGTGCTGGGAAGGAAACGAGGGGAGGAAACGAGGGGAGGAAACGAGGGAAGGAGACGAGGGGAGGAAACAAGGCCTGCAGCAGCCCCGGGGGCAGTCCTGGTGGAGCCCCGGGGGCAGTTCTGGTGCTCGCTGTCTTTACCAGGGGTTGGGCTCGGTTGCTCATTAATGTTCATAGCTGGGTAAATGATGCACACTGTGCGTTTGCTTGTGGCATTCCCCAGCAATGCTCCTGCTGTCAGCCAACCTCCCCCCAGCACAGCGGCACCAGCAGCACCAGTGGCACCAGTAAGCCGCTGGCAGAGCCAAGGCTGCATGTCAAAGGGCTTTATTCCATTAAAAACACAGAACTCAAAGCAAACATGAGCACAGTCTGGCCTGGGGAGCCAACCCCTCCTGCCAGGGGAGGGACAAACAGCACTGTCACCTCCCTGCACGTGTGACAGGGGGGCCAAAGGGAGAGGCCCTCTGCCATAGAAACACAGGATGCTTTGGCATGGAAGAGACCTCAGGGCTCATCTCATTCCACCCCTGCCATGGCAGGGACACCTTTCACTGTCCCAGGCTGCTCCAAGCGCTCTCCAACCTGGCCTTGGGCACTGCCAGGGATCCAGGGGCAGCCACAGCTGCTCTGGGCACCCTGTGCCAGGCCCGCAGAGCTGGATGCAGTACTCCAGGTGGGCCAAGGTAGAGCAGGCACCTCCTGACTACCCGTCCTCTCCCCGGGATGGATCAGTCCCTTGCCCTGCCCTGGGGATATCAGTCCTATCACAGCCTAGATCCAGACTTCCCCATCTCCTTCCCACATCTCCCTCTCTTATTTTTTTCTCACGAGATGCTCTGCTCCTCGTATTCTGCTGCTGTCTCTTGTCACTGCTGGTGTGAGCCCAGATCACATCATCCTCTCATTACCCAGCTCCTGATTTCCTGGTACACGCTGTCCCCGTCGGGAGGCGGCTCCGGCAGCCCAGCGCTCCCCTCGGAGCAAGCCAGGCAGCTCCTGTTGCCATGAGCAAAGCAGCATTCCTGTCTGTCATCTTCCATGCTCCCAGCCCCCTGCACCGCACAGCGCAGGGGCTGCATGCCCTGGGGTTCCCCATCTCCCGGCCACACGCCCAGATTCCCCGTGGGCAGAGCTGCGGGCGCTGCTGCTCCGCTCCGTGTCCCGGGGCACAGGGCTGTGCTGCCCAGCAGCAGGAGCAGCAAAGGGGATTCTGCCCCTTCCACTTCCTGCCAGCGCTGTGACTGAGTCCCTGAGGGGCACCTGAGAGGTGCCACGGAATTGTTCAGGCTGGAAAAGCCCTCCAAGGTCACCGAATCCAACCATCCCACCAGCACTACCAGTGCCACCATTAGCCCATGTCCCCACGTGCCACATCCACACCTTTCCTGAATGCTTCCAGGGATGGGGACTCCACCATTGCCTTGGGCAGCTGTGCCAGTGCCTGGCCACCCTTTCTGTGAGGAAATTTTCCCTAATATCCAGCCTAAACCTTCCCTGGTGTACCTTGAAGCTGCCAGAACCAGGACACACTACACAGAGAGCAAAGCACCCTTGGAACGCCCCACTGCCCCCCAGCACACGGAGCCAGGCTGCCCACCCTGCCAGGCGGCCCAGGTGCCACATCAGGGCTCTGGAGCTCCCTCCTTTGCCTGACCTGGGGTGAGGATGGAGGCACAGACAGAAAGGACCTCACGGCTGAAGAACTTCATGGTGCCAGTTCTGAGCAGGGACAGACCACGGCAGAAGCCTCAGGCTGTCCTCTACCCCTCACCTCAAATTCCCAGGGCAGTGCCAAGGGCCACACTTGGAGCACAAGCCTTTTAGCTAAAAAGTTTCCAACCTTGCAAGGAGGAAAGAGAAGAGCCTTGTGTGGGACAGAGTTATCCAGAAGAAGCTGCTCGGTCCCCAGGGATAAGGCAGCTCTCAGGCAGTCCTGTTCCTCCAGCTGCCCCGAGCACACGGAGCCAGGAGGAACAAGGACTCACCACGGCCACCTCCAAACCCACAGACCCCCCCGCACAAGAACAAGGCAGATGTTGCCCTCCTCCCAGCCAGCCACATCTGGGGCTTGCTCAGCCACAGCCGGTAGATATTTGCCCAATTCTCTTGGCAGTTTTCTCTCTCATAGCTCTGGTCTTTACAACACCCTGTGAGGAGCCGCTTCCCAAGCAAACCTGGGGCTGGGGGAAGGAGGCTTCGAGCAGCTCGATGGAAGCTGTCCCGGGTCTCAGCTCCCCTCCACACCTCTCTGGCTTCTCAGAGGCCGTTCAGCAGTGCCTGTTGTACCCGAGACACAGCAGCACACCCCCTCCATCCCCGAACATCCCCCTGCGCCCCCCCCAGCCCCGCCTGGCACTGCAGAGCAGGAGCAGGGACACTGACACACACGGGGTCCCCTGGGATCGCAGAACACGTGGGCCCAGGGGGGGACAGACAGACAGACTGGCAGCACTGAGGGCACTGTCCAGGCCAGGTGAGTTACCTGACCAGCTGTGGTCACCAGAGCTCCTGGAGGACCAGAGTCACCAAGAGCTGAAATGCCGAGGTCCCTAGCAGGCCCCACGGAGGGCAGCTGTCCCAGCAGCCCAGCGCAGGGAGAAGGGGGCAGCGAGCCCTGGTCCTGCCCGTGCTGTTCCCCCCAGCAGCGGGGCCAGCCGTGCCCACGGTCCCCGGGAAGGAGGAATGAGTCAGTGCTCGAAGGCCACTCATGCACGGTGTGGGTGGAGCAACGCTGCAATCTCTTCCCCAGGAGATTGCACTCCTTGCAAAGCCTCTTTATTTACTTCTCCTCATGGAACACAGCAATCACTCGCTCCCCGACTCCTCCGCACCCGGGGCTGCCACACGTGGGCAGAGGACACTCACACCCCCCCAGTGTGCCAGGCTGGCAGCACAGCACTCAGCCAGGGCCAGGAGCTCCTCCTAGGAGAGATGTGACACCGAGGAGTCAGGAACTGATCACCAGCTTCACCCCTGGGCCACAGGGCACCTGCACCCCCATTGCCACCCCAGTCCTGAGTGGGGCACCCAGAGTGTGGCAGACAGAGGGTACCAGAGGTGCCCAGCAGTCAGACACAGCCTGGCTGGGGCGCTGGGGGAGACACAGGAGAAGCCGGGAGGATGCTGAAAGGAGCCTCAGGGCTCCTCCTGGCTCTGTGGCAGTCTCTGTGCAGGCTGAGATGGTGTCACCCCTGTCCCCAGTGAAATGCAGGTGTAACTCACTGCCAACTGCAGACAAACAGAGCTTCTAGTGCTGGGGACACTCCACGACACTTCCCAGGGGCAGCTGCGAAGTCCCTGCTCTGAACAGAGCCCTGGGGCTGCTGACAGCCCCTGAAGGGGAGCAGCAGCTCCCCTGCCCCTGCAGGACCCCTGTCCTACCCTGCTGGCCCCCTCCCCCGGCTCTGCCAGGGCTGGCTCCTGCCCTGCCTGGGAGCAGGGCTCAGGGACAGGGAGGTGAGGGAATGTGCTGAAGGGCTGCCAGAAGCAGGGCTGGTCACAAGCCAGGCTGTCCTTTGGGGAGGGGACAGGGCTGAGGACAGCACCCAGCTCCAATATTAGAGCTGCCTTCAGTCAGCATCACAAGAGTCCAGGGCTCCTCCGGGAGCAGCTTCAGGTGCTGCTGTGAGAGAACGGAAAATCCAACAGGTGGTGTCCAGGCAGGCTGGAAGGAAAGCAGAACTACTCCAGGAAAGGTCACCTCCAGGAAAAGCTCCTCCTGTTGTCCTCTCCATGAGCTCTCCTTGCTTGGAAGGACACAAGAAGGGTTATTTCTGAAGTCTTCACAGCACATGGCAGCTGCACTGCCTGGGGCATCTGCTGCCCACCAAGAGGGCACAGGGAAGCATCAGTGCCCCCATCTGCTGCCAGGAGGTGCCCCCCAGGGCAGCCTGCACCCCCCAGACCCAGCACAGCCTGTGGGACTGATGGGCTGTTGCTGCTTTGGTGCCCAATTCCTGCCCAGCACACAGCAGAGTCCAGGGCAGTATCGAGGTGTCCCCTGGGCAGGGTCACTCCTTACACACGTGTCACCCCCAGCTGTGGGGCTGGCAGAGGGATGTCCCTGTGGCTCTGCCCCAGCCCTGGGGCTGCACACACAGCACAGGCTCCCAGCTCCCTCACCTTGCTGTGCCTTGGGGAAAATCCTGCCCCTCCAAGCCAAGCCGCCTTCCCACCAGCACAGTGTTGAACTGAGTCCTCCCATGGGCGCTGGCCCTGCTGTAGAGACCTTTCCCTGGCTGCTCACAGGGGTAGAGCCCTGTCCCAGCACATCCCAGGGAGGAGGAGCTGTGGTGTGGGAGGCAGAGACCGCCTTGTTCTGTCCCATCAAGACTCAGCCCTGTCAGATTTTGCTGTCCTTCCTCATGCCAGACACCACCTGCCTCGCCTCCCCCAAATCCCACTGTCCACACAGCTCCCCATCCCACCTCACACATCCCCCAAAACTGCCTTCCTCGTGTCTTCTTGCTAAATCCAAGCATTTGCATTCCACCTCCTCAAACCCACTCCTGGCTCATGTCCTGATGCCACAGGCCACCATCCGCACGTGGGAGGGTCTTCAGAGCAAGCCACTGCTCTCCTCCCCACGTCTGCAAGGGCTCAGTGTTCTCCTGGCGATCCCACCGTGTGTTTGGGCTGCTGGTGCCACACAGGGATTCCAAAACTGGGAGGGAGCACAATCCTTCCAGCCCCTCCTCAACCCAGCCCGTGGTCCCTCCAGTCCTCAGCCACCTCAGCACCTCCACGCCTGCTTCACACCTGTGGTGAGCCAGATGTAATTCGTGCCCCCACCCCTGGCAAACCAGCCTCCATCCCTGCCTTTGCCTCCGCTGGTTCTCCAGGGCCAAGGGCTCTTCCACTGCTGCTGTGGCTCTGGAGGAGCAGCCCCTCGTGCTGGTCACACATCTGTGTCCCATCACACAGGACAGGCTCCTGTCACACCTCCTGTGCCAGGTCTGTGCCAAGCAGGGGCCAGGGGACGATGGCAGGAACCTTGGGCACCCCCCACACACTCATTCCCATTCCCTTTGGGAAGCAACCGCGTCAGGGAGGCGGGAAAGGCACGCGGAGCTCTCCACCGCTGCATTTCCCTATTGATCCACAGGAGCAGGAGAGGCCGGGATAAGCAGCAAAGGGGGACACCAGGGGCGAGGGGAGGAGGAGAAACAGCTTCGAAACCCGGGCACAGACTCAGGGGATGGGTGCGCAGCAGTCGTCAGGCAGCAGCTGACCAGGAGCTCCCGTTCCTGAGCACTTCCCTCACCTCCACTCCTCGCAGGACAAGTGGAGCTGCTGCTGGTGTCCCTTGGTGGCCACGAGCCTTTGTCACGAGCACCACAGTGAGGGCGGAGCAGGTCCTGTCCCAGCAGCCGGGCTGGATGCGGCCAGCCCTGCTCACCCCCCAGAACAAGCCCACCTCCTTGCCGGGGAGCAGCGCTGATTTGGGGACACCCAGGGGACACCCGGCCCGAGCCGCGCTCCCTGCTCCCTCCGCGGGGCACTCTACACCTGCTTTGCAACCGCTTTACACATTTGGGCAGCCCCCGAGCCCTTTCCCAGGGATTCTTCTCTCCAGCGCCTCCCCTCCCGCCCTGCAAAAGCAGGAACCGCTCACCGCGAGCCCCCCATCACCCACCAGGGACAAGAGGGAGAGGAGAGGTTCCGAGGGGCGCTGGGAGGACCCAGGGAAAGAAGCCGAGCCCAAACCCACCCGGCTGCCCAGGACCTGCAGCTGTGTGCTGCACACACGGGAGCCGCCCTTTGTGAGCCCCTCGGGCTGCACACACAGCTCGGAGGGACCCTCCTGGGGGCACAGGCAAAGCTTTCACTGGGGTGAAAATTATACCAAGTTTAACATTTTTTATATAACTTTAATCAGGAGTTTTCTTCGCCCTTGGCACAGGGGAACTGAAATTTCTTTTCAGGGCATTGGTGTGCCAGGCAAGGTCTGATGAGTTCAACAACACAGCAGACTGGGAGTAGCACAGCAGATACACAAAAGATAATGACCATTAACGACCATCAACTCCAAACATCACCCCTGGCATGGTCGTAGACACCTGGTCTGGGAAAAGAGAGATAAGAAAACCAAGAATAAGAACCTAATTAACATCGAAGGCAAGGAGATTGATAACCAGTAGGAGACCAAATACTGAGAACTGCACTACGTGGGACCAGCGAACACTGAACCATTAGTTTCTACGGGCTTTGACTGTATAAGTACCTGGAAAATCTAGTAGAAGCCATGTGCCATGGAATGATTCTCTCTGCACACCTGGGCAATGTGTGGATGTGATGATTTCTGTGGTACATCCTGGCCGGAATAGAGTAATGCCTTGATTCTCTAACACTAAAAATGTTGTTGGAGGGTTTTTGTTCTTCCCGCAGTTTCAGTGACAACTGGGTGGTGACCATGGAAAAAAAAAATGGTTTACTGCTGGCACACGACAAAACCTTCCATCTCCTTCCATCTCCTTCCATCTCCTTCCATCTCCTTCCATCTCTTTCCATCTCCTCCCAGTCCTGAAGTGTGGGGAGGCTGATGAGCTGAGTCTTGTTAGAGCTGGATGAGGACCCTTGCCACAATCAGAGGAGTTGTCTCATCTTTTGAAGAAGCAGTAAATGTTTTGCTACTGAAGAAGGAAAGGGAGAGGAAGAAAAAAAAATGTAAATCAAAGGTAGCTTTTCCCTTGGGAGTTTAAAAGAATCTTTGCAGGGAACAGTGGATAATAAGGAAGGTGGAACATCTTTTGCTAATGCAGGAGAGCTCTTGACCTACCCGATTCTGCTGAGGAATGAAATGAGTGAGAGCCCCAGAAGGAACATTAGATACACTGGTTATCAGTCTTGTTAAGGAAATCAGTCCATTAAATGAACACACTTGGGCAGTGAGAAGTTTCAGCAGTGCTGAGCATGCAGAGCCCTCTCTAGCGAGCTCGTGCTAATGAAATAAGGCCATTAGAGGCCCCGAGTGACCACCCTGCACAGCTGGGTGATGTGTTTAACTGCTCCCTGCTGCGCTCACTGCGCAGGCAAGGTATCTCAGAAGTCTGTGGAGCTCAGCAGACTCTCAAGTGATGCTTTTTAAATCCTGAAGTGGCTGTCTGAAAAACAAAACAAAAATACTCCCAGACAGGAGGCTGTACTTCACACAAATAGAAAAATCGAGCCCAAGGGGTCACCCAGCAATTCTGCCAGGCTCCTCTCCTCTCCCAAGGTTTGCCAGCTCATCCCTTCTCCATCCTCTCCTGCCCAGGTGCCAGGAATTCACTCCAGGGACATTTGTGGATCTCACAGAGGTGGTCAGGCAGTCCTGTGGCAGGAGCC
>NW_008236246.1:213086-221785 GCF_000691975.1 Corvus brachyrhynchos | reverse complement strand
TCACTGCCCTGCTCTGGAGCCGCTGACCACAGGTGTCCCTGGAGAGAGCCATCCATGGGCGGAGCAGGGGATCCCACCCCACAGCATGTGTGTGAGCAGCTCTCATCACTCTGAAGGGCAGAGAACTTGCCCAGAGAAGGGTTTCAGCACTGAGTGAACACATCTTAATGTGGCCCCATAAAATCCTCCATCAAACCTTATTAAAGGATAATTCACTTTCTGTCACTGGGAGCAGTCGGGCTGTGCCTGGAGGGAAATGCAGGTTCCTGCAGGACTGCAAAGCCTGCCCTGCTGCTCCATGGATCGGGCAATCCTGGGGGCTGCAGCAGCCAGCCCCTTCCACACCAGCAGGAACTGGGGCACGTGGGAAGCACCGGCGCCCAGCTGGGATGTTCAGGACAGCTCAGGACATGTCACAGCGTTCAGCCATGAGGCAGTGCTCCCAGGGATAACCCTGGATAACAATTCCTTGGAATGACTGGAGTAGGACTGTCTCCTGCTAGCTGTGCCAGCCAGGCACGAGGATCCCCTGCAGCCCAGTGCTCACACACGCGGACGAATCAGGGACACAGAGCTGTTCCTGTAGCACGCGGGCAGAAATTCCAACATCCGCCACCAAAGCTGTGAGGATGGAGCCACCCAGAGGTCCCTCTCCTGCTCTGCCAGCCCGGCTCTGCACAGCAGCAGCTTTCCCTCTCTGCAGGGAGCATTTGTTCCATCTGACCAAATTTTAACAGCAAAGCTGGATTTGCTGTTGGATGCTCCTCGTGGGAACCCTCCCCAAAAAGGCAGAACAAGCAGCCCCTCTGTCCCAGAACACAAGGAAAGGTGTTTTTGGGGAAGCAATAAGAACTTCACCATTAACAGGGCTACTCCTGGAACATTTAACCCACGAGCTTCTAGCCAGGCCAGGGAAGGGATGAGCAAACTGCACAGCAAGGGCAGAGTCCCACAGGGAACTCCTGTCCTGGCTGGCCTGGGGCACCCAACTCCTGAAAAGCAGTCATTGGGAATTCCCACCGTTTAGAATCCCAGAATGGTTTGGGTTGGAAGAGACCTTAAAGCTCATCCCATCCCACCCCCTGTCATGGGCAGGGACACCTTCCACTATCCCAGGCTGCTCCAAGCCCCACCTGGTCGTGGGCCACTGCCGGGGATCGGGTGCCAGCCACGGCTGCTCTGGGCACCCTGTGCCAGGGCCTCCCCAACCTCCCAGGGAACAATTCCCAATTCCCAGTGTCCCATCCATCCTTGCCCTCTGGCAGTGGGAAGCCATTCCCCATGTCCTGTCACTACATGCCTTTGTTTAAACAAAGATAATTCCATTTAAAATAAAAAGAGAAAAAAAAAATCTTCCCAGGATGAAAGAGGTCAGACTCTCAAAGAAATTCCTGTCCCCTGGAGATCCTTTCCCAACAGACATGGCCACCTTTTCGCTTGCTCAAGTGCAAAAAGAATCCTCAATTCTGCGCAGTCAAAAGAAACAGCTCTTGTTTCGTGCATCGTCTGAAACCTCCACAAATGCACATCTGCTGGGAAGGGATGTCTTTTCCAAGCTTTTTGAACACAAGTCCGTGTTCAATCCCTTTTCCAAGCAAGGGATGTCTTTCCAACCCAGCTTTTCAAGAATAATATCCTTGACATATGTCTTTTCCAAACCTCTTCTCCAAACCTCTTCAGCCTCCCCTGTGCCCACAGCTATGCCCAAGTTAAGCTTTCCTGGGTGCTCCAGGCTCTTCCTTGCACTTCCAGCTGCTCCTCAGCTGAGGGAGGAATCAAGGATTTTTGAATAAAAACCAATGGTGATTTCCTTTTATTTTATTTATTTATTTAGAAGCTTGAAACTTGCTTTTGTATTTACTGTAATGTATAAAAATCACAGCGATTCCTTTTCTGCTGCCCTCCCCCAAATGTGTGCAGGCACAGCCGCCACAGCCAGGGATGAGAAGCAGCTTTTGCTTTTAAAAACCAACAAATGTGGCTAAACCTGCCCTTGGAGGAGGAAAAAACACTAAAAATGCTGAAACCTTTAGTATAGAACTATGTCCCGTTTTGGGGAGCCCCGCACATGCCATGGGCAACCAGTGCCCCCCAACCTCCAGCCCAGGGGGTTTGAGGGGCTCCAGGCTCCCTCCCCTTATTTCCCCACTCTTCACCATCACTCCTTTACAAATACCAGCTGATTTCCTGAATTCTTTAATGGCTGTGACGGGAAGAGACATAATTTTTTCCAGGCAGACACAGTGAGCAAATTGCAGAGGGGCACCGCAGGGGCATTCCCGACTGCTGGCACCTCCCTTCTTCCAGGTCAGCCTTGCCTGGCCCTTGTGAAAGAGCTGCAGCTCCCTCATCGAGGGAGGAAACATTCCAGGGTTATGGCTTCAGGGATCTGAAGGCTGGGAGACGTCTCAGGACCCCTGTTAAACATTCCCAGTTTGATCCATGCAGGACACAGGAGGCACTGCCTGCAGCCCTGGGATGGAGCCAAGGGAAGGGAGCCTCGGTTCCTTCTCCCTGGCCCTTGCTGCCTGTGGAGGGGTCAGAGTGTCGCCATGGAGAATGGCTCTGTCTGGCGTGGGGCCTTGGGAGAGACAAGACAAAGAGCAGGAGGCGAAACAACTAGCAGGAGAGTTAATGGGAGATTGGGCGAGGAGATTGTAATTGGGGGTCGTTGGAGATGTAAAACCTGTAACCTTAGAAACTGAAATTCTGCAGCTGCTGAACTGTTGGTTTGTAACAGTATATAAAAATGTGCCTTGTACAATAAAATTTGGCTTTGCAAGCACCCGGTGAAGTCCGTGATCAATCAACAACAGATGGTGCCCCGTGTGAGGAGTTTATTACACACCGATCTGCACATCCGTTGGCGAGCCCCGCGGGACTTGGAGTGCTGCTGAGAGAAGCGAGAAACCTGGCCAGCGATAATCCCTGCAAATTGTAGGTGAGCTACGGAGGATGACAAGGGGCTGGGCAGTCCTCATTGGACAGCCATGTTTTTGAACTCATATTTCGTTTACTTTAAAAACATGGAAAGCCTGTACCGTCCCAACCCCTTAAAATGATGCTGCGTTGGGTGGGTTCTAATGAATCAGGGGGAGGAGGGGGAAGCAGAGGTTAAATGATTTGCTAAGAAGCTGTTTGTTAAAAACAATGCATACAGCTTGCTCAACACTTATTGTGCCTACCAAAGCAGAACGAGAAGATAGAAGACTATTGATTAAGGGGAAGAATCTTGACCAAAGATCCTGTTTTTGAACCTAAAACTAACTTAAACCAGCCTTGAAGTTTGGACTTGGGCCAGGAACATAAAGAGCATGCGCAGGGAAGCAAGGTGAAAAGTTCAGAAGGAGGAAGACCCTTTATTTTGTCCCAGAGACCCCTGCCCACAACTACCAGACGACACTGCGCAAGCGCAACGCGGATGTAAATGACTTTTGGGCTCATTGTAATAGGAGGCGAGGCTAAGGGGAGCTAGGTAACGAATATGTATAGGTGTACTGGGAAACTTAATGACTATGGAACTTGTAACCTGATAAATACCAAACTGAATGCAGCTGTCGGCACGCATGGTTTTGGAGGAGCTATCCCCCGTGTGTCCCAGCACTGGAATAAACATACCTACTTTACTACTTATTCCAGTAGTGGAGTCTTTTCCGCATATCACTAAAGTGCCTGCACTAAACCCGAGCAGCGCCTTTACGTCAGAGGTGTGGGATGAGGTGGGAGATATATTATGGGACCACACTACGAGAGGAGATGAGGTGGCCGCTCAAATGCTGCCTGCCTGGAGGGCGATAATGGAATTAAAGCCCAGAAAAAACTAACAAAGAGAAAGCTGCTGCTGGAAGCGGTTCCCCTTCCATGGAGGGGCCGGCGGCTGACACTGTGCTTTCTCCAGCCGCCCGTGTGATGTGTGGAAAAGACTCCAACTATAGCCCAACTATTTTTCAGCAATTTGTAGCATGTTTTGAGTCCAGTACGTCAATAAGTACCAGACGTGTTAACTTACCATTACATGGATGATTTTTTAATTGCAGCTGGAAGCCATCAACTCATGGAGAAAGCCCTAGCCCTTACCACAGATGCTGTAAACAAAGCGGGACTGTGTATATCCCCAGAAAAAATTCAAAAGCATCCCCCTTGGCAATATTTGGGCTGGCGCATCAAGTTCCAGACCATTCATCCTCAAGCCTTGAAATTACAGACAAAAATTTCTACACTTCATGATGCACAAAAATTACTCGGGACTATCAATTGGGCACGTCCTCTATGAGGAATTTCAAATGCAGAACTTGCCCCTCTTTTTGCCTTGTTGAAAGGAGATTCTAATTTGTTGTCACCCCGCACAGTGACACAAGAGGCCGCTGAGGCCCTGCAGAAGGTCACTGAGGCTTTGCAGAAAAGGCAGGCATCTCAATATGCCCCAGAACTACCTTTTTGCCTAATCCTTTTGAATCCAGCAAAACAGCCATATGCCTTAATTTACCAATGGGATCCTTCTGCACCAGATCCCCTGCTAATTATTGAATGGGTCTTTTTACCACATCAAATGACAAAAACTATTACCACACAGCATGAAATGTTTGCCATGTTAATTATCAGAGCGTGGAACCGCCTTTTTGCTCTAGCAGGACAAGATTTTATGCACATATGTTTGCCTGTGATTTCACCTTACTTGCAGTGGTTACTACAAAACTCAGGTGCTTTACAAATAGCTTTATGTGATTTTACAGGTCAGCTTACTTCACATCTGCATGCACACCACTTGCTGACTGTTTCATTCAACTTATTAGCCACACCGAAGCTGTCTGAAGTTCCTCTGCAAGCCCTGACAGTCTTTACTGATGGGTCAGGACTACCACATAAATCTGTGCTTCTGTGGATG
This sequence comes from Corvus brachyrhynchos, assembly GCF_000691975.1. Classification (NCBI taxonomy): domain Eukaryota; kingdom Metazoa; phylum Chordata; class Aves; order Passeriformes; family Corvidae; genus Corvus; species Corvus brachyrhynchos. The sequence goes on along the minus strand of NW_008236246.1, from coordinate 216,900 downwards.
GACTCAGACACCCATCAGTAGACACCAGATGTTGCTATTGTGTCAAGTTCCCCTCAAATTGCAGAACTGGCAGCTGCTGTGCGTGCTTTTGAGAGGTGGGATACTCCCTTTAATCTTATCACAGGTTCCTTTTGTGTTGCAGGAATTGTTGAAAGAGCTGAATCTGCAGTTTTGCGAGAAATTACTAACCCATTACTTTTTCCCTGTCTCCAGAAGCTTTTTTTCTTTTAGATAACCGCAAAAATCCTTACTTTGTTTTATGCATGTTTGCTCACACACAACTCTCCCAGGTTTAATTGCAGAAGGTAACCGACAAGCAGACCTTTTGACATTGCCAATAGAGGTGTTACCTAATCAGTTTGCCCAAGCAAATTAAGACACTCCTTTTTCCACCAAAATGCTTCTGCCCTGCTACGATCCTTTTCACTCACATATCAACAAGCTAAAGACATTATTGCTGCATGCCCTGGCTCCCAGCGCTATCATTTTACCCCCAGCTTGCATGAAATTAACCCTCGAGGTTTGCAGAGCCTCCAATTGTGGCAAACAGATGTTACACATTTTCCTGAATTTGGTTGCTTAAAATACATCCATTCCTCCACTTTTCAGGACACATTTTCAGGAGTCCTATCTCCATCTTGCCATGCAAGGGAAGCGGCAAAGGATGCTCAATGCCGTTTCTTAGCTGCTTTTGCCTTTCTAGGTGTGCCACAACAAGTTAAAACAGATAATGGCCCTGTGGACATTTCCCATTCTTTAGCTACCTTTTTTGCCTCATGGGAAATACAGCATATCACAGGAATTCCTCACTCCCCCACAGGACAAGCCCTCATAGAACGGGCTCACAGTACACTAAAACGCTTATTGGGGCAACAGAGAGGGGGAATGAAGAGTGCAACACCTCAAGGTAGATTACACAAAGCCTTATATGTTTTTAATGTTTTAAATTGTTATTCAGATAGCAAAACTCTGCCCATAATGTGGCATTTTGGACAGAGTGCAGCAGCCACTGAAATTAAAGCCCCAGTCCTAGTAAAGGACTTGGAATCAGGCAAAGTACTTGGACCTTTCCCTCTTATTACATGGAGGAGAGGTTATGCTTGTATTTCCACAGATACAGGATCTAAGTGGATCCCTGCAAAGAACATTCGCCCATACAGAGAGAAAAGACCAACGCCACCTGAGAGTGACCAACGCGAGGACGGGGAATGCAAAAGCATCGAACACGAGCTTTGATGACCCTGGAGCGATGGTTTCACCTCCCCCTTCATGTTAGACCCACATAGACATAGAGTTTTTGCAGGTTTTAATTGCTGAAGAGGAAAGGGGGAGGTGTGGAGGTTCAGAGTGTCACCACGGAGAATGGCTCTGTCTGCTGTGGGGCCTTGGGAGAGACAGGCAGGCCGCATCTGGCAGAGGCAAGACAAAGAGCAGGAGGTGAAACAAAGAGATTGGGCGAGGAGATTGTAATCGGGGGCCGTTGGAGATGTAAAACCTGTAACCTTAGAAACTGAAGTTGTGTAGCTGCTGAACTGCTGGTTTGTAACAGTATATAAAGATGTGCCTTGTGCAAGAAAATTTGGCTTTGCAAGCACCCAGCGAAGTCCGTGTTCAATCACTGACAGCCGTCTGTCCGCAGGCCTGGCAGGAGCTGTGGCTCAGGGTTTTGGTTCCCAGTGCATGCAGCCCCTCAAGCTGCGGTGGCCAAGGGCTGCTGGAGCCCCTGCTCAGCTCCATGGCAAGGGGAAGGTGCCAACCCTGCAGGATGCAGGACATTCTCGCTGCAGCTCGGGCACACGGGCAGGGCAGGAGTGGGACCAGGGCACCCAAAGCAGCGGCTCCACGGATTTTTTCCTCCTATTGATTAACCCATTTGGAGTTCATTTGCATCGAGGCTGCCTTGCGTCATTAGCGCTGTCCTAACGAGGCCCCTGCGCAGTCAGTGCCTCCTGTGCATTAATCCCAGGCTCCAGCACAGCCCATGCTCCCTGCAGCATCCCCGTCCCTGCTCCAGCTCCACCCTGGTTTGTACCACACTTGTCTCCAGGGACAGGCTCCCAAATCCCAGCGCAGAGCAGGACAGGAGGTGCAGGATTCAGGAGTGGCTGTGGAATAGCTGAGCACACCAGGAAGGAGTGGCCAAAGGCAGCACATCCCTTTGCCAGGGCCAGGGCTGCCCCACATGCCGCTCTGTGGCTGTTTGACAATTACCAGCAGTAACAGGGGTAAATTATTTCCTTTCTCAGAGAGAGGAATCAAGGAGCTCCACTCCATCTTTTTCCATATTCCAGGAGCTCGGTGCCAGCCAGTCCATCTGCAGCAGCTGGTGCAGGTGATGCCCAGCTGCCAAGGCAGTGGCAGATATAAACATTGCTCCAAACAAAGGTGGTGTGTGTCTAAGAGACCCTGAAAAACCTCTCCCTCCTGGGAGTTGTTGGAGGCACAAATGGATTTCTATTGTGTTATTTCTGAAGAAAGATAAGGGTACAACAGTGACAAACACCAGGAAAACCTAATAAAACTGGAAAAAGACTGGAACTGAACCACAGTGGACAGAGACAGGCAGAATTGCCACAGCAAAACACTGAGCAATTAAGATAAACAGAATTGCCCAATCAAAATTTATAAAGAAATAACATTTATTATGCGACCAAAATATCGGTCTCAAAAGCCACGATCGAGAAAAGCAGCCCCGAGCCTGGGGTCGGAGCTGGGTGAACACGTATAGGTCTGACCTCTATCACACCAGACCTCCCAAGTTCACGAGTGCTGCTTCGGCTGGCTCCTTATACAGTTTTTGGGCAGAGTCCGAATTAATTCTATTCTTCTCGTAATTTTAGCATATTCATGAAGTTTTCTTGTCCCGAAGTTGGGCTGCACAAAGCCTTTCCTGGGTCTGATGAATTGTCCATCCTGGGTGATGAGTGGGCCATCTCTGGTGATGGAAGGGCCATCTCTGATGATGGATGGGCCATCTCTGGTTCCTGGAACAGTTATTTTTAGTTCCCGGAATGTGCGATTCCTTTTCAGATAAGATGTAGATATCAGAAGAAGGTGATCAAGTCATCATGGTGTCAATGTCCCGGTGATAAGATCCAACCCCACCTAGGTGGAATCCTCACTTATTGATTAGATCTGTGAGAGAACTTCTTTCAGTGTTGTGAAATTTTTCTCTCAGCCAGGCTGGTGGAGGGATTTTGAAACTCTGTCTCTGCATGGTCTTATTACATTTCAGTTTTATACATAATAGCATGAATTACATACTTTATTTGTAACACAATGAACAAAAATTCAACTTAGCATTGAGCAGGAAAAGACAAAGCCCCAAGGAAGAGTTGCTGGTTCAAAAAATAATTAACCCTGAGCTGACTCCAGATTTAAAACCGCAGCACTGCCAAGCTTTCCACACCTTCCCACCTGCCCCCTTTCACCTTGTTTGCTTTTAGAGAACAAGAGCAAGAGCCCCCTGCTCACATGTGACACCACACAGATCGGTGCTGCTCGAGGGCTGCAGGCATCGCTGCCTCGCAGCTGCACAAACCCAACCTGAACTGCTGAACTACACCAGGAGTGATCCCCTGTGCCACACGGGATCATGGGCACCGATCCACCCCAAAACCGGCAGAAGTGGTCTGGCTGCTGCCTTGGCAGTGGGCAGCACGTGGTGGAAGTTACAGGGGAAGCCACGTGAGCCATTGGAGCAAAATGTGTAATTTCTCTTCCCAATAAAAAAAGGGAGTAGTGCCATGCTGTGACAGGAAGGCAGCTCCCCACAGCTTCAGACAGCCCCACAGTCTCAGACAGCCCCTCACAG
>NW_008236246.1:206097-212954 GCF_000691975.1 Corvus brachyrhynchos | reverse complement strand
CCCCCCCAGCCCCGAGCAGCCCCCCACAGCCTCGGACAGCTCCCCACAGCCTCAGACAGCCCCTCACAGCCTCGGACAGCTCCCCACAGCTTCAGGCAGCTCCCACAGCTTCAGGCAGCACATTCCATGTCTGAATTTGCAGGGTGGATGAAAGCAGCAGTCTCTGGTGTGGTGCAGGACAGCCCAGGGGCTCCACACCAGAAAACTCCCCAAGACTGAAAACTCGGATTTGTCCAACATCGCTGAGCCTGTGGGAGCAGGGAGAAGGACGGGAAGAGCAGTTTGGGGGTGGATATGCTCGCTCTGGGCTTTGCACAGTGACTGCAGGATCAGTGCAGCCATGGGGGTACCCAGCTGATTCCCAAGGGATCAGCCTCACCTGGGCTGAGCAGGGCTTTGCTCCACCCCAGCCTGTGGGAGAAGCACAGCTCAGAGGCAGGAATGGTGCCAGTCTGCCCCCTGGCACAGCCGGACAGCTGGACAGCTCTCCCCAGGAGAGGAGGTGGGTGGAGCTCACGCCTCAGTGCCCCTGCACAATGCTCCTGAGCCCAATCCAGCACGGAACCAGAGCTGCAAATCCCACCTGGTTGGCTTGCAGCATTGTGCATTTACACAGTCTCTCTTTTCGTTTTTCAGTAACAACATTCATCTCAGCGGGAGGAAGGGGCAGCGTTGTCATCACCTAAGGCTTTGGAAGGGCAAGAAAATATTCCTCTATTCCATGCTGCTGCTTGCCTTTTACACATACCATCCTTCTTGCTGACTTCCAACCTTGTCCTCCCCCAAATTTACATCCCCACCTTGTCAACATCCAACAAACTGCTTCCTATGTGCCCACTTCCCTTTTCCCTCCGAGTGTGCAGTGGGAGTGCAGTTGGATTCTGAGCATCTCCACCTGCATTTAGCTGAAGGTTTGCTGCTTCGTTTCCTGCCCCACAGAGGGACAGTGGTCCCATGGCCTGGCTCCTCCCCACCTGTTCTGTGGTCTAGTAAGAGATAAAAATGAGAGATAAAAAGAGATATTAGGGGGCTTATAAAGAGAAGGGACATGGACATTTTATAAGGTCAGACAGTGACAGGACTGCCAGAGGGCAGGGATACATGGGATATTGGGAAAGAATTCTTGGCTGTGAGGGTGCTAAGGCCCTGGCACAGGGTGCCCAGAGAAGCTGGATCCCTGGCAGTGCCCAAGGCCAGGCTGGACGAGGCTTGGACGAACCTGGGCTAGTGGAAGGTGTCCCTGCCCATGGCAACAGTGACACAGGATGGTCTGAAAGGTCCTTTCCAGCCCAAACCATTCTGGGATTCTATGATCAGCTGTCCCTACTACAGCCTTGCAAAAAGAAAATACCCATCACAATGGAAGTACAAATATATTCTTTTCTCAGCTGCTAAAAGTGCAGTTCATAATGGGAACCTGACCATCACAAACTGTTAATTTTCAGTCACTGTTTTTGAGGAAAACCATAGGATTTCCAGTTATAACAAAACAGGGGATCCAGTTCATGTGGAAATCTGATCCTTTATCTCATGCTGGCTCTGCTCTTTAACACCTGGGCGAGTACAGTCCAGTAACTATTTCCTGTCACCAAACTATCCACGTTCTTTTACACCAGGTAAAACAGTGGCAGCAGCAAATACAAAAGGGTTTAACAGAATGGGAGGAACAGGAATGAGACACTGAGGTGTTGGGTGTACGAAACTGAAGGAATTTTGCCGTGGCTTTGAGCCACCTCCCCAACAGATAAATCAGAGTGAGCACCCCACACAGCAGCGCAACAGTCGTGGTCACACCAGTGCAACACGAGCCCACAAGAGCTGAACTTCAGTTCAGCTGGGTTTGGGCTGCCAGAACCACTCAGTGGGCTTACACCCCTACACCACAGGTGCTCTCCAGGCAGGGCATCAGCCCCAGCCCAGCAGGAGATGGGAGCAGGGATGCAGAGGACAGCTGAGTGCAGGAGGATCTTGGCAGTGTTAGATTGAGGGCTGAACTCTGTGATATTGAAAGGTCTTTTGAAGCTTTAATGATTCTGTGACTTTGAATGTGGTGTTATGTTCTGTGAGGAGATGCTGCAGAAGGGCTGGGAAAACCCCAAGGTGTCCGAAGCAGCCACGTGGCAACACTCAAAGTCCTCCAACACGTCTGGTCTCCTCACAAAGCTCAGCATCCTCCTGGGTTTCCCACATCTGCTTCTCCAGCAGAAAGAGGATCAGCTTCAGAAGCATCTCTTAAGAAGCTGGCAAGGTTGGAGAAGAGGAGGAAAGGGTCATTTTAAAAGCTGTTTGCTCCTGAAGGACCCTTTGTCTCAGTCCACCTGCACACCCTCAGGCAGCTCCACCACCACAGGGGCACAGTCATCAGGCTCTGCCTCGAAGTCCCATTTGAATTTCTTTGTTAGGTGAGCCTTGAACTTTTCAGCCTTTTTCCTCAGAGTCTCATCCACAGCAGAGCTGCACGTGCAGGAGAACAGCACCTGAAACAATGAGCAGAGGTCAGGGAGAGCTCAGCCATGGCACCAGCTGGACATCTCCTCCCTACAAAGACACCAGGGAGCACCAGGAGAGAGCAAGGTAAGGACCTACCACCCTGGGACTACTCCAGCTTTGGGGGGACCCAACCAAAGCCCACACCACTCACCTCACACCCTAAACCCATCCTGTGCCTTCACACCACTGAGTCAGCACCAGAAATGTCTGCACTCAGGTAAGAACTCTGACTGAAGCAGGAGTGTATTGGTAACTGAATTTGTACTGTGGAATTCTGAAATGTGCCAAAGTGTGAGCTAAGGAAAATGTCTTGGCAGAAGGAATTTAAAAAAATTAAAATACTAGTAGCCAATTTCCAGCAAGTGTTCAAAAGGCCAGTAGATAACTGAACCCTTTGTTTCCATGGGTAGAGATCTCCCAAAGCATTTTTTCATATGGTATTACCAAGTCTTTAGGATACAGAGGAAACTTGATGAAAAGGTCTTGAATGTAAGAGAGAGATGGGAGCTGTCTGGAAAAAGCCTGGTTATCCCCAGCACAGCCATTCCCTTGTGCCCAGGGTGCTGAAGTCTGGAGGAACCCCTGCCGTCCATCCCCCAAACACAAACCTATTAACGTGTCCCAGATCCACAGCTTCTGCTGGCACCTCAGAGGGAAAGCATCTGTGTGAGTAACGGCACCCAGCCCCAGAGCCCAGCTCTGATCAGCCTGATTCTGCTCCTCCTGAACTTGTGATCCAGAACTAATTTCCATAAAAAGAAACCTCCTCTGGGGAAAACGCAGCCTCTTATTTGGGAGAGACCTACTGAAAGCTGGGTAAAACACTGACAGTGAGCAGCAAAGTCCGTTGCTTTGTGGATGAACATTTGCGTTTTCCTTGCTCACTCTACTGGAAAACTGCCTCTTTCTAACAGAGCTCTTACACAGCAATGCTGCTGGTATGGAAAAATGGATTAGAAGATTATAGTTCCCACTTCTTCTCAATGAACTGCACATTAAATTAGTTATTTTACCAAGGTTTTTTTTTTTTTTAAGCACTGGTAGTGCTGCAGTCACTGGTGATGGTGCTCTGCTCTTCTTGCCTTGGATCAAACTCCAAAAATAAAGTTGCTGCTTCCAGAGCTGAGCAGAAGCTGCACAGACAATGCCCTCCCCCACAGCTCTGAGTATCTGCCCACGGCCAGCTGAGGCAGAGAATTCTGATGTCTGCATGTAAAGATGGGGGTAAGGAAAGGCCCAGAGCTTCCCTGGCACTACTGCGGGGAAATCCCATGGGAGCAGAGAAATGGAGAGCTCTGACTGAGGAAGGGCTCAGTCTGCAAGGCTTTTCTTTGGCACTGGGAATGTGGTGACCCCTGCCAGGGCTTGAGGGTGATCCTGACACCAGCACAGCTCCTGCTGAGGGAGTAAGACACAGACTGATGGAGCCCAGGGGTGGACAAGACTCAGGCAGCCAAAACCAGCAATAAGGGTTCCCCAAATTCCCCTCGGGGGAAAGAATGGCTGGTTGCCATATTCTGGGTACTGCTGTGAACTGACAGCACTGCTCTGAGTGTGCTGCAAACAGAGCTGGGCTGTCCAGTCCTGTAGTGGGATGGAAAAAAATCTACCAACAGAATTAAAATATAAACTAAAACCCCCCCGAGACTTGTAAGAATCCCAGTTGAAGCAATGCCTCCCCAAACATTTTACCCAGCAATTACACCCAAACACCTCCACCCTCCCCAAAACTACAGGAAGAACTTGGGGTTAACAAGGAGAGGAATGGAACTGCTCCCTGGGAAAGGAGAGGGCACCAAACTGAGAGCACCTGTAACACAACTGCCCACAGCTTCCTGCAGGGCTGGTTCCTGTTGCTCATCTTCATCAGAGTGTCTGCTTTGGGCTTTTTTTGGTAAAGTAAGCCAGTTTGCTGCACTGCCAGCACGGTCACCATCAGTGGGAGTAACTGGTTTCACTGGGGCTGAGCCACAGACCTGCCCCCCCATCTCAGCAGAAGGAGCATCTTCTGCATTTTGGAATAACCATAAATTCCCTCTGGATAAGAACCTGACTACAGGAAATCCTCGGCTGTGCTAAGGAATGGAAAAGCTTCTTAAATGCTATCAGTGGCCTTAGCTCAATAACATTCTGCTGCAGCTTCCCTGCACACTGAGCAAACCATTCCAGCTGCCCAAAAATCAGCATCATCAGTCCTTTATGCCAAAGTCTTTTGCGTTGATTTTTGTTTTTAAGAAAGAATGGCATTTTGGAAAAAATTAAACAGAAATCACATTGCACTTGCCCTGCCTCTCTTGTAGCTGTTGAGCTGAACTTCTTGCTGAATAACAGAGGGAAAAAGTGAAAGAAAATCCCTGAGTGCTAAGGCAGGCTCCCATCTCCCATGAAACTTAACTCCTTTGGCAGCTTCTTCCCTAATCTGATGCCCCTTATGCCCTCCCTGCCACTCCCACTTCTCAGGGAACAGCCACAAAGGTACCTGTAAGGTGCTGGTTAAAAAGTTGTCCTGGGAGACAATGTCCACAAAAAAGTCTGCTGGGATTTCGTTGAGCTGGTGATACAGCACGGAAATGAGGTTGATGTAAAGGTCTTGGTACTTCCCTATGGCCTCCTCTGATCGGCACAGGATGTTCAGGAGTCTTTTCCAGTGCTCAAAGGCATCATACACGTTCCCAATCAGGAAGCAGATGAAGGCAAACTGCAGCTCAGCTGTGTGGGTTCAGAGAAGGGAAACAAAACAAAGCACGTAACACTAAACAGATATCCTGGGAACGTGCCCTCCCCAAAGCTCTGCAAATGATGTACAACCCCTGGTTTGGCGTTTGCAAAGTGCATTCATATTCCAAACACTGACCCTGTGCTGCTCTCCAGCTGGAGCAAAGCAGAGCAGAATGGGGCAGGTCACCTGTGACTGTGATTATCAGCACTGGAGAGACTTTACAGACAGCAAACACCAAACCACAAGCCAAACTCAAGCCAGAGCCTGCTGTTATGCTGTGAGTGTTCAGCCTGCCTGTGCTAAGTGCCCAGAGTCACATGGGACTGCAAATGCCACTGTCCTGGATTTCTGGGAGAGGTCAGCAATGCATCAACAAGTGTGTTTGCCTTGTTGAACTAAGAGCCAGGGTTTATCGCAGTGGATGCTTGGCATCGACTGCTTTGCTACCTTTCCCTAAGGTAATTTGTTCTCTTTGCATCCTAAAGTTGTCTTTGATAATTTTGAAAAAGAATAAATTGTATAATGTTAATGTACAAAAAATGGAAAAAGGGACAAACAAAGGCTTATTCTCAACCTGGGTTCCAGCTGGGAAGCTGGGAGGGCTTCTCCCTCCATCCTGCAACAAAACAAAACCCTACTCCAGGACTTCCACAGATGCAGTATTTATTTGTATCACAGGCTGTAAAATAGGCTGGAGAGTAGTTGAGCTCCGGGAGGTCTGGTGTGCCCACAGCAGGGGTGGCACAGCCGGACACTGCCACTATCACCAGCAGCACATGGAGCACACACGGAGCTGCGCCAGGGAGGGACCGGTCACTGCACCAAGAACCACCAGCTGGGAGGCCCAGACCCCTCCCCAACCAAACAAGAACAAGGGTCTAGGGGTGTCCATCCCCACCTGATGCACCCAGGACTCTGTAAGATCTGTCCACAAGAGGTTCACCTAACAGGTAAAGTGCCAGACACAGGGCCAACCGTGACTGCTGCTTTTGGCTTAATCTGGGGCAATCTGGGCTGCAGCACCATGTCTTCACACCAGTCATGGAACAGAATTACGGAATATCCTGAGCTGTGAGGGACCCACAGGATCATCCAGTCCAACCCCTACCCCTGCGCAGGCACCCCAACAACCCCACCCTGTGCATCCCTGGGAGCGGTGTCCAAACGCTCCTGGAGCTCTGGCAGCCTCGGGGCCATGCCCACTCCCTGGGGAGCCTGGGCAGTGCCCAGCACCCTCTGGGGGAAGAACCTTTTCCTGATATCCACCCTAAATCTTCCCTGACAGCTCCAGCTGTTCCCTCGGGTGCTCTCCCTGCTCCCACAGAAACAACCCCACCCTGTGCATCCCTGGGAGCGGTGTCCAAACGCTCCTGGAGCTCTGGCAGCCTCGGGGCCATGCCCACTCCCTGGGGAGCCTGGGCAGTGCCCAGCACCCTCTGGGGGAAGAACCTTTTCCTGATATCCACCCTAAATCTTCCCTGACAGCTCCAGCTGTTCCCTCGGGTGCTCTCCCTGCTCCCACAGAACAGAGATCGCAGCTGCCCCTCGGGAGGAGCGGCAGCCCCCGAGGAGCTCTGGCCTCAGTCTCCTCCAGGCAATGGGAACGGCCCCTACGGCTGCTAAAAACTCCACAAACTTCTGTGCTGCA
>NW_008236246.1:202254-205061 GCF_000691975.1 Corvus brachyrhynchos | reverse complement strand
TCATATACAAGTCCCCCAGTCCCCCCCCGCTGGCTACCATTCCCCTGGGTTCCCCGTGCTCCCAGCTCCGCAGCGGGACAGGCGGACAAGAGCCCTGCCTGGGACTGATGGACCGAGAGCTCCCCCGGGATAGACACACGGGGACCCTCACCGTGACACACAGAGCCCTGAGCAGGACAGGCACTGTCCCAACACCCCGTCCTCCCTCCCGGGACAACAGACAGAGTCGTGGTCCCCAGAGAGGGGCAGTTCCCACCACTTCCCTGCATCCTGAGCATTCTCACAGCCACCTTCGCTGCCCACGCTGTGTCCGAGGCTCAGCACCTGCGACACGAAACTGCTCCCGGCTCCACCAGCCGCAATTCCCGCCCTGGCATCTTCATCTGCCCTTGGTGGGGTGAGATCCCACCTGCAGAACTGCATCCAGCTCTGGGGTCTGCAGCACTGGAGGGACGTGGAGATGTTGGAGTGAGTCAGAAGAGGCCAGAGATACTCCGAGGGCTGGAGCCCCTCTGCTCTGAGCCAGGCTGGGAGAGCTGGGGGTGTTCACCCAGCTGGGAGAGCTGGGAGAAGGCGCCGGGAAAACCTCAGAGCCGCTTCCAGGGCCTAAAGGGGCTTCAGGAGAGCTGGAGAGGGATTTTGGACAAGGGCTTGGAGGGACAGGACACAGGGAATGGCTTACCGCTGCCAGAGGGCAGGGCTGGATGGGATATTGGGAAGGAATTGTTCCCTGTGAGGGTGGGCAGGCCCTGGCACAGGGTGCCCAGAGCAGCTGGGGCTGCCCCTGGATCTCAGGAGGTGTCCAAGGCCAGGTTGGACATTGGGGCCGGGAGCAGCCTGGGACAGTGGAAGGTGTCCCTGCCATGGCAGGGATGGAACAGGGTGAGCTTTATATTCCCTTCCAGCCCAAACTGTTCTGGGATTCCATGATTTCTACGATCTTCTCTTTAGACAAAGCCCTGTATTTCCATGTGCAGTGCCCCTCATTCCAAGGTTCCCCCTTCATTTCTCCATCCTCTCAGTAGGAAAGAGTCCACCAAGGCCCCAGGCTGATTTAGCATCAAACACATTTATTTCACTTTTATTGAATACAAGAACAGTGAGCACACACGCATACACCACCGAGCACTGAAAAGGAGTATGACCAAAGGGGGAGAGGAAGAACAAGGGAAGAGAAAAGGAGAGTTAGTGAAGGAACAACAGAGTGTTGCAGTTGGTTGGTAAGGTGCTTCTCAAATAAAAATAAATATTATTATTATTATTATTGTTACCGTTATTATTACTCATGCAATCGCAGGCCAGGTTCAGAATGAATTTGTGGGATTGGGTAAAAACAGGCACTCGTGTCTCCCACCCCTTTCCACAGAAAGGCCCCTGGAAGAAAACAAGCAGTGGCCAGCTATCTGAAACGGAGCGCGGTGATGGGCAGGCTGGGGCTGAGCAGCAGAAAGCCACACCTCGCCAGGAGAACAAGCAGTGAGCTTTTTTTCTTTCCTTTTTTTTTTTTTTTTCTCTTTTTAGTTTAAAGAAAAAAAATGTTTTGGACACTGCCACCCATGAACACGCTGGGGGAGCCAGGGGCTGCTCACTGCAAACGGAACTCACGGCAGTCCAAGCGCACAGACAGGGAGCCTAACTCTGAAAGGCTGCTCATTCCCACGGGAACCTTCGCTTCCCACACTGTGCACAGCGCCAAAGCAAGTCTGGAGGGTGCCGGTGGCCTTGGCTGGGCAGTGGAGGTGCCCAAGCCAGGTGGGCTCCCCCGAGTCTGAATTGTGCCATGTACTGGTGAACACCAGCATGGCAGGCAGACCCCAGACCCTGGCCCTCACCACCCCTGGCAGCACCACTGCTTGGCACGGCTGGCTTGGGTGCACTGGGAAAACAAAAGAGAAAAGGAGCCTCTTTGCTACTGCCTTAAGTGCTGTTAGGTTGGGGCTGTGCTCTCTGAGGGCGCGTGGCTGGAGCTGGGGAGCGGTGCTGGCACTGGCAGCAGCCCCCGTGCTCTTGCCTTCCATGCCTGCAGGAGAAACCTCTCTGCCAGGAGAAGAGACTCCCCAGGGACGCACTGGTGAGCAACTGGTGAGCAGCTGCCAGGAGCAGCTCCCTCCTGGGATAGCAAGGGTGGGAGTAGGGTCTGCCCACGGCATCCTCACGGCTCGGGCGCTCCTGCTCGGGCATCCTGTGAGCCCTGGCAGGAGCTGGCAGAACGCTCCTGTCCCTGGGCACAGTCTGTGTGAGGGGTGAGAGACTAAAGGCAAAATGGTGCAGAATCATGGGCCCTTCTGTTTCTGCAGGAGCTAGAGACAATTCCGAGAAGGAAACCCATTTCTTTCCTTTCCTTTCTGGTTTTGGTTCCAAGCCTACCCGAACTGCCTGGTTCACAGTGTACGGGGCCCTGGGCTTGGCCCACGGTCCCCTTCCAAAGGCAGCCCTGGAGGGAGCCTGTGGCTGAAGGCCGAGCTGGGAGCAGCTCCACTGACACTTCCTGGGCTCTCCCGTGCAGCCTGGCCTGCTGGGGACACTGCAGGGATGGACACAGCACGGTCCCTCCACTGCCCATCCCTAGGCAGGTCGGGGGAGCACTGCCATGGCCCCGCCAGCGCTGTCCCAGCCCTTTGCCATCACACCCCGGGTAGTGGGGGAGGCAGGGCACAAACAGCCCCTCTGCCTTCGACCCTACTACAAAACTCAAGTAACTCCATTACTGGGATCCAGAAACAAAGCAAACCCACCCCACCCACCGGCATGGCTCTGCGGGCTGGAGGGGAGCCATGAGCCCTGCGGCTGGTCCCCCCCCCCGCCCA
>NW_008236246.1:187863-202160 GCF_000691975.1 Corvus brachyrhynchos | reverse complement strand
CTGTCAGAGCTGGAGCCTTCCCTGCCCCTCCAGGTGACCGCTGCCCCTCCTCACCACCACACACTGCAGATCAGCCAGCAGGACATTCCTGTCGCCCTCTCCCCTTCCCCCCAACCAGCAGCAGCTGAAACCTTCCCCATTCCCTTCTTGCAGGACTCAGAGTCCCACGTGTGATCTAAGAGTCTCCAAATACACCAACCACAGTCAATCCAAGAGTTAATAATTTAAAAATGTCGGCATCGTCTATACCAGCGCTGTTGAATAATTTCAGCATTGTTCCCTCCCTCCCCCTCCGTTATATAGAATAATATACAGAACTGAAATGCACATCCATATGAAACCCCACAGGCTGCTCGTTAGAGATGAGAAGCCATGTACATATCATTGGCTTTGTTTGAAATGAAACCCATTTCTAAATACCTTCAGAGAACAAGAGGTTGGACAAGTGCACAGAGAAGATAAGGAAGGGAAGGGGAAGAGTTAACAGAACCCCCAAAAAAATGCAAAAAACCAGCATAGAATGAGGAGAAGGGCGAAACGACACTTGTGAATTGGAAAATAACTCTAAGGTCATAACTTGAATGTTTTTCTCTCTTCTTTCCAGAGGTGGGGAATGGTTTTGCTTCTGCTTGTGGTTTTTTACTTCAGTTTGCTTACTTGCTTTGTTGCAAAGCAGTTTTCCTTTTCATTCAGTGTGCAACAAATGAACTCATGATTGTGTGTCCTTTCATGTAACATGCAAGATGGTGGCTAATTGTATTGTTACCGAGATTATTGTTATTATTATGACTTTTTAAATCTGATTTGATCACCAATCCAGGAAATTCTTCAATTTATCTGCAGAGGGTTGGCTTTGTTTGTTGGTGGTGTTGTTTGCTATTCATTTCCAGCATATAGCAGCAGTGCAAGGATGCATTTTGTTTCCTGTTTATATATATATATATATATATGTATGTATGTATATATATATATAATATATTTGCTATTCCTTTTTTAAAAATTTTTGTCTCTCGCCATGAACATTGCAGCCACGATGTCTATGTCTTGCTGACAAATCCAGCATGAAGGCTTCTTCTCCCCTGTTCTCCAGGTTGGAATACAGATGTTGGCTTCCAGGAACATGTTGGTCAAGATTCCTGTGCAAGGCAGATGGGAAGGACCAAGTCACCGAGTGCCAATCCGTGGAGGCTCCTCTTTGGATGAGGGCACTGGATAGAGACTTTGCAAACACTTGGGGCCACAGTTTGCACTTAATTAGCAGGAGCTCTGGTAATTAGCAGGAATTCAGGCACTGGCTGGTGTTGGTGCATGGGGGATGTAAGGGGGAGTTGCTGCTCCCTCCCTTTAAGCCATTCAACTAAAACTGTGGATCCTATGGGATGCAGGAATGTCTGCACTTGTCTGTGCTGTGGGACAGGACCAGGCAGCTCCACGAGCCTCCCCTGACCCTCCCAGCTGCAGTGCTGGTCGCTTTTCCAGGCTTAAAAGCTGCCAATCAAAACCTTCATACGATAAAGAAATGGAAAATCCCAGTTCCGAGGAGCCTCTCCAGACGCACCTGCAGCCTGGCTGCCGCCAGAGCCCCCAGAACTGTCCCCTGTCCTCTCCACCCCTGTGCCCACTGCTCCCACACAGGGGTCTGGTGGCTGTGCCAACCCAGAGGAGCTGCAGCTCCTGGCTGACAGGCGCAATGGGGTCAAGCAGGGGGTTTAGTGTGGGGCAGGAGTCCCCAAGCCATGGGGAATTGTCTGGGACTGTGACAGCTCTGGGGTGTCTGCAGGGAGGTGCAAACCTTGTGTGCTGCTGCCTGCTCCTGTGTGTGTATAAAACCTCAGCCTGGGGATCCGAGGGGGACTGAAGAAACTGTACGGTTCTTGCACAGAAATTATCATTTGTGCCAGCACTGGTCTGACACTTTGGCTTTGCAGAACCTGTAGCCAAGCTCCTCAGCCCACCCACAAACCTCAGGTGCCCTCATTCCCTCCCCAGCCCAGGGGGACGAGCAGGTCCTTTCCTTTTCACATCAAATGCCTCAGAGCTGAGCAGGACAGCAGGGTGACATGCACAGCATTGCTTTTGGTGGCATGGTGGTGGCTTCCTGACCACAACCCAGTGGCCGTGCTCAGAGCCACCATGCCAACACCTGTGGTGGTGAGACCAGAGACCATGACCTGTTACACCCCCCTTACCCAGCAGGTGTAAATCACACCTGGCAGCTTCTCCACCTACCTGAGGTTTCTTGTCCCTTTCCTCTGGAGAGGGCTCTGTTTCTCTGTACACCACAGCTTTGGTTACCAGCATGTCAGGGTGCTGGAGTTTTGCCTCTTTGATTGCTAAAGCCAATGCCTGGAAAGCAGAAGGGTGAGAGAGAGCATTTATCCTCCCTCTCCTGTAATCCTCCCTGACTGCAGCCAGAAAGCAGCTGAGGAGGATTCCAGGGAGCACAGTGGGATTTCAGGAGGACAGGGATGCTGGGGTTCAGAGCTGAACCCACAGCAGCCTGGCAGAAGAGGCTGGAGCCCAGCATGGGAATCCAGCATGACTGGGAATTCATCCACCATTGGGAGCTCTCATGTGCTGCCTTTCTGTGCAGTTTTTCTGTACAGAGGTGCTACTGAAACCTGGGCAAAGGAAAACACTAGAAAAATCTACAGGAATTATCAAATTCATTATGATAATTCCAAAAATTATTTTAGAGCCTTTTAATTACTTTTATCTCTTTACCTTTTTTTCTTAAGCAACAAATCCCGAACGGTGAGGCCACAGGAAAATGACCTTGTGGCCCTAAAGACTTGTGCCAGTCTTTGTTATTTCATCACAAAAGTGTGTCACTCTTTGTCCTCTGACACCGAGGCAGAGGCAAAACACCACACATGGAGAGAGTCAACCTGCAGTGAGATTGTGCTGGAAGAGAGAGGTGACCTGGGTCACTGGAGTATTTCAACAGAGAAAGGGCACCTAGAAATGTGTTTATGGCTGTAAAAAAGTGATGCCATCCCGGTGTTCTGTACTGGGATGTGACCTTTGCCACGGCTTCATGGTGGGACATGGCCTGAGGGGCACTGCACCCATGGGGACCCACCCTGCTGGACAGGTTTGGGGCCTCAGGGGTCAGTTTTTGGACAAAAGGGGTAAACAGGTTCAGCCAGAGGCAGAAACATGCAGTGCTGCATCCAGAGACAGCCAGAATCAGGCAAAGCCAGGGCATCCTGCTCCTACCTGGTCCTGGTCCACATCTTCATCTCCCGTGATAATGATGCGCTTCTCTATCCGGGTCTCGGAGAACCCCCCTTTCACAGTCTGCATGAGGAGAAGGACAGCTCTCACCCCCTGTCCCAGCAGCCAGCTCCAGGCAGGGGGAACTCTGCCACAGGAGCAGGAACAGCACCAGCATCCCCTCAGCAACTGCCCTGTAGGTCAGCAGAGCTCCCACTGCCCTTGGCTCAGGGAGAGCTGTGAGACACAGCTGCCCACAGGGGGAAGGAGAAGGGCTGGGGGCAGGCACCAAGCACCCTCCTGCTGCTCAGCTCCTCACTGAGCTGCTGCTGTCTCTGTAGATAATCACAGAACCACTGAGGCTGGCAAAGCTCTCTGACATCACCAAGCCCAGCACTGACCACGTCCCCAGGTGCCACAGCTACACATCTTTGAAACCCTTCCAGGGATGGGACTCCACCACTGCCCTGGGCAGCTGTGCCAGTGCCTGACCACCCTTTCTGTGAGGGAATTTTCCCAAATATCCAATCTAAACTTCCCCTGGTGCAACTTGAGGCCATTTCCTCTCATCCTGCCCCTTGTTCCCCGGGAGAAGAGCATATATTTAATCTGGGGATGCAATGGCTGTGGGTGAGACCCTCTGCTGCAGCCTCATCTCCTTCACTTCCCACCCCTGGCCTGCCCCTGGCTGGACGCACATCCTTGGCTGTGCCTGCCTGCTGTGGTCACACGTGGCTGGATGGGCACAGTGCACGGAGCACTCTGTGGGATCTCCATTCCCATGGGACAGCGCACAGCTCCGGGCTTGTTGGAAGGAGAGGGGCCCTCTCTGCTGTACCAAGCACAATATAAATCCACCCATGCCCTAGTTCCAGTGGCTCTCAGGAAGCCCTGGAGCTGCTCTCACCTTGGTAACGTGGGTGGTGGTGGAAGTGGAGAGCGTTTCTGCAGTGGCGCTGAATATGCTGGTGAGCACCTCCTTCCCAGAGCCGCCAGAGATCTGCAGGACACGGAGTGGTGGAGTCAGGGGACATCGTGGGGGAGCCCCCAGCGCCAGCTCCCAAAGAGCCAGGACCTTCCCACTGGGATGCACCCACTCAGCCAAGCACGGGAGGGGAGAGCATGGCAAGGGAAAAAGGCACTGAGTTGTGTTTCCAACTGCACCGAGGGTTTGGGGGGGACAGGGAGAGGTTTCCACAGGTATTCCAGGCCCACAACTGCTGGAAAGGGCCTCTGCAGTAGATAGAGAGTCTCAAGGCAGCTTTTGGCTCTTCCTCACCCTCCCTCAGAGCCACTCTAGACAGAGCTCTCAGGCTGCCTCTGTCTGTGTCCATTCCACTGTGCCTGCCAAGGGCTGGGAAGGCCGGGAAGAAAGGCTGGGAAGGATGCACTGGAGCCCCAGCCCCAGTGCCAGCTCTGCTCTCCCTGCAGCACAAAGGGATGAGCCTGGGGCAGCACCTGGTGTTTGGCCAGGCTGGACTCCATCAAAACAAGGGGATGGAGTAAGAAATCCCTTTCCAGAGGAAGGGCTGTGCTGGGCAGGGTGCTTGGTGACCATGACCTCCACTGGGAGACAGGAGACTCTGTGGGTGGCCTTGGGTGACCCTGCAGGATGCCCAGGGCTGAATGCATCTCAGCCCACTGCACCAGGGACTGGGGTGTTTTTGGGAATTATCCTCCTCAGGCAGGTGCTCAAGGTACAGAGCTGGCATAAGAAAAAGCCCACAGGTCAGGGTCTCCTGACATCTTGCTCCCCAGCCTTGTGAGCATCCTTCTGCCCGTCCCAGCACCAACACATCAGCCAGGTACCAGTGCTGGGGACATGGCACGGGGCCCTGTGGGACCAATCCCACCCAATCCCAGACCCACAGGGCTGCCTTCCCCAGCTTGGCTTGGCTGGTGGCACCACATCCCCCCTCACCGGAGACAGGGAGCGAAGGTCTGTGCTGGGAGTGGCCCCTTTGCCAGCCTTGGTGCCGTGATCCTGAAAGAAGAACAGACAGCCACGTTGGCCCAGGTGCATGGGGCAAACCCAGCAGGTGTCACCCTCCAAAGACACCCCCGGTGGGGCAGGGTCCCCCCAGCACAGCTGGCCCCGGTCACTCCTGCTGGAGCAGAGGGACCGCAGGGGACAGCAGCTCCCCACCCCTGGAGGGCCAGCCCCGCTTACTGAGGTTGCCAGCGGTGTCTCTGTGGTGCCAGCCTGGGCAGTGGTGGTGGTGTCCCTGCTCCCCGGGGTGCCTCCATCCACCTGCCGGGGCAAAGGAAACCAGGTGAGCCTGGAGGTGCCACCAGGGAGTGGGTGACACTTGCAGGAACAGTTTGGCCATATCCCTGCTGCCAGAGGAAGCCAGGGAGGGCCGTGAGGCCACAGACAGCTGTCACCCACTGCAGACGTTCCTGTGTGCGAGCACTGCCTAGTGGCATGGCAGGTGGGGCCAGAGACACTCAGAGAATATCTCTGCGTGGGCTTTAGCTTGTGTTTTGGGGACTTCAGCAAGCCAAGGGTGAGCAGAGGCTCCCAGCCACCCCACAAAGGCCCCACCCTCCCAGCACTGCTGCCAGGGACAGGCTTTGGTGGGCTGAGGCTTTGGGGAGTCTCAGGGCTCAGCCTCTTTGGGGCTCTGGGGAGCAGGGCCATGGGAACGGAGCCACCACGTCACCTGGGCCATGTCTGTGGTGCTGACCCGATGGGGAGCGGAGCCTTCTGCCTCGGGCTTCTTCACCGTCACAGTGTCCGCTTTTGGGGCTGAAGGCTGCAGGAGAAACAGCACAGAGTCAGCAGAGGCAGGCCCTGGGGCACGATGCCAACAGCCCTGAGTGCTCTGCCCATGGCAGGGCGCTGGGAAGAGACGACCTTTAAGGTCCCTTCCAACCCAACCACTCTGATTCTGTGCTCCTTGTGCACCAGCCGTGGCAGAGCATCCCTGCCCCGCTCCTCCGCAGGTGCCACACACAGGGTGTCCTCTGAGTGTCACACCGAGCCCTGCCTGGGCAAACAGCAGGGCTGGGCTGCTGCCCTGGGCAGATGGGCACCACCCATAGTGCCCTGTGACCCACACACCCCAAATCAGGCCTGCTGCTCTGTCCCTGGGATTTTTTGGGTAGATTTATAGACACCATGGATGAGGACAAAATGTTCTTCAAAAGCTAAGTGAGACCCACCAGACCAGCTTCCCCCATGTGCTGCAGCCATTTTATTGTGATCTGCACCAGCTCCTGGTGGCTCTGGATACACCCGGGGTGTCGGAGCCTTGGGGAGTGGACACAGGCTGCCAGCACTGCCCTGCTGCAGGAAACTGGAGCTGCCAAGGGCTCCTGCACAGGGGATGCTTCACCCGTGCTCAGTACTCCCGAGCCAACAGCGCCCTGCCCACACCGGCCCTGGAGCGGATCCCCCACGGCCACAGCACCGGACACTCCACACCAGGGTTTCCAGGCTGGCTCAGAGACAGCTCCCTGTATTTCTGCAGCTCCTTCCTGGCTTCAGGTCTGGACTAACCTCAGCAGGTCTGGACTAACCTCAGCAGCCCTGGCCAGCGCTGGGGACTTACCTGCAGGGCTGGAGGCTGCCCTGGGCTGGCTGGGCTGGAGGTGGCCCTGGCCCAGCACAGAGACAAGGCCACATGGAGCTGGGGCTGGTTCTGCTGTTCCGGCCCCTGCGTGCACTCAGCCCCACACACATGCACATGCAGTTTTGTTAGCCCTGCTGTGATCCCTCCCAGCACAGAGTGACCCTCCGTGAGCGGCTCCACGAGGCCAAGCCCTCCCGGCCCCAGCATGACCAGAGAGGTTAGTGGGCAGCACACGGCTCTGCACTACACAGACTGGTCACTGAATTCATGCAAGACACGAGGACAGCCCCGGTGGTTAGTGCCACGTGCCCTCCCTGCGGTGCGCATGCTGCCACGGGCGGGACAGCCAAACGCAGGGACTGAGAGGTGACAGTGACTTCTCCTGGTTAGCAGATGCACGAAGCACGTGACAGAGCCATGCAACACAGAACACGTGCAGGAGCAGGGGGGCAGCCAGCATGCTCCTCCAAACCCGCCGGGAGTGCCGGGCACAGGGGACACGGAGGCACGATGGCACCGGGCCAGTCCCAGTGAAGGGCGTCCCTGTGTACCTCTGGCTGGGAGACATCTGGGCTGGGCTGGGAGACCTTATCCCTGCCTTTGACATCCACTTCCAGTCCGGGAACTACTTTGTCAGTGTGCTGGAAGGAAACCAGGCCTTCATCCTCTGTTTCGCTCTTGTCCTTGTCCAGCTCAGGCAGGCTCCGGGAGATGTCCTCAAAGGCTGTGCCGTGGAAGTCCCCGATGACGGTGAAGTCCACCTCCGCTTCCAGGCTGGAGGTCGAGCTGACCGTGATGCTGGAGCACTTGCGCTCGATGGCCAGGTGGTTGTCCTTCAGGAACACCGAGTCCTTCTCCTGATCGGGCTCCTCGTCGCCAGTGTCGCTCTCGGGGGCCCTGTGCCGGGGCGGTTTCACCCTCTCCTCGGGGCCCTCCCTCACGCCCGCTCTCTGAAGGAGACACAATCGTGGAGAGACGGGGCCCGTGAGCACCGCGGGGCAGCGCCGGCGGGGACACGGCGGGAAGGAGAAGGAGGAGAAGGAGGAGGAGGAGGAGAAGGAGGAGGAGGAGAAGAAGGAGGAGGAGGAAGAGGAAGGCTGCAGCAAACATCCACAGAGTAGAGTCAAACACAACTCAAGCATGGAGACCGAAACCTTTCTGACAGCAGCGGCTTTGCTGGGGGAGAGAAGGCGACTCAATTGGATTGTGCCGAAAGTTTGGTGGCAACAAATCATCTCAAAAAGGCTCGGTCACACGGAAAAAAAGCTCGGCCAGCTTGGAGGCACTTCAGTGCACTGGTGGAAGCAGATGGATGCAAAACAATGGGTCTGATAGGAGACATTCAGAAAGAGCTCAGACGCAGGGCTATCGGATGTCAGTGACTCAAAAAAAAACAAACAAGGGAAAGAAAGAGAGAAGAGTTTGAAAGGAAAGGGCCCATCAGCCAGGCACGGTGAGGGAGAAGCAAAGGAGGGTGCCAATTCCACTGAGGAGGAGTGAGCCAATTCCACTGAGCATCCTGAGGAGCATCACCCCGGGGGGAGGTGCAGCCCAACAGCTGCCCTGGGGTGAGTCTGCCCCACCGACACCACCTGCCCCTCCAGAGGCCTCAGGTGAGTCTCAGGGTGACCTGGTCAGTGTAATTGACAGCACGGCCAGAGCCAAGGGATGACCTCCCTCCATCCACTCTTCTCCAGACACGGACATACCTCTCAACTCCGCCATCGGAGGGGACGTGTCCCCTTGCCACACTTTGCCATGAAGCCATGGGAAATCTAGACCCAGTTGTCCCTTAGGAACAGCTCAAAGCCCATGATGCCAGAGGAAACCCCACGATGCCAGAGGAAACCCCACCTCCTGGCCTCTGCTCCGAGCGTTTGCAGCCAGAGCCGTCCCCCCACGGCCGGGCTGTGCCGGCACATCCCTCCCTCAGCACGGTGGGAGGTTGAGAGGTATGGGGGAAACACAGGGTGTCCAGCAGCCCCGGAGGAACACGCCTGCAGACACGTGTGGGGGTGTGTGTCTGACCAATACATACAGAGAGCCCTGCAAGGGGAGCGGAGGAGCAGCACAGCCCTGGCCGCGGGGCGAGCGCTCGCACTGCCGGGAGAAGCACTTAGCAAAACAGCACGGAGACCTGCGAGACCACTGGAACAGCAGCCTTTACATTCTCTTCTTTCAGGCTGGATTTTACTGATGGGTCACATAAATCCTTTTCTTCCCCACTTGGTTCCTGAGATTTGCTCTGGATTAGAGAAAAGGGTTAGTCGGAAGGAAATGAACTCTGCAGGAGTGGCTCTAGTGCTCACAAGAGCAAGGGAAGCTGCTCCATCACCCGGCCACCAGCTTGCTGAAGGCAGGGCAGGGTGGGAGCTAAGCAAGAAGGGGCATCAACCAACGTAGAAAATGCAGGGGTGAAGCTGGAAGCGTGGGCACGCTGCTGCCGGGGCTGCGTGCCCGTGACAGTCCCAGCTCCTCCAGCCACCCCCCCAGCGCCCTCTCCTGCTCCCGGCCATGGAGCTCGGGTGCCCCTCCTGGGTTCAGCGAGCGGCATTCTCCAGGGAGGCAAAATGTTGGGGGGGCGCAAAACAAAAGCTGATGAACCGACTGGGCAGCGGCCGCGCATGCAGCCAGTAAAGCCCGACCACACACACAGACAGAGAGGACAGGGATGCAAAGCGCCTGCTGCCAGTCAATGGATGTGTGAGGAGCCACTGGACAGGGGCAGAGCCACAGAACATGCGCACGAACGTCCTGTCCGGACGGTTCAGTGGAGTTACCACGGCCTCGGCCAGGGTGAGCTCGCAGCCGGAGTCGGGCGAGGCCAGGTCAGCACTGTCTTCTTCGTGCTCAGGGTCAGCAGAGACATTTTCCTTCAGGGAGCAAGGCTCGGAGGTGTCTCCTGAAGCAGCCCCTTGCCCGAGGGCCAAGGAGCCCACACTGGACACAGGTCCCACTGCAGGGGGTGAGGCGAGGCCGGTGCTCAAAGGCACGTCCTTTGCCAGATTTGTCTTCCCCGTGGCTGTCACCGGTGTCTCAGCTTCAGGCACACACTCCTGTCCCTCCTGGGCCTCTCTTTGCTCCACTTCACTTTGCTCAAACATCTTGATCTTGGAGGCCACGGAGGTTTCCCTGTAGCTCTCGCTGTCCTGCTGGTTTCCTGGGGCCACGGTGGCACCCCCGTGCTCCTGGGACACAGCTCCTGCCAGCCCAGCCACGCACACTGACACCCCAGGCTCTGCTGGATGTGTCCCAGCATTCGATTGTCCTGCCCCGCCTTCATTCCCCAGGGCAGAGAGCTGGCATGTCTCGCTTCCTTGGCACAATCCTGCTGCAGGGGACTGGAAGTGTGGGGCATCAGCAGCTTCTCTGGGAGGAGACTCATCCTGCGGTGGCTGCCCCAGGGCCAGGTCACTGTCCCTGCTGCTTTCTCCCACTGTCTGGCTCCCACCCTGTGGATCTTGTCCTACATTAAACTCCGAGTCCCGGTGTGGCTCTTGTGCGGTGGGATCTGCAGTGTGGAGAGGCCCTCCAGCCACGGGGCCCTCTTGGGGCACGTCTCTCAGGATGGTCTCAGTCTGGTGTTCTGCTTCTTCTGCCTTGGGGGGCAGCTCAGCCATGCCAAGGCTTTTGTCATGGGACAGTTCTTCCATCCCAGAGCCTTCATCTCTGGTCGGCTTCCCTGACCCTGAGCCCTGGAAGAGCTCTTTGATCACGGGCTTCTCCTCCTGTAGTGGCTCTTCGGTGGCAGGGACATTGCTCTGTGCTGTGACAGGGTCCATGTCCTGGCCCACCTCCCTGCTGGCCGGGTGTCTGACCTGGATCGACTCTGCTGCAGTGCCTGCGTTTTGGGGTGGTTCTCCTGTAACAGGACTTGCCCCCTGGTGGGGTTTCCATGAGGCAAATCCCAGAGTTTGGGATTGTTCTTCAGCTTCAGGATCGGTGCCCCTGGGTAGTGCCACCTCCGTGGAGGAGCTCACACCCTTGGGCATGGCCACCTCTCTGGCAGGGCTGGTGCCCAGGGACAGGTCTGTGCCCTGAGGCTCCGTGCCCGGAGACAGCTCCGCAGGGACAGGGCTGGGTTTCTGGGGAAGGGGTGGAGGGACAGGAGCACTGGGTTTGTCCCCCTCCAACCCCACGGTGTGAGCGTGGCCCTGCCGAGACCCAGCTGGTGAAGGAGGCGACTTGGGCTCTATCTCTTCCATCTGAAGAACCACTCTGGCACTTTCCTCCCTGTCACTGTCTGCTCCAACCCTTCCCGAGAGCCCCTCCAGTGCTGGGCAGATGTCTGCGGACCGTGCTGGGCTCCCTCTGTGCTCCCCAGCCCTGGGGCCATCCCCTGCCAGCCCACACGGCTTCAAGCCTCCCACTGGGCTCTGCAGCTCCGTCTCCTCTGGTCCCACCTCCCGGGAACACGGTAGGGCTTCACTTCCCGTGGGTGCTCCCCCAGGCAGCACAGCAGCAGGTGCCTTCTCTGGCTGCAGGGACAGCTCTTCCCACCCTGAGAGGGGACGTCCCCCCAGGCTGGTCCCATCACAGCCCATCCCGGGCGGCTCTGGTGCTCCGGTGGGTTTTCCAGACACTGTCCTGTGTTGGTGACTTGCTGAGGAGAGGGGTTGGAACCCTTCTGCAGGTGCCATGTGCCCGGATCCCTCCCCAGATGTGTTTACTGGGGCTTCTGGTCTCTCCTCCAAGCCAAGCCACCCAGCAGTGCCCAAGACCAGGTGTGTTTTACTGTCCTTCTCCTCCCCCTCTGGATCTCCTAAGTAGATGATCCTCTGGGTTGCAGAAGTCTCTGAGCTGTCGTCGCCAGCCTTCACTTTAATTTTCAGGAGCTCTGGGGCCATGGGTGGTACTTTGGCCTCCTGCTTCCTGAAGGCTGCAGAAGCACGTTCTTTGGAGAGCACCTCACCTTCTCCCTGGCGAAGCTCTGGCTCCAAAATCTTGGTCCTTTGCCTCTCTTCAGGCTGCTGACAGGGCTTGGGCAGCCCTGGCTCCCTGGTGGCTGTGCCTTTGCCCGGCTCCTGGGGCTCCCCCTCCGCGCTCTCAGCGAGCGGATGTGCCGCCCCCGGGCTGGGCTCCCCCCTGCTTTCCTTCTCATAGAGCTCATCCTCCCACACGGACTCAAAATCCTCGGGACTAGCAATCATTTTGGCTCTCTTCCTCGTATCCGAGGCTGCAGCTGCTGGCTCTTCTTGGCCTGCCACGTCCTTGGCTTTCCCTGCCGTCACCTCCACTTTCGTCAGGCTCCCACTTGTGCTCCCCTCCGAGGTCCCTGCATGTGCTTCTTCCGTCTTGGCTCTCAGAGTTTTCCTCAGAGCTACAGCTTCCAGCCTAGGGGCTTCTCTCTCTATAAATACCCAGTGCTCCGAGCCCTGTATTGCAATTGGAGCAAGAAGAGTTAAACGCATCAGACACCCCGACCCCGACTGCTGCTGGCACGAGTGGCACAGCTGGTCTGCCTGGCACAGGGCTGGCTACGTCATCGTCATCATTATCATCATCATCATTGTCATTGTTATTATTATTATTATTATTATTGTTATTATCAAAGCCAGAGTTGAGGCTCTGTACAAAGAGCCTGGAACTCATTGATAGAGAGAGGGACTGCAAGTAAGGGGCTGATACCACACTGGGGACTGAGCCAGTGTGGCCTCTCTGAGGACAGTGCTTTGCTCTGGCTAGCGGCTCTCGGACACACCTGCGGTACCTGGGGCTGGGTTGGTGGCACAGAGTGGGAGTGAAGCTCCCAGCAGACACAGTGACAGCCACTGGGGTCTCTGCAGAGGCAGGGGCACACAGCTGGCTGCCCCCTTGTTTTCAGCTGCCTCTGGCAATTCTCAGGGCTGAGATTTCATTGGAAGCAAGGCCCTGGGTTTTGGGTAGCTTCACTCTCAGCTTCATCCATGTGCCCTAAGAATGGGTCAGGCTGCCACGAGCATGAGCAGGGAAAGAATCCACCTGAAGCCATCAGCAAGGCCCTGTCCCTTTCCTACCACATGCTGCAGCTCAGATTCCCCCAAAGGCCATCCCTCCTTTCCAGCTCATCAGGGACATCTCCTCAGAACCCAGCCATGCTGAAAACAAGTGTTGAGAAACTGTCACCTGGGAAAGGTTCCCTGTGAAGTGTAAAAGACCACGGGCTCAGCAGCAGGACCAAGCAAAGGCCACGGAGCATCCTGCAGCACGGACACAGCGAATGTCACCGTGCTGCTGGCAGGGGACACCAGGTCACTGCTGCCAGGGACACCTTGTACATCCACGTGCTCATCCTGTACGTCAGCTAAAGGCCTCAGGAGTGCCAAGGACAAAGCACTGCTAAAATCCAGCTGCTTTTGGAACAGCAGGTAGGAAATAACTCATGGGAAAAGAGTGGCAGGAGAACATCTGCACAGTGAGGCAGCTCAGCCACCCCTGGCAGCATGTGGAGAGCAGTGCTGGGGTTCCCCGTGGGACTGGCACTGCCCCTGGCACAGCCTGCCTGGCACAGCCTGCGGCAGGGGCGAGGACGGCCCTCGGGGGCACCAGGATGCACTGCAGGCCCGGGCAGGGGGCTGCCGGTCCGCTCCCAGCTCCACCCAGGACCAGTGATCCATGGAAACGTGAGCCTCGCCCCATGCCGGGGGCCGGGGGGAATGTTTAGAGCAGTTGCACCCAAAATGCACACCTAGTGTTTGATACTGGAGAAGGGGACATGGGGGGCAGAGGGGAGCAGAGCCAGAGGGAGGGAAGGGAAGATAATATTAGAGGAGAGAAAGAAAGGAGGAAAGCCAGTTACTAGTGGAAGAGCTCCCGCAAGGAAATCAGAAATCAGTGCAAGCCCCCAGCAGAAAAATGCCATTCCCAGCTGCTGCCTTCTCTGCCAGGTGCCAGAGGAAGCAGAGCTCCGTTGGCAGCTGCCCCAGGCTCTTCCAAGATTCCCTCTGCCCCCCAAAATCCCCGGGAGCCTGCAGGGAAGCACCCGGGGGCTGCGCTGGGGCACAGCCCCCAAGAGAACACCCACCCCTGAGGGCAGGGAGGTGCCAGCTCCTCGCAGTGCCAGGACATCCCCGGGGATGGGCAGCAAGGGCACCCTCCTCCTCTGGTGCCAGAGGGATCCTTGGCAGGGACTCTGCCCTGGCCAGGCAGCCCCGCTGAGCAGCCTGCAGGGTGTGCAGGAGACCTGACCCCAGCCCGAGCCTCTCCCACAGCCCCTTACCCTGCCCCAGCTGCTCCCCAGCTCCCTTCCTCCACACCTGCCTCCAGCGCAGCTTCTGTTCCTTCCCAGCCCACGGACATGGGAGCAGAGCCCGTCAGTGCCTGCCAGGGGCACGGGGCTGCGCCGTGGTCGTTCCCGGCTGGGTTTGACCCGTGCCAGCAGCACCACTGGCTGGGAGGCTCCGTGGGCTGGTGTCTGGCATTCCCTCAGCACTGCCTCCTTCTGCTCAGCAGCCAGGCTCAGCCACCACACCCTCACTTTCCTGAGGGTGCAGCAGCTTCTCTCCTGCTCCTGCTCCTGCTCCCGCT
>NW_008236246.1:175291-187818 GCF_000691975.1 Corvus brachyrhynchos | reverse complement strand
CGTTCCCAACCAGGACAAGGATGGACATGTTGTGGGCACATGTACAAATCTCCTCAGCAAAGCCCTCTCATCCCTCTTGTGAGGCTGCAAACCAGAGTCCAGAGGAGACCTTCCCTGAGCAAAGGGAATGAGTTTCTTCAGGCTCCTCCTCTGAGTTAGGGCCCAAGAGAAATGTTGTAGATCAAAAAGTCTGAAGCCTGGAACATGTTCATCCATGACAGGACCTCTTCACCAGACAGGAAAACCCCAAAGCTTCAAATTTATTTCCAGACCAGCTCCTTCCTTCTCCTCAGACTCTTGAGATGAGCACAGCCCAGCTCAAGGGACATCTGAGTACTCCTTGGTGTGACGTGAACTCTGCTCTGGAGGGCTCAGTGCCAGCTCCAGCCACAGCTCAGGGCAGCCCTTGTGTCTCCAGAGCCTGGGAGCTCTGGGGGATGCTTGGAGCCAATCTCTGGATACTGGGGCACATCCCCCAGGGAAGCGGGGCACTCGTGAGCCCTGCAGGTCAGTGGGCTGGAGGATGGAGCCACGGCAGAGCTGCCTCTGAAGGGATGATGCTGGGAAGGCTCTGTCCAGAGACCAGCCCTGACTTCCCGAGGGAAAAGTGACTTTCACACTTCCCTGCCGTCCCTCCCTCCCTCCGCATCTGCTCTAGGGACAGGAGCAACTGGGACACTCCTGCTGTGGCCTAGGCAGCACAAGAGACAGAAGGAAAAGGTGACAGCAGGGAGCAGAGACAGCCTCTGCCCCGCCAACGGGGGCCACAACCCCGGAGAGCCCCGGGCACGCAGGAGGCTTCTCCCCTGGGCACCCTTCAGTGCCCCTGGTGCCATTCTCTGCTCTGGGGGAGACCCAGCTCACCTTCGGGGAAAGCACGAGCCTCAGGCAAGGATAATGAGGGGATCTGAGATGGTGGGACAATACACTCTCACAGCTGGACAGGCTCCTGGCACTGCCCAGCCCAGCGCTCCTGTCCTCCAGCAGGAGTGGGGACAGAGGGATGGAAGAGCCTGGGGTGACAGACCATGCAGCCATGGGGGCATTCTGGCAGTGATGAGAGCTCCAGGCTCTGCAGTGTGCCATCCTTGTGCCATCACCCTTTGGGGCCATGAATCTCTCATGGAGACTGTGGGCTCTGGCCTGTGGGGATATGTGGGGACACGCCAGCGCTGAGTCTCAGGCACAGATGCCTGGAGAGAAACCACTCGTGAGGCCACCTTAGCACCTGCACCCCAGCTCAGGCTGGGCACGCCAAGGGCAAGACTGGCTCAAGAGATGTGTGTGCACCTCACAGCTGCTGCTTCTGCCCTCCAGCTCTGAAATACTGCAGCGTGCCAGCGTGGACCAGGAGATGCTGCTGCTCTGTTGAAGGTGCCATATCCTTGCTGAAGCCCAGGCTGTGCCCAAGCCCTCCCTGACACCCATCCTGCCTCCTGGGGACTGCTTCAGCTGGCTCAGGTTCAGGCTCCTGCCCGTGCTAGTGACTTCTGCATGGACTGAGGGGCATCCATGTGGAGCACGAGTGTGCCCAGCCTGTCCCCCAGCCCTCTGCCTCTGCCTCTCCCTGGGGTGCTCAGGCAGGACAAGTGTCCCAGCACCGCGTGTCCCTGGGGCCAACCACACCAGAAGCAAGGCTCAAACCCCAGCCTGCTTCTGCTCAGTGAAGGCACCACCCTCGGCTGTCCCCTGCCCTGAGCTGAACCCGCACACAAGGGGTGCTGAGAGCTCACAGCCCTCACGCCGATGGAGCGTGACCTGGCTATGCACAGGCAGGGTCCCAGGATGCCTCCAAGGATGCCCTTTGTCAGCGTGCCTGGGCCTAGGGAATTCCAGCTGCAGCAAGGACAGCCTGAGGCTGCTGGCACCAGGCCACCGGGCCACCCCTGCCTGGGGACCCTCAGCACTGGGCGCCAGCATGGCCCCACACCAGCACTGGGAGCTCTCTCCAGGACCACATCCCAGAGCCCCGCAGGAACAGCCAGGGGAGAGGATTCACCAGCAGCCCTGTCCTGGGAGGGGTCCTGCCTGTCACCAGAGAGGGGACCCACCCACGGGCAGCTCTGCTCAGAAGGCACAAGACCCCTCAGCAGGCTGGAGACCCCCACGGTGAGAGTGAGGGGTGGGGGGGAGAGGGGATGGTGACAACCTCAGGAGAGGAGACAAGGCTTTTCTGCGTGAAAGACTCCATGCTTAGGGAAGCTCCATGCTCAGATGCAAAATCGTCTAAGGTGTCCTCTTCCATCATCTGTGCCAGCACGGACACCCCAGCACCCACGGGGAGAGAGTGAGGGAGACAGAGACAGAGAGAGACAAAGAGAGAGAGAGAGAGAGAGAAAGGGAGAATTTGAGAAGGAATGAAGGAACAAAGGGTGGGTGGCTGGATGGATGGAAGGATGGATAGATAGATGGACAGAGGTCACAGCTGTGCCAGCTTTAGATGCTCCATTCACATCTCTGCACCGGATACATTCCATGGTAAAAGCAATGTGGGGGAAAGCCCCTTTTCCTCTCCCCAGCCGAGCGCTTTGCTGAGGGGCCACAGCCCCCCTGCAGCCCCCACCTCCGGGCAGGGCTGGGGGGGCCCAGCAGGAGCATGGGCACATCCCGAATTCCCTGCAGAGCCTGTGCCCTGTCCATGGCAGGGGGCAGCCAGGGCAGAGCAGCCCCACGAGTGGCACCCACCCTCCCGGGGCCACGTCCCCTGCTGCGGGCACAGCACTGGCTAAGAGCCCCACAGGGGACAGCAGGCAGGGAGGGTCCCTGGCAGGGTCAGGGCATCCAGGCTGGCAGTGGGGACACTCTTGTCGCATGCTGCCTGCACAGAGCCCAGCTGTGCCACGTCCACGCCCCTCCAGCACCGGGGGCTCTGTCCTGGCACCCCAACTGCAGCGCTCTCCTGTCGCCCCCGTGGTCCCAAAGGCAGTGTGCAGAATGCCCAGAAGGGAGGATGTGGGTGTGGGATGCCAGCGTGGCACCACTTATCTTCCACCTCCTCCCACCACCCAGGTTCCACTGCTGAGAGCACCACGGGGCACCTCTGCACAGGGGCCTGGTCCTGCTCTGCCAGGGACACCCCTGGGCAAGAGCTGCGCTGGCACTGCCCCACAGGCTGCCCGTGACAAGGGTGAGCAAAACCCCACCCTATGGGCCACCAGAGCCACAGCCCACCTCTCAGGTAGCCCCAAAACACCTGCAGACAAGGGCTGTTGAGTCCCCTGCCTGGGAGATCCCCCCCAGCAGTGAAAATGGTTCAAAAACTTAGAGACAACACCCCTGTCCCCAGCACGTCACTCCCACCGTGCTCCCTCAGGGCAGCACCGCAGCAGAGCCCCCGAGCTGAGGGACTCCTCCCCAACAGATCCTGATCCTCTCTGGAAGAGAAGCAGCAGAACAAACCTCAGTGGCCTTTTCAGGGGTTCCCTTTGGTGTTTCATCCTCGTGCTTGGGTGAGGAAGAGGCTGGTGAGGAAGGCAGCCTCCTGTCCCGGTCCCTGTGAACCAGTTTGCTGTTGGGCTCCTTCAGGGTCCGCTTCAGCTCATTGATGCTGGCCTGATGCTTCAGCAAAACATCCTCTGGCTTGTCTAAAAACTTGGGAAGGAGAGAGGAAGAGAGAGGTGGTTAAAGCATCAGCCAAGTCCAAAGAGATGAGCAGGGGCACTGGGAGGGTTGGCTTCACACTGGGCTGGAATTTAGCCAAATGAGGAGCGCAAATGAGGAGCACAGTGGAGCACCCTGGCCTGCAGGCCTCACTGTAGGAGAGGGAGCAGCTCTTTCACTGCAGGCAGCAGCAGAAGGGCAGCACGGGGCCGAACGTGTGTGGCATCTCCAGGGCTCTGCGTCCTCCTGGCTGGAGACAAGCTAAAGCCTCCTGGAGGGGAGAGTGGGCTCTCCCTCGGGATCAGCAAGGAATGGGGCCCTGCTGGAAGCACCAGCAGCCTGTGCTGCTCTCTGATGCCCGGCACAAAGGGAGCCCAGGCTCCGTCCCAGAAGGGCAGGCGAGCTGCATTTCCAGCAGAGCTCCTCCAGAGCAGGCCCTGACAAAGGGGTGGAGGTCCAGGGCTGGGCAGGGATGTCCAGCACGGATCCAGGCCTGGATCCCCGTGGAGCAGCCCAGGGTGGGGTGGGTCTGATCTGCTGTGGAGAGAGGACAGCTCAGAGCGCTCAGGGGAGAGGGGTCAGGTGTCGGAGCGTGGCTCAGTGAGGGCACAGGCGCCGGGGTGGCCCCCTCGTCCCGCCGCAGAGGTGGGCAAACCGGCTCCCAGTAGGAACCTGGCTTCTGCCTCCAACCCAAACCCAAAGCTCTCCTGAGGTTCAAAAGGAGGCCCATAAACACCTCCCCGGTACCTCCTCGGCAACAGAGCAGAGACCCGTGAGAGTCCCAGGAAAAGCCCCACCGAATTTTCCAGCACAGCTCAGGAGAAATCCCGCCCTGGCCCCGCATGTCCGAGCTGAGGAGGGCTCAGGTGTGCCCACCTCTGGGCTGGGCGCAGCACATGCACATGCAGTGGGCAAGCGATGAGGCGGGCGGGGGTCGGGGCCGGTGCCCACCCCTGGCGGGGCTGCACTGGGTGCTGCCAGCGTGGCCAACCCCATCCCCTGGCCGTGCTCGCTCCCGTTGGCAGCTCCAGCCGGGATCTCTGCTCACGGAGGGGAACCCCCGGGGAGCAGCCCTGGATTTGAGGCCAGGACAAATGGTTCCTGAGGGGCCACCGCAGGCACAGCTTGTGCAGGGAGGGCTCAGCCTCCCTCTCTGCTTGGCCCCTCTCAGGGCGGGCAGGCAGGCACAGGGCTGGTGCCAGTGCTGGTCCCCCTCAGGCAGCTCAGAGCCTCTTGGCCCCTGTGGGGGTGGGATGGCAGCCACAGCGTTTGGGGAGCCCCAGCCCAGCTCTCGGGGGGCTGCAGGAGAGCTGGGCAGGGGGGATGAGGCTGTTTGGGTCAGGCAGGAGCAGAGCGTGGTCGGGTGCCAGCAGGAGGATGGGACCAGCTCCACAGGAGAGGAGACACACGGCGAGGACACGGCGGGGTCAGGAACACGAGCAGAAGCCAGGTCATCCCAGTGGGCCAGGGGCTCTCCTGCCCTTGGGAGGGCTCTTGCTCACAGGTACGATCAGGACCACCTTACTTAGTGGGATAGAAGATGCCACAGCTGATCCCCAGCTGTCTGTTCCTCGGGCTCCTCCAGCACCCAACCCCCGGCCCGGTGCATCTTGTATTCCAGTAAATAGGGTGCCACATGGACTTGTTTTGGGAAGGATGGACAATATGATGCACCAATGAGGACTAAGATACTCCAGAGAGAGAATACCTCCTGCTTGTGCCTGGGGGTTGTTTCGTGCTCCGGCTGGCAGCAAAGAGAGGGTTAAAAGTAACCAGCAGGGTCAGTTGAGGGCACTTGTCACAAACACCACAGTTAAGTTGATGGGCTGGTAGGGACCCCCCTCCCCTCCCAGCATGGGGCTGAAATGGGCTGGGACAGCCCAGGGACCAGGGCAGGAAGGGGTGGGCTGTGCCCAGGCAGTGGTGGGCACTGATGTGCTCAGCCTCTCCCCATCCCCGTCCCTGTCCCAGAACCGGGCTGCTCCCAGGTCCAGCCCTGCCAGGGGATGAGCCTTGAGACCACCTGGAGGGCTCTGGGGAATCCAAGTTAAGCTGAACCCCTGTGACAGCTCCACTTCCACTGGTGGGGCCAAGAGCCACATGCCAAGGGTGCCACCAGCCTGGGGCACAGCTGACAGCGACAGGGCTGCAGGGACCCTGCCCCGAGTGACCCTTCCTGCCTGCGCCCAGGCCCTGCCTGCTGACCCCTCCACCCCCACCCTCCTCTGCCCACCTCGGCTGTACCTTCAGCTCCTTGATCTTCGTTGGGGTGGTCACCTCCTCATCCTCCGTCTCAGAGCGTCTCCTGCTGCCAAACTCACCATCCTCATCCTGCTTCTCACCCTCGGGCCCGGCGTCGTGGTTCTCGCTGACGGAGGCTGGGCGCGAGAACTCTGCCCACAGGGAATAGCCGGGTCACCCCAGCCCTGCCACCCCGCTGCTGCCCCAGCCCTGCTGCCCCTGCCAGCTCACACCTGGGGCAGATGGTCCCAGGAGTCGCAGGGCACAGGGGAGGGGGTGATGTGTCCCCAAGCTGCCTGACCCCGGCCCTGCCATGACCCCACAGTGTGAGCTACCCCTTGGGGAGGGGACAGCCCCTGTGCTGGGGGATGCGGCTGGGGACAGCCTCCAGAAGGAAGCCTGATGCTGCTGTGACCCCGCCCAGCGAGGCCGGGCAGCTTCGCCTGGTTGCTGGCAGCAGAGCAGGGTCCCTCCCTGTCCCAGGGGGGCTGTACCTCCGTCCAGGCTGCGGGACATGGTGTAGCGTTTGCTGGAGGAGCGCTCGAAGAAGGGTGCGGGGCGGTCGATGAGGGCGCTGGCCTGGCGCGTCTGCGCCTGCGTGCGCCCGCTGTACCGAAACTTGGAGCCCATCACCAGGAAGCCCTTGGGGGGTGGCTCTGGGGACACCAGCCTAGGGGTCACAGGGGTGAGATGGTGTCAGCGAGCCCCGGTCAGGCCCCCCATGTGCACCTGCTGTAGCAGGAGCAGGAGCGTGCCTGCCTCCGGGAAAGGAGGCCTGGAGAAGGTTCCTCACCTGAAGAAGGTGTGATGCTCTATGCAGACCTTCCAGAGCCTCTTGGCTGAGCGGTGGTTGGGCAGCTTGAAGCCAATGGTGCTCTCAAACTGTTCGTACTTGGGGGAGACAGAGACAGGCTGTTACAGGCACATCCTGCCCCGGGGGACATGGCAGGACAGCACCTTGCCGAGGCCCTCGGGTTCCCCTGGCAGGAGCCATAACCGTTCAAAAAAACCCAAAAGTCTTCTTCAAATCTGTGCTGGGATGGTCCATGCCCAGCAGCATGCCCAGCAGGGTGATGGGATACACCCCACACCTCTGGCCGAAGCACTATCCTCAGCTGCAAATGGCTTTTCAGTGCAAGGTAAATTCCCTCAAGAAACAGAAAGCTTTTACAGCTGTTTTGGTCTGAGGGCATCACGCCCAGGTGTGCTGTCGTTGCCCTCCAGCCTGCTGGAACACGTGGGTGGAAATGCATTTTCCCACCATAAAAGAGCGAAAATAAAGTCTGAAAATTAATGAAAAAGCTTCCTGATTATTTTTTGTGAAGATGTGACAAAAATGGCCCTCAACCCCCATTCCTGGGCAAGCTCCCTGGCCAGCAGGGTCACGATGTCTGTCAGGGATGGGATCCCGGGGTCCTTCAGCTGCTGAAGTCACGAGAGCACATGGAAGAAAATCCATGCCACAGGAGATGTGCTCTCTTGGCCAGCATGGTCATAAACGTGGGATCCTTGGAGCAGAGGCTGGAGCCAGGTGAGGAAATCCTCACCATCAGCCCCAGTGCCTCAGGACAGGCACCTAGGGGCTGCACCAGCACCTGGCACGCACCTCCCCCGGGCGGATCTTGATGTAGAAGTTGCTCCTCTTGTAGGAAATCTTGAGGATCTTGGGCCAGGCGAAGCGGTTGATGCGCAGCCGGTCCCTGTAGATGAGGAGGCCGTTGGCGCAGACGCCCAGCATGATGTCGATGCCCTCCGAGTCCTGGCGGAGGCAAGGGGACAGGAGGGGACAGCTCAGCAGCTCAGCAAGAGCCAGCCCGGCCAGCAGTGCCACATCCTTCCTGCAGAGTGCTGTGGGGGCCTGGCTGGCAGAGGGGGCACTGAACCCCAGGCTGGTGGAGGTTGATCTCCAGAGCTTCTCTGGTGCCACCCAGAGCCAGCCAGAGCTGTGCCAGGAGCCTTCCCTGTGGGAGGAAGGGTGGGCAGGAGGCAGGAGCAGGCTGGGAAGGGGCAGCGCTCTGGCAGCCCCCAGCCCCGTACCTTGGCGTGGTGCAGGTCCACCCCGTACATGGAGAGCTTCTTGGCGTTCTCCAGGAAGTGGATCTCTGCTTCCCCGGGGGTCATTCCCCTGCAGGGAGACAGAGAGGGGGACACGTGGCCGGGCGCCCCAGGGGCGTGGGGCAGCTGTCCTGTGCTGTCCCCTCCCGGGGCTCACCGGTAGGTCTTGTGCAGCTCCATGATGCGCTCCTCCAGCTCCCGCGTCTGGTTGGGGGCAAAGCGCAGCTCGCTCACGTAGTTGCCCACGTGCTCCTCGGTGTCGTGGTCACCCAGCTCGGCCTGGACAGCGTAGGAGCCCAGCAGGGCGTGGGTGACGAAGGAGCAGGGCAGGCGCCCCGTGATGATGTCGGCACGGAGCTGCAGGCACAGGTAGTATCTGCAGGAGGGGCACAGGGTCAGAGTGCAGCAGGGGAGCAGGCTGGGCCTCCCCAGGAAGGAACCTGGTGCCCCCCAGGACAGGCTGAGGCTTCCTGGGAAGGTCTTTGACCCCCTGGAACAGGCTGGGGCTCCCCAGGAAGGAACCTGGTGCCCCCCAGGATAGGCTGGGGCTTCCTGGGAAGGTCTTTGACCCCCTGGAGCAGGCCGGGGCTCTCCAGGAAGGAGATTTGTGCACCCCGCAGCAGGCTGGGGCTCCCTGGGAAGGAAGCCCGTGGTCCTCACCTGGTGATGTCCTCTGTGAGCTGGGCAGGGTCTGGAGGGTAGAACTTCACAGTGAAGGCGAAGTTCCAGGGCCCACCTGGGGAGGGGAGAGAGCAGCTGAGGACAGCACCCGCAGGGCTGCACACAGGGCACAGGAGCAGTCGTGTGCCCACTGAGGATCCCACTGCTCCCTCCAAGCCTTGCACAGGGCAGGGGCCAGGGGGCTCCAGAGGCTGCGGGGGGCACAGCCCTTGGGACTCCAGCAAGGCTTGGTGAATCCTCCCCAAAGAGCTGGGGACAGCAAAGCATCACAGCTGCAGGAGCCACGAGCTCCGTGTCCCAGCTAAAGCCTCCTGTGTCCCAGAAGGTGACACCTTGGGCTACAGCTCTACTGCCACCCCAGCAAGGCAACACCATGGCAAAGGCACCCCAGGATCTGTCCCAGCAATGGCCCCTCACTCTCCCCCACCCTCCCTGTACCCCCTGCGCGGGGCAGGTGGTGCCCAGAGCGGCACCAAGTCCCAGCCAGCTCTCCAGTGGCACAGACAGGGTCCTTCGTACCCCCGCCTCTCACGAGTAAGAGAAGAGGTGGGTAACAAACAGCTGAATGAGCAACAGTGTCCCTGTCCCAGGCCAGCTGCCAAAGGTCCCCTCCAGGGCAGGTGGGGAGGTGACCTGCCACAGGACAGCCACACTGAGCCATCCAGGACACCCCAGGGCTGGGGAGGATGGACCCTCCCCGGGCACTTACTGCGGATCTGCTTCTTGATCTCCTTGGAGGGGTCCAGCCAGTTCTGCAACGAGGAGACAGCAGGTTAGGGGAGCCCCCATCTTGGAGGGGGTGGCTGCAGAGGGACCCCCCGTGCTCACCTTCTGGCTGTCCGAATCACAGAAGGTGAGGCCGAAGTAGTCCTTCTCCAGGAGGTTGAGGTGCTCGCACACCATGTCAAAGAGCACCTGGCCCCGGGCGTGTTTCTGTCGGAGACATGGACAGATGATGGTCAGCTGGTGCCTTGGGCTCCTGGACACCCTCCAGGTGACCACCAAAAGGTGCTCTCACCCAGCATGGGCTTCACCACGTTCCATCCCTGCAGCCCTGGGACCACCTGGGTGTCCCCACAGTGGTGCCAAAGGGTGTCCCGGGGCTGCAGACCAAGCACAGCATGACAAATGAGCCACCAAGAGGCAGGGCCATGTGCAGTGATGGAGAGCACCCATGGTATCAACGAATCCCAGAATGGTTTGGGCTGGCAGGGACCTTAAGGATGATCCAGTTCCACCTCCCTGCCGTGGGCAGGGACACCTTCCACTGTCCCAGGCTGCTCCAAGCCCTGTCCAACCTGGCCTTGAACTCCAGGCATAGGAAGTGGATTCCCCTGAACTCCCCTTCGTTACTGGTGGCACCAAGGCGCAGGCTTGCTCATGGCCACGGAAGAACAACCCTTCCCAAGTGCGTATCTCCCCTATTTCCAGCCTGGCAGCTCCCATCTCCCCTCTCCAAGGCATCTACTTACTGAAGCACTGCCACCAGGTGCCCCCAGGATGGCAGCCCAGGGCACCAAGCAGCCCAGCCTGGGCTCCTGCTGCCCTCCAAAGTTTTTCCAGCAGCTGCCATCACCCTTCCTGGGTGTCCTCCCTCCTTCTGACCTGGGTTTGAAGGCAGGGGCTCACCCACACCATGTGCTGGGGTGTCACACTGAACAGTTTGACTCTCCTGTTGGATTTTACTGAATTAAAGTTTAATTAAAGCACATGGCCAAGGCACAACTATTCCAACAGGGTCTGCCAGAAAGAAAGAAGAAATGCAGCACCAGCATTCCTACCCCAAACCTTCTCCTCTGTGTCCCAGGTGGCTTTTAAAGAGCAGCTGAGCACATCCTTGGGTGACGTGGTGAGGGGCATTGCTCTGCTCTGCTCTGCTCTGCCAGCACCTGTGGCCTGAGATTCTCCTGCCATCCCAGTTTGGTTGGCCAGTGCTGCGGGGAAAGCCAGGGAAGGATGACTCTGCCAGGGCTCGTGAGCCCCTGGGACACTCCGCTCCTTTCCTTCTTCAGGAAGATTTTCCTCCTGGTGCCAACCCATCTTTCCACAGCTTTGTGACCAATTTTACTGCTAAAGTGACAGCACAGGGACCAAAGGCCCTGCTCCCCTGCCATGGGCAGGGGCCAGACCCCCCAGCCAGCCTCGGGTTGCTCCTTGCTCCCATCCCCTCCGTTCATCAATCCAGGCAGCTGAGCCCTGGGGCAGGCAGGACCCACACACAGATCTGCTCTGTGCTGCCAGCAGACACCCCTGTGCCCCTGGCCACAGCCAGGGCAAAGGCCTCTGTGGCAAAGGCTCTCAGATCCCTGAGGTTCAGGCTCCTGAACAACCTCAGCTTTTCATTTTTAAGCAAAACTGTCAGTCCTTAAAAATGTCCCTCCCTCCCTCCTGCCTCATGGTGCAGGTTGGAGCAGCGCTGCCTTCCCAGCCTGGGGACAGGAGACAGCAGCAAGTGCTGGAGATGGGAACAGGGGCTCCTGGCATGTCCTTCAGCTCCCTGCTGCCTTGTCCCCGTGGCAGGGCCAACACCAGCCCCAGCTCCTGAGTGAATCCTGGGTGTCCCCCAGCTGTCCTGGAAGGGAGAGGTGCCCATGCTGATGGTGGCTGAAGCAGCCCTGCAGCATCTCCCAGTGTTCAGGTGGCCACTGCCAGCTGTGTGTCCCCTGTCCCTCCCTGCAGCCACTGCCAGGTGCCTGAACTGCTGGGCAGAGCTCTATCCCCAGCCATTAAGCTTCTGACTTAGACACTGTTTTCTCCTGCCAAATTTGGTTTCACTAGGCTGAAATTCCCTGCAAGGGTCTTTCTTTACAGATTTTTAATTCATTTTGAATTTTCAGCTCAAATGGCTGTTTCTGGGGGTGTTTTTTTCCCTAGGAGAGAGGTGCTACGAAGCTGTCCTAGGAAGAGTCCTGTCCTTGAGGACTCTCTGGACTGGGCAGGGTCCCAGGAGTGTCTCCTCCTTGGTGCCAGCACAGGCCCCCAAATCTGGGACTCACCTCCACCTCGCACTCATACTCGGAGGCATCGAGCAGGGTCACCCTGCACAGGCCCCAGCTCCTGAGTGACTCCTGGGTGTCCCCGAGCTGTCCTGGAAGGGAGAGGTGCCCATGCTGATGGTGGCTGAAGCAGCCCTGCAGCATCTCCCAGTGTTCAGGTGGCCACTGCCAGCTGTGTGTCCCCTGTCCCTCCCTGCAGCCACTGCCAGGTGCCTGAACTGCTGGGCAGAGCTCTATCCCCAGCCATTAAGCTTCTGACTTAGACACTGTTTTCTCCTGCCAAATTTGGTTTCACTAGGCTGAAATTCCCTGCAAGGGTCTTTCTTTACAGATTTTTAATTCATTTTGAATTTTCAGCTCAAATGGCTGTTTCTGGGGGTGTTTTTTTCCCTAGGAGAGAGGTGCTACGAAGCTGTCCTAGGAAGAGTCCTGTCCTTGAGGACTCTCTGGACTGGGCAGGGTCCCAGGAGTGTCTCCTCCTTGGTGCCAGCACAGGCCCCCAAATCTGGGACTCACCTCCACCTCGCACTCATACTCGGAGGCATCGAGCAGGGTCACCCTGCACAGGGCACTCTTCACTTTCTTGGTGGTTTTCTGGGGTGACTTCTGGGTCTTGCTGGGAGTTGTTTTGTCAGAGAGTCCATCGGTCTCGCTGTAGTCCTTGTCCTCCATGTCTGTGCCCTGGAGCGGGGATGCACAGAGGGTTACCTGGCACCGCTGCCCCGGGCACACAGGGCACAGGGGCAGGCTCTGCTCAGCACAGCGGGGCAGCTGCTGAGGGGCAGTCCCCAGCGCAGGCCAGTCCCACCAACCCACACTGCCAGCACAGCCCAGCTCCCTGGAAAATGGACACCCGGGGTCAGTTCAGCACCCAAATCCTCCCTGCCCAACCACCAGTGCAGCAGCTCAGCTCCCCAGCAGCTCCCCAGCCCACACCGGGCGCAGCCGGGCTCC
>NW_008236246.1:173657-174615 GCF_000691975.1 Corvus brachyrhynchos | reverse complement strand
CTCCCTGTCTGCTCACAGATCCACTGCCAGCCCCAGCTCCCTGTCCGTGCACAGATCCACTGCCAGCCCCCGGCTCCCTGTCCGTGCCAGGAGGTGGCTTTGCAAAGGGCTGGTGGCAGCAGCACAGAACACCAGGATTTCATACTCTGAGCTGGAGGAGGAGAGCCAGCAGTAGGGAGGGACACCGGTGACAGGGAGCCACCAGGGACAGGGACCCACCAGAGGCATGCACGGGCTCAAGCCCCATCCCTGCACTCACAGCAGGCAGTGAGGCTGCTCTGACCCCCTGCTCCCACACCCTGCACCCGCCGGGATCTGCTCTTGTGTTCTCTAGGAGTGGGAGGAAAAGCCAGGCGGTGAGTCAGGGGAAGGCTGCACTGACACAGGAAATGGCAAACACGGACAGCTCCACAGCTCGCATCCGGGCTGGCTGGTCTGCTCCCCTCTGGCCACCCCAGCAGCAGAGCACGCTGGGGTTCCCACGGCCAGCGTGGGACCCTGTGGATTCCTGCCTCCAGCCCCAGCTGCCTGCAAAACAAACCCAGGCCAGGAACAGCGAGGGGAAGGCACTTTCCAGGCTGGGATGCTCAGCAATGTGGTTTTGGAACCATTACGGTTTGGAAACCTTTTATGCCAACACAGCACGGGCTGGCAAGATGTCCCAGGAGGGTCCACGCTCCACAGGTCACGGAGCACCCTTTGGACCATCACCCACTCTCCACTCAGGCTGCTCAGGCCCTGCCAGCTCCCCACCAGGCCATGTCCAGCTGTGCAGGACCTGCTGGGATCATCCCCACCCGAGTCCGAGGGCTGTGGCTGCACAAGGGGGCTCAGTTGGAGCATCTATGACCCTGTGGTCACATCACCCACCCTGCTCACAGAGCAGCCACACCAGCAGCCCTGAGCAATGCCTGCAGATCCTGTTCCAATTCCAGACCCTGCCATAGGCAGGGGCCCC
>NW_008236246.1:168782-172800 GCF_000691975.1 Corvus brachyrhynchos | reverse complement strand
GCCCCGGGCAGGCCCCAGCTGCTCTGGGCACCCTGTGCCAGGGCCTCACCATCCTCACAAGGAAAAGCTTCTCCCCAGTATCCCATCCAACCCTGCCCTCTGGCAGTGGGAAGCCATTCCCTGTATCCTGTCCCTCCATGCCTTGTCCCCAGTCCCTCTCCAGCTCTCCTGGAGCCCCTTTAGGCCCTGCAAGGGGCTCTGAGCTCTCCCTGCAGCCTCCTCTCCTCCAGGTGCGCACCCCCAGCTCTCCCCGCCTGGCTACAGAGGAGGGGCCCTCCGAGCTCAGGACACACTTCTGCACTGGGAGCAGCTCTTCTAGACTGACCAAAAGGGGGTTATTTGCCTACCTTGGTGTCCTCCTGCCCCAAGCGAACACTTCTGAAATGAATGTCTTTATTTTGCTGCTATTTAATACCTTTGAAATGAGTCAGGTCTGGTCCACCTGCTGCCTCTGCTGCTTCTCATGCAGCCCAAGTACAGCTGACTTTCTAGGCTGCCAGTGCCCATGGCCAGGTCACATCCAATTTGTCACCACCAGCACCCCCAAGTCCTTCTCGAGGGCTGCTCTCCACCCAGCAGCCCCAGCCTGTGCTGGTGTGGGGCTGCCCTGACCCAGGTGCAGGACCCTGCACTTGGCCTGGTGAACTTCATGAGGTTCACATGAGCCCACTCCCCCAGCCTGCCCAGGACCCTCTGGATGCCCCATCCCTGGAGGATCCACGCTCAGGCTCAGCTGTGGCACCCCCGCCCTCACTGTTACAAAGCAAACCCATCCCACACCACAGCTCCTGTCCCACTGCTGCCCTTCAGGTGTCCTCAGCAGTGGGAAGATGTGAAACCTTCCCAGGAAAATGACTAAAACTGGCTCTGGGGGTGGAGGGAACGGAGAGGAGGTGACGGAGAAGACAGGGAGTCAAGCCTACGCCTTCCGCCGGATTCGCAGCCAGGAGACCCCGGGAACATTCCCCTCCCGTGCCTGTGCTGGCTGTGTGGTCACCACAGAAGCCTCAGCTCACACCCAAAGGCCCAGGATTTCACCCCCTTGTCCCAGGGCCACGTCCTCCTGGCCATGACAGGCTGGACAACCAGCCCTGAGCAGCATCGGCTCCTCCTGACAGCCCCCACTGCTCGGCCAAGGCCACCAGGAGCCTTCAGAGGTCACCAGTGGTTTGTTTTTTCCACAGAGGAAACAGGGCTGCTGTTTTTCCACTGCAAATTCAAGCAGTTGCTCGCTCCCAGCCCCAATCCCTGTGCGGATCATTCCCAAGCGCTTCCGCTCGGGTCTCAGTGTGTGAATTTTTAATCAACGTGAAATCTCTAAAATGACAACTTTGGGCCAAAAACATGCTGAGCTTTTCTCTTGACATTTCTAAACTTTCTTCCAAACTCCTTTTCCCCCGCCATGATCCCTGAGGAAATGAGGGGGTTTTTAAGGGTAGCAAGCTGGGAATTCATCCCACCTCACTTTTGCATCTTGAGCTCCAGTTCCAACCTTCTGATGGTGGAGCCTGATCCAGGGACTGGCTTCCAGCTGAAGCCAGTGAGAGCATGGCACAGCAGTGCCAGGGGGCAGAGCTCTGGGAGGGAGCCTGGCAAACGCCCAGGGACCATCTCCCTGCTCCCAGGGCAGGGAATCCCTCAGGCTCTGGCCTTGCAGCCGTGCTGGGGAGGCTCCGGTCCCTGGACGGGGTCATTTCTGGGGCCAGGAGCTGACTGAGGGAGCCAGGGCTGGCAGGGGCACGGCCCCGGGCACAGCCCCGCTCAGCTGAGCCCTGCAGCTGCACGGCCCCGATGCAGGGACCACGCTGGCACAGCCACAAGGGCCCCCTTCAGGAGCTGTTCCCAGCTCGCCCTGGGGCTGAGTGGGGAGGCCGGGGCTCCTCTAGCACTGCTGCTCACCCCAGTGCTGCTGCAGCCGAGGGGCTGCCCCAGCCTGGCAGCACCAAGCCCCTGGGGACGGTGGCACCAGCAGTGGGATGCTGCCACCCTCCATGGCAGCCTGGTCGCCTGGGGCTGTGGGAGGACACCAAGGCTGACATGTGGGAGGACCACCAGCACCCTCGGTGCCAGGCTGGGGGTGCTCAGCACCCTGGGGGCACCTGCAGGCTCTGTAGGGACCCGAGCAGCACTCACACTGCTCGTCCCAGCCCTTTGTCCCTCTGTCTTGCCCATGGCCTTTCCCATGGCTGCAGAAGGAGATGCTGCCCTGGAGCAGCTCTGTGCCGTGGGCAGGAGCTGCCCCTGCTGGGAAGGGGCAGCG
The DNA here is from genome assembly GCF_000691975.1 of Corvus brachyrhynchos. NCBI lineage: Eukaryota > Metazoa > Chordata > Aves > Passeriformes > Corvidae > Corvus > Corvus brachyrhynchos. The sequence continues at coordinate 170,540 of NW_008236246.1, read as the reverse complement.
CAGCACGGACAGGGAGCAGCGGCCATGGAGCCCTGCCCATCCCACAGCACCTTCCATGTGCAAACAGCTCCTGCTGCCCCACAGAGCCCCTGGAGTGGGGGCCATGGCTGCAGAAAGGACACAGGTCCCAGCGTGCTGCCCAAGGGACAACTTCACTGAAGCACCTGCTGTCACAGACCCGTAGAAGAGGTTTACACCCCAACTGTAGAGAACCTGATGGACGCCACATCACTTAATTTCTTTCTAAACACTTCCCACAGCAGGAGCAGGACCCATCCCTGGGCAGCCTTCCCACGCTGTCCCAGCCCTTCCCAGCACCCAGCCTTGCTCGTGCCTGTCCCACTGGAGCAGCTCCCGTGCTGAGGCTGTTGGAGGCAGGACACAGACCCCGAGACCCTGCCCTGTGCAGAGCAGCAGCCAAAGGGCTCCTCCTGGCACCCACAGGCCCTGGTGCCCCGTGCCCAGTTTCCAGCGAGGGCTGGGGGATGTTCTCCTCAGGGCAGAGGGCTGGAGCCGGAGGGAGCTCCAGGCTACAGAGCAGGCACGTGGGAATGGTGACTGCAAAGGAAGCCTTAGCAGGATCAGAGGCAGACCTGCTTGTCATGCCTGGAATCTCCTCCCATCATCTGCCTGCCTGCTCCTCCTCCCCTCGGTGTTTTCCCCTTCAAGCCAGAGTGTGGATTTCCCAGCTGCTTTGCCCCAGCACCTTCCCAGCACATCCCAGCTCCAGCCTCTGCAGTGCTGCTCTCCCAGAGCCTTCCCTTCCCTTCCCTGCAGGCTGCTCTCTCCCTCCCCTGCCCAGTCACTCCCAGCTGCCGGGAGTTTCCAAGGCTGAGCATCCTCCTTTTCGCCTGGGCTCCCCCGTACCCCCCTCACTCCCTGCAGAGGCTCTTGCCCACCCATGAGGCTTCACCTTTGGAGCATCTCGGTCACAGACAGGCAGCAGACCCTGCTGAGTGCCCAAACTGGGCTCCACAGAGATGGGTGACAACCCAGTGACAACCCTCACCCTGCCAAGGGCCCGTGGGGCTGAGGGTGGCATCGAAGCCCCCATGACACGGTGGGATCACACTGGGGGACAGATGCTGCCTCGGAGACAGACGGGCACGGGGAGCAGCCTGCGGGGGTGGCAGCGGCTGCGTGGCACGGGGCAGGGGCCAGGTACCTGCCAGCCTCCAAGCAGAACGGAGATGCTCAGCAGGGCTGTGGCAACCCGAGGGGGCAGGGGCTGAGCTGGCGGGGGGCAGGAGCACAGGCAGCACCTTGCAGCCATCCTGGAAACCTGAGGGGAGCCCGGCGGGGAGTCCTGGGTACCCAGGGACACAGAAACAGCAAACAAGGAAAGCAGCCCCAGAGCCCCTGCAGCACACAGCACCCTGAGCCCCAGTGCCACCCCTGAGCCCCAGTGCCACCCCTGGGCCCTCACCCCCTGGCACAGGAAATCCCCACACAAATCCCCAAACTGCTCCGCAGTGCAGCCCAAGAGCTCTCCTGTGCTGCTCTGCAGCAGGGCCAGAGAATCATATGAGCTGTTTATGGTGAGGGGGGGATCAGAAACACAGGGCATCCCCTGCTCCTGGGGACTGAACCCTGATCTCCCCACGGGGACTGGCAGGGGCAGAGCTCTGCAGTGTCCCGAGCTGTAAAAGCGCCCCATTATAGAATCATAGAACCGCCAAGTTTGGAAAAGACCTCTAAGATCAAGTCCCACCGCCCCCATCGCCGCCAGGCTCCCGGCGCCGCATCCCACCCGGCCGT
>NW_008236246.1:159299-168342 GCF_000691975.1 Corvus brachyrhynchos | reverse complement strand
GCGCTGCCCCCAGCGCCCGCCACCCGCTCGCCCCAGGCAGCGGCGGCTGAACAGAGGCTCTTTCATGGGCCCTGTCCGGGGTGAAGTGCCAGCGTGCCAGCCGGCACATCCCTGTCCCCGGGGCACACGTCCCCTCCTCGTGCCCCGGGAGGGACAGCCCCACGGAGCAAGCACGGGGAGGACACTGCGGGGGTGCTCGCACCCCACAACGCAACGGGGGGGTCCCCCGGAGCCCAGCGCTGACCCCGGCGGGCAGAGGGACAGGTCCTGCAGGCGGTGGGGACACCCAGAGCACAGGCAGGGACTGGGGTATTCTGGCCAGGTGCGGGCAGCCTGCGGGAGCAGCAGTGCCCAGGCAGGACCCACCAGGTCTGGCACACGCTGATGGAGTCCCGGGCATGCCGAGCCATCGGGAACCCAAGGGGAAAAAGCACAAGTCTGGGGACGTGCTGGGAGACTCCCGTCAGGCTCTGGCTGTCGGGATACAGGCACCCACTGTGTGGGTGACCATGCTGGATGCAGAGGGAGAAACCCCGCCCGCCCAGTTGCTCACCAGTATGAGCTCCCCAAGTGGTACCCATGGGTTGGGATGCTCATGGACTGTTCCCCCAGCTGAGAACATCAGCCCTGGGGGAACCAGGTGGGCAGGGATGGGGTCAAAGCCCCCACAGCCCTCCCTGAGCCCTCCCCGGGGCTGGGCACCTTCACAGGGACTCACAGGGACTCCTGAGCCACTGAACTGGGACAGCCCCGGGGGTCCCAGTCTCAAACACAGAAGCCTGCAGCCGGGAGAACCAGTAATCCCACACTTCCCAGTGAACTCGTACTCCTCCAAAATCCTTGCCTGGTCTGCACCCTCATCCAACACCTCAGCAGTGCAATCCCCACAGTTCAGGCCGGCCAGGGGCCAGTGGGGCCTGCAGCTCCCCCAGATCCTGCAGCCCCCATGGGAGCACCCACCGTGCCTGGGCAGCCTCAGCATCCCCGAGGGCACTTCCAGCCCTGAATCTCTCCCCGTCCCCCTCTCCAGGAGGGTGCAGCCACTGGGGGTTGGGGCTGGGGGCTACCAGTTCTTGGCTGCTCAGCATCGGTCAGGGCTGGTGTCACCCCCAGCTGTACAGAGCCCCTGGGTGGCTCCATCATGCAGCCTAGGGAAAATGAGGGCAGGAAGGGTCTTCCCTCCATCCCTGGCAGGAAGCAATGATGGACCCAGAGAAAGGGGCTCAGGCTCTGGGGTGCCAGGCTGGAAGGGACCCGGAGCATCCACTACCCACTAACTGCAGAGGGGCCTGTGGAAACTCGGCTCCAAAATCTTCATGGAAAGGGTGGTCTGGCACTGGCACAGGCTGCCCAGGGCAGTGGTGGAGTCACCATCCCTGGGGGAATTTAAAAGACATCCAGATGTGGCACTTGGGGACATGGATGAGTGGTGGCCTTGACAGTGCAGGGTTAAGGTTTGGACTGGACACACAGAATCCCTTTCCAACCTCAGTGGCTCCATGACTGGTGAGACCCCCAGGGTGCACAAGGACTGGGGAGACCTGAACAGCTACAGGTTTCAAAGGGGGTCCTGCTGGCACTTGGGCCTTGTAGCATCAGCACCTTCACTGTGCCCATGGAGCACCGCACTGTTTCCATTTGTCCTTAGGAAACTGCAACCTGTTTTTTCTCCGAGTCACAGAATCTCAGGCTGGGGGAGGCTGGAGGCACCTCTGGAGGTCACCTTGCCCAGCCCCCTGCTCCATCAGGGCCACCCAGAGCCGGCTGCCCAGGATGTGTCCAGGTGGCTTTTGAGTCTCTCCAGGGATGGAGACTCCACCACCTCCCCGGGCACCTGCACCAGTGCTCGGCCACCCTCCCAGTGCAGAAGTGTGTCCTGAGCTCGGAGGGCCCCTCCTATGTGTCAGTCTGTGCCCGTGGCCCCTGGGGCTGTCCCTGGCCCTGTCCTCTTGGCACTCCATGGATGAGCTCCCACATTTTCTCTCTAAGGGGAGGCAGATGAACCCCTTGGGCTGGCACAGGCCAACTCAGGCAGCACTTTGGAGGGGGAGGCAGGGCCCAAGAGACCTTCACCCATGTTCCAGTGCAGGGATGGGGCCAACAGAAGGACATCAGCCATGGTGCCACCCCCCAGAAGAGCCCCCCCAAACTGCCATGGTGACAACAGGCTCAGCGAGGACCCAGCTAATTCCTGAGTCATCCCATGGAGATGGGCCTGGGCCTGATCCTGCACCTCCTCACCCACCAAGAAACCACACCAAGACACCTCCCAGAGGAAGGAGCAGCTTGGGGACCCCACAGGTGCCCCCCCGCCCCCAAAAGTGCCCCCCAAGCAAGCACTGAGCCAAGCTCCTGCACAGGCAGTGCTGTTGGAGAGTCCTCCCTTGCTCCTGCTGACCCCGTGGCACTGTTTCCTCACATCCCTGTGGTCCCACATGGCACAGGAGGGCATTGCCTGCATCCCCCACTGCCACCCTGAGCACGATTTGGTGACTCAGGCCCACAGCAGGACACAGCTCAGTCCTGGAAGAGGTCAGGGCTGAACTGGGCTTTGGTTTTAGTTCAGTGTCCCAGGAAGTCCTCAGATCCCAGCAGGGGATACTGTGGGGGCAGAGGGCTCTCGTCCCTGCACCATCACCCTGGCAAAGCTGCCAGCCATCCTTTTGGAGGCATTTGGGAACCTGGAGGAAGGCAGAGAGCTGCTGATAGAGCCTCTGACTTCAAGCACCAACATGTTCCTCATTAAGCGGGTAGAAATAAAGCTGGGGTGGAGGGAGGGGAGGGCCGGCAAAGCCGATCCCTGCTGTGCTGGAAAGGCTGGAAAATCAATTGGAAAACACCCCCCAAACTAGCCCTGGGCACATCCCTCCCTGGACCCTGGCATGGCCACAGGGCAGGAGGGGAGTGCTGGGGGCACTGCAGCCCGGGGGGAGGAAGGGCTGGCACAGCAGCGGGGACAGGGCACTGGGCACAGGCTGCACCAGCCCCGCTCAGGGCTGGCTCTGGGCCCACGGGGCACGATGGCTCTCCCTGCTCGGGAAGGGGACTGCCTCGTGCTGGGGGACAGGAACATCCTCCCTGTGTCCCCTCCCTGAGCTCACCCCATCCCCACAGGGGAAACTGAGGCACGGGGGGCTCGGTCAGAGCAAGGCAGCCTCCCTGCCCCTCGCCCTGGCGGAGGTGTTGGCATTTGGCACCAGCCTCGTCCTATACCCAGCTGCCATCTCAGGCCCCCGACAGGGAAACACCCCATTAATCCTTGAGGGTTTAAATCCTGCTGAGGGCTCATCATTCCCTGCAGCCTCCAGCCATCAGAGGCACCTCGGGCACCCCAGGCACAGCCGGTCATGGGGAGACACCGTCCCCACACGTGTCCCTGCTGCCCTCCCTGTCTGAGCACGAGAAGGGAGGATTTGGGAGGCCAGGGGCTCTGGCATGGCACAGCTGATCCACACCCACACCAGTCATTTCCCAAAACACCCCGCTTGGACCACTTGTCCCTGTCAAGGTCTGTCCTCAGCACCCACCTCAGAGCTCTCACTGGAGGCTGCTATTTGAATATTTGTGGGGTTTAGCCCAATTCCCCATTTTTGGGATGCCTGGCTCACACTTTCTGAACATCTACAGACACCAGAGTAGCCTTCCCTCTGGTTCCTCCCCACCTAACCCTCTCCCAGCCATGTTTGTCACAGAGAGGGGAGCCTGTGGCTGCTCAGCCATGAGCCCCATTTCCACCACTGACAGACTGAAACAGGACCGGGACCCTGAAAAACCCCAGAGTGTCCCCAAATGAGACTAAATAACACAAGCATGTGCAACACAGCCCCCCTGCCCATGCCAGGATCCCACACCACACCAAGCAACAGGGGCAGGGGCACCGACTCATGGGCAGGACAGGAACACCAGGGAGCAGCCTGTCCTTGGGGAAGACCCACAGCTCCAAGGAGAATCCATAGGGCAGACGAGGAGGAACCCTCTGCCGTGCATGGAAACATCCCCCTGGTATCCAGGATCCCGGGATGCTGCAGGGAAGGACACAGCCCCTCTGTGGGTGCCTGGGCAGGAGAAGAAAGAGGATTTTCAGCTTTTTCCAAGGCAAGGGCAGCTCAGAAGCCTCAGGGGTGCTCAGGCCTCGCAGGCAATTATCAAAGATAAGAGACAAATGTTTTTAGGGGAAGGGATGCAAGAGGGATCAGAGAGGGGAGAAGAAAGAGCGAGTGAGCTCAGAGCTGCAGCAGGCTGGGAGCAGCACACGAGATTCCTTTATCAGCTCTGACCTTCCTTGTAGGGGACACCCCGGGACACAGAGGGGACTCGGGTGCAGAGGAGAAGGGACCTCAGTCCTGCCCCAGGGCTGAAACTGCACTGCAGGGAACCCCCCAGCCCCACACAGGTGCCCCCAGAGCTGCCCACCCCGGGGTCCTGTCACCTGCCCCCACCCCAGAGGCAGGACATGCTGTGCCATGCCCCAGGTCCCGTGGGACAGGGGTGTCCCACTGCTCCGGGAAGCCTGCAGGGCCTCCCACAGCAGCCAGGCTTGCTGCTATCTCTCCTTGTGTTTTCCAGTTTATCTTGGACAGTGCTCCAGTGCCTGGGGTCCCCACGACCCCCGGGACTCTCCCTGAAGCAAAGCTCCCCGGGAGCTGAGACGGGGAAGGACCATGGCCAGACATCGCCCCGGGGCTGCCCCACAGCAGCCTTGGCACAGATGGATGGCAAGAGGCTCAGCCTGGAACAACCTTTCCTACCCGCCTTTGGCTCCAGCTGCTGAGCAAACCCTCCCCCAGTCTCCCTTCTGTACGAGCTCACAGCAGCAGCATTGGTGCCCCCACAAAGCTGGGCAGAATCCTCTGGCATCCAGGTGCCCCGACACTACAAACACCCAAACTGGGGCTGGACTGGGAACTCCTCAGTGCCTTGCAAAATGCAACCAAAGAAGCAAATCTCCCCAGGGGCTGTGCTGGCCGGGTCCAGGGCCCTGGCAGGCTCCTGCTGGGGGGAGCAACCCCTTACCCAGAGCAGCTCCTTGTGTAGGACAAACCTCAAGGGCACAGAGGAGAGGAGCCACCAGCCCTCCCCACTCTCCGTGGAGGAGACAGGGAGGGGACAGGCCATGCCACCCAGCCTGGAGGAGCAGGAGTGGAGCTGCCCCCTGCCCACCTCGCCGAGCCCCACATCAGCCCCCCACATCCCCCAGGAGCTGGGACCCCTCAGCCCCAGTGCTGCTGCACAAGGTGAGAAGTGCCCACACCCCGTGCTGGGGAAGGGATTTACTCCCATTCCCTCCTGCTTCACAGCCTTTAGACGTTCCTGGCTGCCTCTGAGCAGCCATCAGCCCTGCCCAGGCTGCTCTCCCTGCCTGTTTGCTGCTCAGGATGTATTTATAATGGATGGCTTATCCCCATTAATGCAGCGTCACCACTGCACAGCCAACACACCCTGACCCCTCCCTCAGCCTGCACAAACCCCAAAGTCCCCGGACAGCACCCACCCCTCAACCTGAGGGTTTGAAGCTCTCAGTCCCCGAGTCCTAAAGCACACGTGTGGCTTTGCTGGGCTCCAGCTGCTGCAGGGAAACTGGAACTTGGAAATTTCCATCCTCTGAAGCATCTCACAGATACACAAAAGGACTAAAAAGGTGTCAAAGGAGATTGAACAGGAGCCAGGAATAGCATCCAGGGAAGGACCATGGCCAGACATCCCCCTTGAGCCGGTCCACAGCAGCCTTGGCAGAGATGGATGGCAAGAGGTTCAGCCTGGAACAACCTTTCCTACCCGCCTTTGGCTCTGCTCTGCTGACCAAACGCTTCCCCAGTCTCCCTTCTGTATGAGCTCACAGCAGCAGCATTGGTGCCCCTACAAAGCCGAGCAGAATCCTCTGGCATCCAGGTGCCCCGACACTACAAACACCCAAACTGGGGCTGAACTGGGAACTCCTCAGTGCCTTGCAAAATGCAACCAAAAAAAAGCCCCCACTCTCAGGATCCAGCTTGGCACAGGGCACCTGCTCTGCAGAAGTCCTTCAGAAGGAAAGCAGGGGCTGGGAAGCACCGGCCTGGCCACGCACTGAGGCTGGAGAACAGCCTCTGACCCCACCCTGAGCTACAGCACCGAGGATGGGCCAAGGCCCTGAGAGCACTGTACCTGTGGGCAGTTCTCATGGCTCCTGGGGACGGTATCTGAGCTCAGAAAAGACATGGAAAGATGCCCAAATAAGATTTTTGAAGCATAACAATGGTGCTTGGGTTGGTTCAGAATAGCTGAATGGATTTCAGCCTGGAGAAGAGAAGGTTCTGGGAAGAGCTTAGAGCCCCTTCCAGCACCAGGAGGTGCTCCAGGAGAGCTGGAGGGAGACTGGGGACAAGGGCCTGGAGGGACAGGACACAGGGAATGGCTTCCCAGTGCCAGAGGGCAGGGAGGGATGGGATATTGGGAAGGAATTGTTCCCTGTGAGGGTGGGGAGGCCCTGGCACAGGGTGCCCAGAGCAGCTGTGGCTGCCCCTGGATCCCTGGAAGTGTCCAAGGCCAGGCTGGACATTGGGGCTTGGAGCAGCCTGGGACAGTGGAAGGTGTCCCTGCCCATGGCAGGGGTGGGATGGGATGGGCTTTAAGGTCCCTCCAACCCAAACCATTCTGTGGTTCCATGATTTACAGTGGTGCCAGATGTGCTGGAGCTCCCTTGGCAGGCAGAGCACATCTCCCCATCTAAGAGCTGCTGTACCTGGCAGCCAGGCTCGGGAAATGCTGATAAGATGAGGGAAAACATCTTCTCCAGCTCCTCCCGCGCTGCCCTCCTTCCAGCCCATTAATCCCCGCTGCAGCAGCCTGTGGCTGTCTCTCACCACCGTGAATCATCGGCACCAAACGCTGACTCACAGAGGTGAGCGAGGCTCCGGATGCGGCTGACGCGGGAGCCCCGGGCCCGCAGCCCCCCCTGCACAGGGAGACAACGCTCCAAGAGGTGCTGGAATGCACTCGGCTCCACACAGGGAGCAGCTCCATCCATCCCGGCCCGACGAGCCTTGAACGCTCCGTGATGGAGAGAAAAGTGGATAAGGCCACAGGGATGCTTCAGGGCTGGAGCCCCTCTGCTCTGGAGCCAGGCTGGGAGAGCTGGGGGTGTTCACCTGGAGGGGAGAAGGCTCCAGGGAAACCCCAGAACCCCTTCCAGAGCCTAAAGATCACTGGAAATAGAGAGAGAGAGATTTTTTACATGGAGAGAGAATGACAGGACAAGGGGGAGCTGTTCCAAACTAAAACAAGAGAAATTCAGATCAGATGTTAGGAAGGAATTGTTCCCTGGGAGGGTGGGGAGGCCCTGGCACAGAGTGCCCAGAGAAGCTGTGGCTGCCCCCGGATCCCTGGGGAAGTCCAAGGCCGGGTTGGACGGGGCTTGGAGCAGCCTGGGACAGTGGGAGGTGTCCCTGCCCATGGCAGGGGTGGCACTGGATGGGCTTTAGGGTCCCTTCCAACCCAAACCAGTCTGGGATTCCATAAATCCTCTCCTGCACCACCACCTGTGCCAGGGCTTTATCCTCCTCAGCTTAGAGAGTTGTTCTCCCTCTCAGCAAACCTCCCTCCCTCCAGATGTGGGCTGTTGTTGTTGTCCCTGCCTTGAGCAGCCAGGACAAAGCTCCTTCTGCCTTCCCACTCTTTGAAGCTCTGCAGCTCCCCACTGTCCCCAGGCCTCCATGACCCCTCCACAGACCAGCCCTGCAGGGATCAGGTGGCAGTGACAGCTCCATCCTGCACGGAGAAGCCAACAGCTCTGGTGGGTCACAGAAGCCCTCTGCAGCCACCATCCGACCAGCAGGACCTGACTCCACCCCAAGCACCAAGTGCCTGCTCAGCTCCATCAGGCTCTGGCCTTGGTCCTTCCCAGGGCGGATCCAGAGGCTCTCCAAGAGCAGCAGGACTCCAGAGCCCGGTGGAGCTGCCCAGGGAGGACCCTGCAGCCCCAGCAGCTCCTCTCTGTCCACCTGGGCAGGGGCACCGAGCGCTGCCGGGGCCCAACCCGACACATTCGGTTCCTCCTCCCGCCTGCAGGGCCTTGGCTGCTCCCTAAGGGAACGGACCCTGCAGCTGGATGGCCCCTGGGCTTCGCTCCTCCTCTCTGCCTGGCTGCTGCAGGTCCCCGTTAGCTGGGACAGCATAGCTTTGTGATCACAGCACCGAAATCTGCCCTCTGGTGCAAAACTTCCTCTGACCCCTCATCCCTGCATACTTCTCTCAATCCCCCTCTGTTCCCTCCTCAGGTCCAGCTATTCCTCCAGTGTTGCTCAGGTCAGTCACAGAGGGGTATTTCAGCCTCCCAGTCTTTTCCCAGACAATCACAATCTCTCCTGCTGTTCTCCATTTACAGTGAGCAGTTCCTGCTCGCCTCGCACCGCATCCCCTGGGCACCTCGATTCCCGCAGGAGCACAGGGACACTGCGGTGCTGGGACAAGCTTTGCTCCTCTCCTGCCACCACCATCCACCTCATCCCACCCTCCCTGTGGCCGCCAGGTGCCTGCAGGCATTGTCCCTCCATTCCCTGAGCCTCACCCCACACATCCCTCCCTGTCCGCACACATGCGCAGGGTCACGGCCACGCTGCCCCAGTCCCCTCCAAGCCTGCTCCTGCCCACGCCTTGGCCAGGAGCCTTGGGAAGGATGTCAGAGCAGGAGAGCACGTTGTTCTCCTGCCCAGCAGGATGCTATTGAGCTCAAAAACATCACACCGGGAACATGAAGGGCAGTGAGAGCATTCCCTCTTCACCTTCAGGTCCCCAGCCTGTGAGCAGGTTCCACACCAGCCCAGGTGAGCTCTGTCATCTTGTCCTGCCAACCTGACCTCAGCTGTCTCACCCCATGGCAGCACAGCACCGGGAAGCACCAGCTCCTCATCTCGAGTGCTGTGTCCAGTTCTGGGCCCCTCACAAGAGAGAAATCAAGGGGCTGGAGTGTGTCCAGGGATAAGAACAGAGCTGGGGAAGGGGCTGGAGCACCAGGAGCGGCTGAGGGAGCTGGGAAAGGGGCTCAGCCTGGAGCAAAGGAGGCTCA
>NW_008236246.1:155260-159123 GCF_000691975.1 Corvus brachyrhynchos | reverse complement strand
GGATAAGAACAGAGCGGGGGAAGGGGCTGGAGCCCCAGGAGCGGCTGAGGGAGCTGGGAAAGGGGCTCAGCCTGGAGCAAAGGAGGCTCAGGGGGGACCTTGTGGCTCTGCACAAGTCCCTGACAGGAGGGGGCAGCCGGGGGGGTCGGGCTCTGCTCCCAGGGAACAGGGACAGGAGGAGAGGGAACGGCCTCAAGTTGCACCAGCAGAGATTTAGATTGGATACCTTGGAAAATTTCTTCACTGAAAGGGTTGCCAGGCATTGGAAGGGAGCTGCCCAGGCAGGTGGTGGAGTCCCCACCCCTAAAGGTGGTCAAGAAACGATTGGATGTGGCACTCGGTGCTACAGTTTAGTTGACAAGGTGGTGATCAGTCAAAGGGTGGAGCCAATGATCTTGGAGGCCTTTTCCAACCGGAATGGTTCTGCAGTCCAGGAGGGGAAGAGCAAAGAGGTCTGAACCTGTCAGTGGAGGAGATCACCATGGACTGAGCACGGGAGGCTGCTCCCAGGGAAACTGCAGGGACACGTCCACTCCTGTCCCTCTGGCACAGAGGATGGGTCCAGCCCAGAGCCTGCCTGACCAGGGAGTGCAGGAAGGGCTCCTCCAGGCTGGCTGGACCGGCCCCTTCCTGGGGACAGACCCTGTAGGGCTTTGCTGGTGACTCCAGACACCTTTGTCCAGACAGGTGGGTGCTGTCCTGCCCCGAGCCAGCATGGCAAGCTTGGGCTGTTGAGCTGGTGTGCTCAGTTCCACTGACCTGACCTGGAGTTCCCCATGGATGCTGAGCCAGGGAAAAGGAGCCAAGCCCAGGCTGAGGCACCAGTGAAGCAGACAGAGCAGACAGCGGCTCATCACTGACACAGAGTGTGACAGCCAGGCTGGAGCTGCCAAGCAAAGAATTGGGTCAAGGGGGGGAAAAAGAGGAGAGCAAAGGCTGTAAGGGTGGGATGATCTCATGGGAACACACTCACACGAAGGCAGTGATCCTGTGGGACACCTCCAGAAGCTCTGGGATCCACCACCTGAAAGGAGCCCATGGCGTGGGGGTCTCCCACCTCCCTGCAGCCAGCCCAGCCTTAATTGACATGTGTTGAATGTGTGTTTGGGCAATTATGGATTTACATTATGTCAGCAGCTGCCTGGAGCCCAGACATCTGCTCGCTCATCATGCCCGAGCCAGGCAGCGTGGAGACATCTGACCCTGGAGCACACGGAGCTGCCAGGCAGCAAAGGGCCTCCCCTCCGCAGGCTCTGTGCTCCCCTGGCATCATCGCCTGCAGGGCACAGGCAGTGACCTCCTGCCCACGCTGCCAGCCCTTGAGCCGGGGTTAATAGAGCAGCCTGAGCTTATTCCACAAAGCTACACCCTGGAAGTGGAGATCAGCATCCCTGCAGCTCCAGAGGCAGCGTGCCACATGTCAACAATGAATCATGAGAAAGTTGGGGGGAGGAAAAGAAGCCACCAAACTGACAGGGAGTCGTCCCCCGAGCCAGGCAGCGATGGCAGCTCACCATGACACAGCTGCCAGAGAGCTGCTGAGAGCAGCCGGGGCAGAGCCCATCCCGAGAGACCAAACCCTCCTTCCAGCTTGCTCTGGCCCCAACCCTTCTGGCACCAGGAAAAACCAGGGAAGAGGAGCACGGCTTCTGCTGCATCCCAGGGGGCTGGGCTGAGGCACCTCCTCCTCCTCTGAGCCTGCCAGGATGCGAAGGCAGCGTCCTCCCTCGCACGGCGGGACACGGTCCTTTTGCCAGACCTGGGAAGTTTGGGGCTGCTTTAAACAAGGTTTCACTCCTATCCTTTTGAGTGACACCTCCCAGCTGAGAAAATAAGTCCAGGAATGAGTTGCTGTGTCCCCTCAGAAGCCAAGAAACACCTTCCACAGCCTCATTAAGGCTCAAATGAAGATGTCCCAGCTGGTGGGCGGGAGAGCTGTGGGTCAGGCCCTGCAAGCACCCAGTGCCTCTCCAGATGGAAGCACAGCCCAGACACCATGGAGCAGGGAGAGGGAAGAGCCAGCACACTCTGCAGCCCCCAGTCCCCCCTGGTTTCTGTCCCTGCTCCCACCGGAGCAGGAGGGGACCAGCAGCAGTGCCACAGCCACCGTGTGCCACCACTGAGCCTTGGAGTCACAGCACCGTCCTCGGGGCACACCACGTCCTGCCCACTCAGTGCTCTGGGGGCTTTCCTGCTTTCCTTGGCACCCACGGGCCCCCCCCATCTCACCTGCAAAAGCCAGGCCCTATTGATGCCCTCAGCCACGCCAGGGCACCTGCCCAGCAGCTCCACAGTCCCACAGCCCCTGGAGGTGCCACAGGCATGATGCTGTTCCAGAGCTCTCCAGTTCCAGCCCAATTCCCTCACTCTCTCCCTGGGACTCAGCAGCACAAGCAGAAGTTCCTCTCTGTCACCAGTGGTGAAAAACCATCCTCTGCTCCCATGCAGAGCCTTGGCTCCGTGAGAGCCATCCCTGCTGCTCACCAGTACCCTCCCTGACTGGGGACCTTCATGTCAGCACAGCCACACCTGCCTGCAGGCTCACAGGGACCCCAAAACTCCGCCCAGAGCACAGGATCCCATAGTCCCAGAGTGTGGCACTTGGGAGCAGCAGGTGCATCAGGGACAGGTCCTTGTGGCAGGATCCAGCAGCAAACCAGGCATTCCCTGTGCCTGCACAGCCACCAGCAACCCCACCCCACTGCCTGATCCCTGCCCACTGCTCCAGGGAAGAGCCCAGGGCTCTGGAAGTCCCTTGGGGCTTCCTGCACAGCCAAAGGCTGCCCAGCTTGTCCCCTCCATCACTCCAGGCAGCCCCGTAAAGCCAGGAATGTGCCTCTTCCAGGGAAACACCAACCTTTCAAAAGGCACGGCTTGCACGGTCAGCAGAGTAGGGACCGCACCAGCAGAGGAGAGAGGGGAAATTCCCGATCCGACAGCACAGCCGGGGCTTTCAGCTCTTCCAGCAAAGTCCAGCAAGGAGCACAGGCTGGACAGGAGGAGGCTGGGGAGAAAGCAGGTGCTCAGCACACAGCATCCTCCAGTGCCGTGGCACGTGGTGAATCAGCCCTGGGGAGGCACTGAAGGGCTAAAGCCACCCCCAAAACATCCTCCCCGTCCTCCAGGCACAGAGAAGGCTCCTTCCCACCTGCAGGGTGTCACCTGAGCCAAACACCCTCCCAGTGCCTTACAAGCACCCGGCCTTGGGAAGGGCATAAAGAAACAGGAGCCAAGGCCACAAGGTACCCAGGCAGGGTTGGGGTCACCCTGAGGGCCACCCAGCCCTCCTGTACCAGCCTGAGTGTCCCTGTCCCAACACAGCCAGCACCTAAGGAGGGCCCAAGGCATCCAGGCTCCCTGGGCACAACTGTCCCAGAGGGGAAAGCTGCTCCTGCAGCACTCCACAGCCAGCCCACCCACACGCCCAGCCCGAGGGCTGCAGGGTGTCTCACGGTGCAGGAGCCTTGGGGCTCTCCACTTTTGGCCCTGCTTCCCAGAGCCAGGCAGGGAAGTAGTGCTGAGGTGGGAATCCCAAGCAGAAGGGTCAACAGAGCTCCAAGACATCTTCCTTCCCCAGGGAAGGGTTTCAGTGATCTTGGACAGAGAAACCCCAAATCAGGGTTTGGTGGTGCCCAGAGACACCCTGGGGTGCTCTCCTGCCCCAGGACAGGGTGGTGTGGGCAGCATCGTGGAGGGGAGGATGTGGGAATGCCAGAGCAGGCAGGCAGGGCTTGGGCAGGGATGCGCTGGGAATGGTACCCGGGAAGCTCCACCTCTGCTGGTTGCTTAGCGACCAGCATCCCGCAGGAGCCGCCGCCAGCAGCAGCCCTGCTGCGGACACGGGGCAGCCCCGGACCCGCCCC
>NW_008236246.1:153491-155239 GCF_000691975.1 Corvus brachyrhynchos | reverse complement strand
CCCTGCTGCCCACCAGCCTCCCCTCCCCGCTGCAGCACCAGGAGCTGGCTCCACCGGGATGTGCCCCGCTGCACCCCACAGCTCAGCCCCACCTCGGCACAAAGGCCTCCAGCAAAGGGAGCAGCAGTCTAAACGAGACCCTCCCATCCCAGGTCCAGTTGCTGCCTCCAGAAACTGATAAATGCTATACAGGGCAAGGAAAAGGACACATGGGAACACCTCCAGCCCTTCTGAGCCCATCTGAAGAGCCAGTCCAGCTGACTGGGATCCCAGAATGGTTTGGGTTGGAAGGGACCTTAAAGCCCATCCAGTGCCACCCCTGCCATGGGCAGGGACACCTTCACCTGTCCAGCCTGGCCTTGGGCACTGCCAGGGATCCAGGGGCAGCCACAGCTGCTCTGGGAATTCCATCCCAGCCCCTCCCCACCCTCACAGGGAGCAATTCCCTTCTAATATCCCATCCATCCCTGCCCTCTGGCAGTGGGAAGCCATTCCCCTTTGTCCTGTTTCTCCATCCCTTGTCCCAAGTCCCTCTCCAGCTCTCTTGGAGCCTCTTAAGGCACTGGAAGGGCCTCTAAGGCCTCTCTGGAGGCTTCTCCTCTCCAGGCTGAACACCCAACAGAAGCCAACATCCTCCAAACACCTCAAAATTCATTTTCATGGAAGAAAACGCTACGAGTTCACAGGAGAAGAGCAGCAGGTCCATAAATGAAACAGGCAGGAGCTCAAGGGACAGAGGTGCTCTTGCAAATGTCTTTTTGGGCCCTGCCTGCAATTTATGCTGCTCTTCATCTCCCTTCCAGCTTACCTGGCTGCAAAGAGGAGCAGGAAACTGCTGTATTAACCATGGAAAATTCCAGCTGGAAAACAGACCTTTGAGGGCTTCCTAAAACTACCCCCAGCACTGGTGTCTCTAGCAGAGCTCTGACCTCTCACAGGTCAGAGGTACAGAGTAAATCCAAGCTTTCCCTTTGACTCGGCACCCGAAAATCCGACTGATCACCAGTGCTGCAGGAAATCAATGCACCCACCAGCACATGGAGGCTCCCACGAGCTTCCCACCCTGGCACTGCCCCCTTGCACCCTGGCACTGCACCCTGGGCATTGAGGAGCCTGAGAGAGCTGCAGTTGGCTGCTCCCCAAAGTCCCCAGCTGCCCCCACCCCCAGCCAGGGCACCCATCCCTGCTGGCATATGGATGTGCTGGGGCACAGCATCCCACACTGCCTCACCCACCAGCAGCATCAAACCCTAAGGTTTTTCAGGGAAGTGGAGGAGAATATCTTAGGTGGGTTATTTTGGGGTTTTTTTTTTAAGATATGGTAAGGAGATTTTTTTTTTTTTTGCAACAAAATGCCTATTGCTATGAGGGTTTTAAACCAAAAGAAACATCCCAAAAATCCATTCTTTCCCGAGCACAGGTTCACCAAGGCTCAGGGGGCTGGTCACAGGCCCCAGCAGGGCCAGGGCAGCCCCGAGGAGCCCAAAAGGCTGCTCTGCTGAGCCCTATGAGGTGCAGCTGGCACCAGCTTGTGCCAGAGACCGAGGTGCTGACACCTCTCCAAGCGCTGCCTTGATCCAGGCCTGACACCACAAACAATGCCCCTGCTTGGGATTTATTCCATTTGCTTTGTATCACTCCCAAAGACAAAGCTGAAAACTCCTTTTTTGCCCCTGCTGAGCTGACAGTTCAAGCCTGACTCAGCCCTGGCACAGGCAGCAGGGGCCGGAGCTCCCCCCCCCCCCCGC